>NC_084467.1:123365757-123668787 GCF_027409185.1 Cynocephalus volans | reverse complement strand
AGAGGAAATCTGGCCAAAATTTAACTCTTCAAGGAAACTGGATAATAGAATTAATTACCAAATGTCCCCTGGGGTACAAAATTGCCCCCAGATGAGAACTACTGGTCTTGAGGGATGCTTCCTTCAGACTATGGGAAATCTGTACCACAATAGAACCTATATGAGAATCCATATGCACATGGTTGCTAGATGTAGTGCCCCTAGCATGCTTGCTTCTGATGGGTTTTGAAAGCCCAATTCCCACTTCCCAGCTCCAGTGCAGCCTGGCCATTTAACCAAAGCACTCCTTCCAAAGGGTTACTAAACAAATGTTTCCTGCAGTGAAGTCTAGGCCTATGGGCTGCACTTGAATATTTCCTAAGTCTCCATCAGCAGCACATAGACAAAACACTTTTCAGGGCAGACTCCCTTGGGCATGGCCAAGTGTATATCCCCTGCTTGCTGGGTCCTCCCAATTTTTCTTTTGGAAGCTGACCTCTGCCACATTCTTGAGGCAGACTTACTGCAGACACAGACTCCAGTGTTCTGTTACTGAGCTAAATCTGAGCAGAGCAGGATTCAGAATGACAAATGCAGATGAGTCTGCCGGGCACACTTTGTTGGAGATGGGGGTGGGAGGTCATATGTTGTTTAGTGTGCTCAAGCATAAGCATTGCCTATTTTATATAGGTTAATACTGACACATTGGGAAGGCATTCTTTTGGCATTGGCTTTCTTTAAGGTGAAACAGGGCTAGATGAGGCAAATTATGGAATTAGAAGAGGAAGGGATCCCTGAGTATTTGGTCAAGATGGGCCTACAAGTGGGAAGTGGTGAACTCTGCAGAAACATGCTAAATGAAACTAGAGTTTGCAACCAAATGGAATTAGATAGTCTCCTGGACCAACAGAAAGCTGCAGTCAGCTAAGCAGTAGCCAAAGGCATTATGAAATTGAGCATCAGCCTCAGAATTTAGAAGCCAAAGCAGAAGGCATCTAGATTTAAATGCCTCAGCTGTTTTGCAGGTCAGAAGTGACTCTGATACAAAGTCTCACAGTTAAAAACTATCTCCAGAAGCACATAGTTCTTCATCCTCGACAAATACCAAACAGATAGGCACCACGGTATTTCTCTTATATCCTTCCTTTTAGCTTCCCTTGATCATGAAGTTGTTCACTATTGATAGTTGCTTTTTATTGAGTCATGTCGCAAACATAAAAGAGTAGTTATTTGGTAGATGAGGAAACAGAGGCTCAGGCTTGTTTACAGATCAAGGGGAGAGGCCAGGACTCAATTCAAACTCTGGCCTTAGGGAGTTTCAAGATGGCGGCGGCTGCGGCGGCTGGCGCGGAGTAGCTGAGGTGGAAAAGGTGGCCACTGGGCCTCAGGCAGCCGGGAAACTTGTGGACCTTCCTCTGGCCATCTCTTAAGGGAGGACTGCTGCTGCTGGCTGGTCGTGGGGGCTCAACGCCACTTTGCCCCCGGCAGGAGAGGCTGCCTCATTTACAGGCAACAGCTTTGAAGTGTGGAGCAGGAAAAGAACTGATTCTTAGCTGCAAAAGCGAGTCTTGAAACAGGGAACACGGCGCCAGGGCTGCTGTGGATGCAGCCAGGTTCCCGGAGGCTGGGGCCGCGCTGAAGGCGGCCAGCTGCCCTATTCAGGATTCGAGGTTTCAGGCCGGCATTAAAGAAGATTCCTGGGAGTGCCCGAGCGGCGCCGCGACTGAACAGCCCGAGGCGGCAGCGCCGAGAACACGGAAGGCAACAAACCAGAGACAGAGCGAGCGCCCGACCTGGCACAGCACTGTGAGTGATCCCTGGCACAGCTCTGTTCGGGGGGTGGATGCCCACGTGGCTCCCGCCTGCACCACCAGGCCACTCACTGCCCCGGTGCTGCCTCCATTTTCCCAGGTGCGGGCAGCTCCGCCCTGCTCGGCCATCACTGAGCCCATTTGCTTGGCCTGGCGCGGGGCTTTCCGGACCCTGCGGGCCGGCCTCCTCTCCCACTCCCTCCGCGGTTCTCTGGCGGGGCTGGGGGTGTGGGGCATCCCGACCAGTGTTGGGAGGGCTAGGAAGTACGGGCGGGCCGACTGTCACTCCACCACACCCTGGACTCCGGCCCCGGTAAACTTCCTGTTACTGGGAGGCAGATACCATCTCTGCGACCACCAGTTTGGAAAAAAGCCTAACGATTTTCTGGTTGGGAATAGTGTGGTAGAAGAGTTCCCAGGTCCGCTTGAACCTGCCGGAGAGCAGGCTGCAGGCGGGCACTAGACTCGGTTTATACCGGGGGGATACAAAGGTGAACAAGACCCGAGAAAGATCTACACAGTGCTACAAAGGCACCCAGAGAGACCGGTCGTCTGTGCCTAGCAGAAACCTGGTAGACTTCCTGGGCGAGGCGGTGCTGAGCAGGGTCTTGAAGGCCCAGCTGATAGACGAGGGGTGCAGAAGACACGCCCCAGCCCAGCACAGTGTGCACAGAGGGGGGAGACGTGCGGCCAGGGAGGCGGAGACTCGACAGAAACCACACACCCGGTGGGGTCGCCACTGCACGATCTAACAGCCTGGGCCAGAGCACATGGAACAGGGAGAAGTCCTGTACAGAAAGTGAAAGCTCAACAGAGATCACACACCCTGTGGTACGTGATCCACCAGCCCAGCAGAGTACAAGCTGACCAGAAAGGTGGATCCCCGGAGAAGCCCAAGACCCGAGGCAACCACACACACAAGACACTAGAGGCCAACTGAGCAGTCACGGCGGGAGCCATACCAAATTGGCAACCACAGCAACATCCTAGTTAGTCATTAGTCTTAAACCAGTGGACTGTGAAACCCCCTGCAACAATGAATAAACACCAAAAAAAAGACACCAGAAATACAAAAAATCAAGAAAGTACACCACCAAAAGTTAATAAATCTCATACTCTAGATCCTATAGAACAAGAAGCCCTTGAAATAACTGACAAGGAATTTCGAGTGATAATTCTAAGGAAACTGAATGAGATACAAGAAAACTCAGCTAGACATCATGATGAAATGAGGAAAAGTATACAGGATCTGAAAGAGGAAATATACAAGGAAATCAATGTCCTGAAAAAAAATGTAGCAGAACTTGCTGAACTGAAGAAGTTATTCAGCGAAATAAAAAACACAACGGAGAGTTTAACCAGCAGGCTTGTCGAAGTTGAAGAGAGAACCTCTGAACTTGAAGATGGGCTGTTTGAAATAACACAAGCAGACAAAAAGAAAGAAAAAAGAATCAAGGACATGGAAGAAAATCTGAGAGAGATATCAGACAACCTCAAGCGCTCAAATATCCGAGTCGTGGGTATTTCAGAAGGGGAGGAAAATGGAGATTCCATTGAAAACATATTCAACAAAATAGTGGCAGAAAACTTCCCAGGTATAGGAAAAATCACAGATCTTCAGATCCAGGAAGCTCAAAGATCTCCAAACGTATTCAACCCAAAAAGGCCTTCTCCAAGACATGTCATAGTCAAATTGGCAAAACTCAGAGACAAAGAGAGAATCTTAAAAGCTGCAAGAGAGAAGCGTCAAATCACCTATAAGGGAGCCCCAATCAGGTTAACATCAGACTTTTCATCACAAACCCTAAAAGCTAGAAAGGAATGGGATGATATTTTCAAAATACTAAAAGACAAAGATTGCCAGCCAAGAATACTCTACCCTGCAAGGCTATCCTTCCGAAATGAGGGGCAAATAGTATATTTCTCAGACAAACAAAAACTGCGGGAGTTCACTACCACAAGACCACCCTTACAAGAAATCCTCAAGGGAGTACTGGGTTTGGTTCCTGAAAAATAACTACCACTGCCATAAAAACCTAAGAAAAATCTAAACCCGCTAGTACAATAAAAATGGCATTCATGAAGAGAAAACAAGCTAACAAAAACACTATCTACAACCTAAGGAACCAACAAACAAAGAAACCAAACAGTAAATCAGAAAGCAAGGAACAAAAGACACCTAAGACAACCAAACAACCAATAAAATGCTAGGAATAAATCAACACCTTTCAATAACAACTCTTAATGTTAAAGGCTTAAATTCCCCAATTAAAAGACACAGACTGGCTGACTGGATCAAAAAGCAGGACCCAACTATATGCTGCCTACAAGAGACCCACCTCACCCATAAAGATGCACACAGACTAAGAGTGAAAGGATGGAAAAAGATTTACCATGCAAACAGAAAAGAAAAACGAGCTGGAGTGGCTATTCTTATATCTGACAAAATAGACTTTAAACTAAAAACCATAAAAAGAGACAATGAGGGACACTACTTAATGATAAAAGGACTGATCCATCAAGAAGACATAACAATCATAAATATGTACGCACCCAATGTTGGAGCAGCCAGATTTATAAAACAAACTCTATTAGACCTAAAGAAGGAAATAGACACTAATACCATAATAGCAGGGGACCTGAACACTCCACTGTCAATATTAGACAGATCATCTAGGCAAAGAATCAGTAGAGAAACACAAGATCTAAACAAGACTCTAGACCAATTGGAATTGGCAGATATCTACAGAACATTCCACCCAACAACCTCAGAATATTCATTCTTCTCATCAGCACATGGATCATTCTCCAAGATAGATCACATATTAGGTCACAAATCAAGTCTCAATAAATTCAAAAAAATTGGAATTATCCCATGTATCTTCTCAGACCACAGTGGATTAAAACTAGAAATTAATAACAAACAAAACTCTGGAAACTATACAAACACATGGAAATTAAACAGCATTCTACTTAATGACATATGGGTCCAAGAAGAAATCAAGCAGGAAATCAAAAAGTTTATTGAAACTAATGAAAACAATGATACATCATACCAAAACCTGTGGGATACTGCAAAAGCAGTATTGAGGGGAAAATTTATTGCATTAAATGCTCACTTCAGAAGAATGGAAAGATGGCAAGTGAACAACCTAACACTTCACCTTAAAGAACTAGAAAAACAAGAACAATCCAATCCTAAAGTTAGCAGACGGAAAGAAATCATTAAGATCAGAGCAGAACTGAATGAAATTGAAAACCAAAAAACAATTCAAAAGATCAACGAATCAAAAAGTTGGTTTTTTGAAAAGATAAATAAAATTGACAAACCATTAGCATGGCTAACAAAAAAAAGAAGAGAGAAGACTCAAATAACAAAAATTAGAAATGAAAAAGGCGATATTACAACTGATTCATCTGAAATACAAGGAATCATTCGAGACTACTATAAACAACTATACGCCAACAAATTTGAAAATCTGGAGGAAATGGATAAATTTCTGGACACACACAAGCTCCCAAAACTGAACCGTGAAGACGTAGAAAATTTGAACAGACCAATAACAATAAAGGAGACTGAAGCTGTTATCAGAAGGCTCCCAACAAAGAAAAGCCCAGGACCAGATGGATTCACAGCAGAATTTTACCAAACATTCAAAGAGGAATTGACACCGATTCTTTACAAACTATTCCAAAAGATTGAAACGGACGCAAATCTCCCAAACTCATTCTATGAAGCAAACATCATCCTGATACCAAAACCAGGTAAAGATATAACCAAAAAAGAAAACTACAGTCCGATATCCTTGATGAATATAGATGCAAAAATCCTCACTAAAATACTAGCAAACAGAATACAGCAACACATACGAAAAATTATTCATCACGATCAAGTGGGATTCATCCCAGGGATGCAAGGTTGGTTCAACATACGCAAATCAATAAATGTGATACACCATATTAATAAACTCAAACACAAGGACCATATGATCATCTCTATAGATGCTGAAAAAGCATTTGATAAAGTTCAGCACTCATTCATGACAAAGACCCTCTATAAGTTAGGTATAGAGGGAAAGTATCTCAACATAATTAAAGCCATATATGCCAAACCCACTGCCAATATCATCCTGAATGGGGAAAAGCTGAAAGCTTTTCCTTTAAGAACAGGAACTAGACAAGGATGCCCACTCTCACCACTCCTATTCAACATAGTGTTGGAAGTACTAGCCAGAGCAATCAGAGAAGAGAAGGAAATAAAGGGCATCCAGATTGGAAAAGATGAAGTCAAACTGTCCCTGTTTGCAGATGACATGATCCTATATATCGAACAGCCTAAAACCTCTACAAAAAAACTGTTGGAATTGATAAATGATTTCAGCACAGTAGCAGGATACAAAATCAACACACAAAAATCAGTAGCATTTCTTTTCTCCAATAGTGAACATGCAGAAGGAGAAATCAAGAAAGCCTGCCCATTTACAATAGCCACCAAAAAAATAAAATACTTAGGAATTGAGTTAACCAAGGAGGTGAAAAATCTCTATAATGAGAACTACAAACCACTGCTGAGAGAAATTAGAGAGGATACAAGAAGATGGAAAGATATTCCATGCTCTTGGATTGGAAGAATCAACATAGTGAAAATGTCCATACTACCCAAAGTGATATACAAATTCAATGCAATCCCCATCAAAATTCCAAAGACATTTTTCTCAGAAATGGAAAAAACTATTCAGACATTTATATGGAACAATAAAAGACCACGAATAGCCAAAGCAATGCTCAGCAAAAAAAATAAAGCTGGAGGCATAACACTACCTGACTTTAAGCTATACTACAAAGCTATAATAACCAAAACAGTATGGTACTGGCATAAAAACAGACACACTGACCAATGGAATAGAATAGAGAATCCAGAAATCAACCCACACACTTACTGCCATCTGATCTTTGACAAAGGCACCAAGCCTATTCACTGGGGAAGGGATTGCCTCTTCAGCAAGTGGTGCTGGGATAACTGGATATCGATATGCATGAGAATGAAACTAGATCCATACCTCTCACCGTATACTAAAATCAACTCAAAATGGATTAAGGATTTAAATATACACCCTGAGACAATAAAACTTCTTAAAGAAAACATAGGGGAAACACTTCAGGAAATAGGACTGGGCACAGACTTCATGAATACGACCCCAAAAGCACGGGCAACCAAAGGAAAAATAAACAAATGGGATTATATCAAACTAAAAAGCTTCTGCACAGCAAAAGAAACAATTAAAAGAGTTAAAAGACAACCAACAGAGTGGGAGAAAATATTTGCAAAATATACATCTGACAACGGATTAATATCCAGAATATATAAGGAACTCAAACAACTTTACAAGAAGAAAACAAGCAACCCAATTAAAAAATGGGCAAAAGAGCTAAGTAGGCATTTCTCTAAGGAAGATATCCAAATGGCCAACAGACATATGAAAAAATGCTCAACATCACTCAGCATCCGGGAAATGCAAATCAAAACCACATTGAGATACCATCTAACCCCAGTTAGGATGGCTAAAATCCAAAAGACTATGGTCAATAAATGCTGGCGAGGCTGCGGAGAAAAAGGAACTCTCATACATTGTTGGTGGGACTGCAAAATGGTGCAGCCTCTATGGAAAATGGTATGGAGGTTCCTTAAACAATTGCAAATAGATCTACCATACGACCCAGCCATCCCACTGTTGGGAATATACCCAGAGGAATGGAAATCATCAAGTCGAAGGTATACCTGTTCCCCAATGTTCATCGCAGCACTCTTTACAATAGCCAAGAGTTGGAACCAGCCCAAATGTCCATCATCAGATGAGTGGATACGGAAAATGTGGTACATCTACACAATGGAATACTACTCAGCTATAAAAACGAATGAAATACTGCCATTTGCAACAACATGGATGGACCTTGAGAGAATTATATTAAGTGAAACAAGTCAGGCACAGAAAGAGAAATACCACATGTTCTCACTTATTGGAGGGAGCTAAAAATTAATATATGGATTCACACACACACATACACACACACACACACAAACCGGGGGGGGGGGGGGGAAGAAGATATAGCAACCACAGTTATTTGAAGTTGATGCAACAAACAAACAGAGGGGACATTGTTGGGGGGAAGGGGGGAGGGAGAAGGGAGGGAGGTTTTGGTGATGGGGAGCATTAATCAGCTACAATGTATATCGACAAAATAAAATTAAAAAAAAAATAAATAATAATAATTAAAAAAAAAAAAAAAAAAACTCTGGCCTTATGGCTCGAAATCCATTTTTGCTTTCTGCACAAATTAATGAGAACCATGTGTATTTCTACAGCTATGTTTTGGCTCTCTCCTTCAAATTATGCCATCCTAAGTCATTTTACTGGAGGCGACAGTAAGTAATAAAATGAGTATATTTCACTTTTTATTCTTTTTCTTTCCCTAAGGAGAAGCAAAACTCATGGGTTAAAAAGGAATCAGGTAATAGTCCATTGAACAATTAAGAGCCGGAATTCCCCAGGAGACCCACCAATTTACAAAACCAGGTCAAAACACCTAAGCTTTAATTTAAACAGCTTCAGGGTAAGCCCCAGCACATATCTGGTCACATGAAGCACAAGCTGGTGATGCTCAGTATGAGTAGGGACAGCTGGCACCATGGAAGCAGAATGGCCATTTGTGGGAATTGAGGTCTGAGTTTGATTGCAGTTCTGCTACATCCAAACCATGTGACCTTAGACAAGCCCTTTAACATTTCTCAGCTTATTTCCTTATCTTAAGTTTTTTAAGACTTGTTTTGTATCCTAACATATGGTCTATTCCAGAGAATGTTTCATGTGCTGCTGAAAAGAATGTGCATACTGCAGCTCTTACATGAAATGTTCTATATATGTCTGTTAGGTTCAATTGGCCTAGAGTAGAAATTAATTCTGTATTTCCTGGTTAATTTTCTATCTGGATAATCTGTCCTTTGCTGAAAGTGGGGTGTTAAAGTCCCCAACTATTATTGTGTTGGGGTCTATTTCTCCTGTTAGGTCGAATAGTAATTGCTTTATATAACTGGGTGCTCTAGAGTTGGGTGCCAATATGTTAAGAATTGTTAGATCTTTTTGTTGAATTGATCTCTTTAACATTATATAATGACCTTCCATACTGGATTGAATTATGCCCCTGCAAAACTCACTGAAGCTTGAGTTGTATCCCCCAAATTTTATGTATTAGAAATTTGTCCCACACTGTGACTATTAAGAGGGTGGGAAATCCTATTATGGTAATCAAAAGGTAGAGCCTTGAAGAGGTGATTAGATTGTAGGACCATGCCATAGTGAATGGATTAAAAATGGTTGCCAGGGGCATGGTTCTGAGGGCTTTAAAAGAAGAGGAGAATCTGTCTTTCTGTCTGCCACCATTTTTGCAATGTGATACTCTGCTGTCACTGTCACCACCACCAAGACCCTCACCGTATGTATTTTCTGGACTTTGGATGTCATAGCCTCAGAAACTGTAGGCAATAAATTTCACTTTCCTATAAATCACCCAGTTTCATGTATTTTGCTATAAGCAACAGAAACAGACTAATACTCCTTCCTTATCTTTTTTTTTTTTTTTTTACTTTCCTTGGCTTGATGTCTATTTTATCTGATACAAGTATAGCTACACCTGCTCTTTTTGGGTTTCCATCCTTTCACATTCAGATGGTTGTGTCTTTATCAGTTGAGTGAATTTCTTGTAGACAGCATATTGTTGGCTCTCTTATACTCCATTCAGCTACTCTGTGTCTTTTAATTAGGACATTTAATCCATTTATGCTTAGGGTTATTGAGGATATATAGGGACTTGTTACTGCCATTTTGCTATTTTTTTTTTTCTGGTTGTTTTGTAGATCTTTTCTTCCTTTTTTTCTGGTCTTACTGTCTTCCTTTGTGGTTCAGTGGTTTTCTCTAGCTTTATTTTGATTTCTTGCTTTTTATTCTTAGTCTGTTTCATAAGTTTTTGTGTTATGGTTACCATGAGGCTTACAAAAAAAATGTTATAGTTATAGTAAATTATTTTAGGCTAATAACAGCTTAACTTTGATATCTAAGAAAAAAGAAAAAAATCAAAGATAACTCTACACTTTAGTGCCATTACCCCCAATTTTTGATATTTTGTTGTTCCAAGTTACATTTTTTAATACTGTCTGTCTCTTCTATGGTTATTGTGCATGTTAATGTCTTATTAGGTTTGACTTTTAGTCCTTTTACAAAGGATATAAGTGGTTTATTCACCACCCTTACAAATTGGAGTATTCTGAGGTTGCCTGTCTATTTACTTTACTAATGAGTTGTGTACTTCAGATGTTTTATTGCTATTCTTTGGCATCCTTTTCTTTCAGATTAAAGAGCTCCCCTTAGTATTTCTTGCAGGGAAGTTCTAGTGTTGATGGATTCCCGTAGCTTTTGTTTGTCTGGGAAAGACTATTTCTCCTTCATATTTGGAGGTTAGTTTTGCCAGATACAGAATTCTTGTCTGACAGTCTTTTTCCTTCAATACTTTGAATATATCATCCAATCTCATCTGGCCTGTAGAGTTTCTACTGAGAAACCTGCTGAGAGGTGTACGGAGGCTCCATTGGATGTTGTTATCTGTTTCTCTTCTCTTGCTGCTTTCAGTATTCTCTCTTTGACTCTGGTTTTTAATAACTTAATTATAATGTGCCTTGGAGTGTTCCTCTTTGGATTGAATTTGATTGGTGACCTCTGAGCTTCCTGTATCTGGATGTTGTCCTCTTTCTCCACACTTGGGAAATTTTCAGTCATTATTTCCTTGAATATGCTTTCTAAGTCTCTTCCGTTTTCTTCTTCAGGTATGCCAATTACATGGAGGTTTTTTCACTTGAGGGAGTCCCATATTTGTTGTATTTGTTTCATTTTTTTTTTTTTTTTTTTTACTCTTTTTGCTCCTCTGGATAATTTTCTGTGTTTTATTTTCAAGCTCACCGATTCTTTCTTCTGTTTGATTAAGTCCACTGTTGGGGTTTTCTATGAAGTTTTTTGATTCAGGTAATGTAGTCTTTATTTTTAGAATTTCTGTTTGGTTTTTAAGAATTGATTCTATTCCTTTGTCAAGTTTCTTGTTTTGTTCCTGAATTTTTTTCCATATATGATTTAATTTTCTATCTGCATTTTCTTGTGATTCCCTGAGCATCCTTAAGAATGTTATTCTGAATTCTCCATCAGACATTTCATAGACCTGCTGTTTCTCTGGGTCCATTGTTAGTACTTTGCTTGTTTCCATTGGTGGCAATATATTTCTTTATACTTTTTCAATCTTCGTGCCTTTAAGTTGACGCCTGGGCATTTGAGAAGACTGCTACCTCTTCTAGATTTTGTAGATGGTTATCAGAGCCTCATCTCTGGTCTGTGGTGTTTTTTGTTTGTTTGTTTGTTTGTTTGCTTGCTTGTTTTGTTCTGTGGTGGCTGAATAGCTACTACCACCACTTAGACTCTGCACTGGAACTAATGTGCTATTCTGTGGTTACCTCCTGCTTGGGGGAACTTTCTGTGGGGACCTGACCTTGAGCTCTGTGCTTGAACTAAATTGCTGCTTTGCTACTGATTCTCTGGAGGTTTCTTGTGTGGATCATTAATCACTTCCAGGTCTGGGCTGTGTGGAAATTCCAGCTCAGGACTGAATCTTTCCTGTAGATTGTGCCCCCTGCAGTTCTATTGCCCTGACTGGTTTCCACTGGGACCAGCGGCCCTCACTGTTCCCAATGATCCCACTGTGGGCCAGCCTTTCTCCTGCACTCCAACCACTTCCTGTGGGGCAGGCTGTATATGCATCCCTCGCCATAACTCACTGGCTTTTGGGCAGCTCCTTTTTCCAGCTGGCTGCTATTGCTTACTCCTATGTGGGCCTGGGTAATCCTGCTAGTGGTGTTTCTGGCCCATGCGCTGGTATGGTCCTCTCTGAAGCCCTCCTCTCCCCTGAAGACCCCTTTGCAGGTTTACGCAAAGGTTGCCACTGTGGTTTCTTTCTGGCTTCAATCCGTGTGCAGCAGCCACTCCCTGCCCCCTACCAGAGTGGCTCAGAAGTGACCAGGGTGGCTCAGAAGTGGCCAGGGCTCAGGACGATCAACACTATCCCTACACCTTCACAAAATCTGCAGGTCTCTCCTCTTCTTTGCTTTTTAGTAGTTGTAAATTGGTTACTTACAGGGAGGAGAGACCCTGGGAATCATCTATTTTGTCATCTTAACGATGTCACTTTTTCTTATTTCCTTATCTTTGAAACTGAGCTAACAATATTCTCTTCACAGGGTCATGGTGAGGATTACATGAAAAAAACAATGGAGACTGGTTTCTGATCTGACATGAAAGGGGCTGGGAAGTCATTACTCCATTCTAACAACATGTAAAAAGCTGAATAAACTTAAAAAATCAACAACTCTTCTTAAGTTCATCAGAGAAGTAAGGTCACAAGAAAAACTGCTATCCCCAAAATTGGAGAATCAGACAGGCGAATAATGAAAATCACAGTGTACCAGAGCAGAAACCCACAAACAGAAACCTCCATGGGAACCAGTGCTGGTGTAGAGAAATCAGAATGGTAATTGACAAATTGCTGGAGACACAGTAGAGACAAGTCTGAGAGATAAAGACTCCAGAGGTGGGTGGAGTCCACTCTAGTGGGACATTTTTGTGAGTTTCACTCCTTAGAGCTCTCCTATGTTCCCTCAGTGAAGATCAGAGAAAAAATTCCCCTCATGCTTCTGGCAGGGAGAGGAGAAAAGCAGCCAGAGCATTGAAATATTGAAATATGCCAGAGCATTCTGTACTTCTTCAGAAAGCCTGCCTTAAAAGAAACTATTTCACCAGAGACTAACCTACTGGGGTTTAATTAGAACTCAACTGACTTGGAGAGAGGAAAATATCCAGCTCCAGCCCACTCTAGTCTTCCATGTGGGGGAAGGGAAATACACAACTCCAGCCTACTCTAGCTATACTGTCCCACATTAGAAGGGGAAGGAAATTGAGAAGCACGAATGAAGTTCACAGCCCAGGGACACAGGCTCACTAAAATACTGAAATCTAATTATAGGACTATAGAACATTTCCCCTTTATTCACACCTTACCACTACATTAATAAAGGCTTATTTACTGCAGTTCTTCTTACCCAGTATGCATGTCTCTACAATATCTGCCAGAAGATAGAAATAGAGGGGATACTTTCTAACTCATTTTATGAGGCCAGCATTACCCTAATACCAAAACCAGATGAAGACAGTACAAAAAAAAAAAAAATGGTGGACTAATATCTCTCATGAAAATAGGTGCAAAGATCAGCAACAAAACATTAGCAAATCAAATCCAACAATGTATAAAAAGAATTATAAACCAAAGCCAAGTGGGATTTATCCCAGTTATGCAAGGCTTGTTCAACACTTGAAAATCAATTAATAGACTCCATCAGATCAACAGGCTAAAGAAGAAAAATCACATGATCTACCAATAGATGCAGAAAAAGCATTTGACAAAATCCAACACTCATTCATAATAAAAAAAACACTCGGCAAACTAGGAATACAGGGAAACTTACTCAACTTGATACAGATCATCTACAAAAACTTGCTGCTAACATTATACTTAATGGTGAAAAATATGGACAGAAGCTTTCCCACTAGGATCAGGAACAAGGCAAGCTGCGCCTCTCAGCACTTCTTTTCATCATGGTACTAGAAGTCCTAGGTAATGCAATAAGACAAGCAAAGAAAATAAAAGGTATGTATATTGGGAAAAATGAAATAAAACTATCTCTGTAATTGACATGATTGTCTATGTAGAAAATCCTAAAGAATCAGCACCACCACCAACAAAACTTCTTAGAACTAATAAATAATTATAGCAAGTTTGCAAGACACAAAGTTAATACACAAAAGTCAATTGTGCAAGTTCTGGTTAAGATGGTAGACCAGAGGTGCCCAGTGAGCAATTCTCTCACAGAAAGAGTCCAGAGCAAAGAATGAACAGCTAGGATCAGCACAGGAGGAATTCTCCCTTGTAGCAAGAAGAATCTGCTAGGCTGTGAGCACTTCCCAGCAGTAACCTTCCTCATGCTCCTGCCCCAGCCTGCCCTCAACACTGCTGGGGTCACCTGTGCCATTGTCTAGCCCCAGGGCTCAGGTCCATCTCCCCACCCAGGACTTTGTCCCACTCCCTGCAGTAGCCACTGGCACACCCCCCTGCATTACCCATGCTGCTTGTGGTCATTGCCCCAGCTACTGCAGCCACATGCCAGGCGGACATGACCCCAGCCACTGCAGAGCCCCTGGCTCTAGGCAACTGAGTCCCATGCTCCCCAGCTGCAGCCTCAGAGGTCTGCTGTGTGTGGTTTCTGCTGTGGGAGCCTTGAGCTGCCTGGCCACAGCCTTTGGAGCCCTGGCCCATGTGGCTTCCACCATGGGAACCTTCCACCACCTGACTAAGGCCCTGAAGCCTTACCCCACATGGCTTCCACTACCAGGCCCCGTGCTGCCTTGCTGTAGCCCCTGGAGCCCCATCCTGCATGGCTTACACCATGAGAACCCCATGCTGCCCAGCCACACACCCTCCAGAGCACTGCCCTTTGGAGCTTCCACCATGGGAACCCTGTGCCAACTGGTTGCAGCCTCCAGAGCCCCACCCCATGTGGCTTCCACCCCTGGAGCCCCAGGCCACCTGGCTACAGTCTCTGGAGCCCGGCAACGTCTGCCAGAGCCCCACAGCAACCCACCACAGCCCCAGAAGCACCATGTCATGAGGCCACAGCCTCAGCTGCCCTCAGCCACAGCCACATCCATCAGCATCCTCTGGAATATTGAGTCTATCCAGAACTACCAAGTCTACCTGGAACAACTGAGCCTACCTGGAACTACTGAGACTATAGAGTCTATCCAGAACCAAAACTAAAACACCCCACGTGACAAGCAACATAAAACAAATCTACATGAGGAATTTTCCCTCCTCAAAAACCACTCCAGAGTAGTTGAAAAAGCAACTGCTCCACCAGATGACCAGACATCAATGTAGGGATATAGAAATACGAAAAGACGGGAAAATATGACACTCCCAAAGGAATACAATAACTCTCAAACACCACACTCCAAACAACAAGAAACCCTTGAAATGTCTGAAAAAGAATTCCAAGCAACAATCTTAAGGAAACTAAGTGAGATACAAGGAGACTCATATAGATGACACAATGAAATGAGAGAAACAATCCAAGACATAAAGGAGGAAATTTACAAAGAAATAAATGCCATGAAAAAGGATGTAGCAGAACTCCTGGAAATGAAGGATTCATTCAATGAAATAAAACTCTATTTGAGAGGTAAAGCAGCAGTCTGGAGCAAGTGGAAGAAAGAATTTCCGATCTCAAAGACAGTGTCTTCAAAATAACCCAAGCAGGCACATGAAAGAAAGAAAAAGAAAGAAAGAAAGAAAGAAAGAAAGAAAGAAAGAAAGAAAGAAAGAAAGAAAGAAAGAAAGAAAGAAAGAAAGAAAGAAAGAAAGAAAGAAAGAAAGAAAGAAAGAAAGAAAGAAGGGAGGGAGGGAGGGAGGGAGGGAGGGAGGGAGGGAGGGAGGGAGGGAGGGAGGGAGGAAGGAAGGAAGGAAAGAAGAGAATTTTTTTAAATGAAGGACACTTTCAAGAGAATATGGGTGTTCAGAAAGGGGGGGAGGGGAGGAAAAGGCATTGGAAACCTATTCAACAAAGTAATAGCAGAAAACTTCCCAGTTATTAGTAGAGAGATAGACTTCCAGTTCTAAGAGGCTCAAAGATCCCCAAACAGATTCAGTTCAAAAAGGTCCTCTCTGAGACACATTGTATTCAATCTGGCAAAAGACAAAGACAAAGGGACAGTCCTAAAAACAGCAAGAGAACAGTGTCAAGTCATCTGTAAGGGAGTCCCCATCCGACTAACAGCAGACTTTTCAGCAGAAAACTCTACATACCAGAAGAGAATGGGATGATATATTTAAAGTACTAAGGAAAAAACTGCCATCCAAGAACACTATACCAGCAAGGCTTTCCCTCAGATATGAAGGAGAAATAGTGTATTTCCCAGACAAACAAAAACTGAAAATTCAGCACCACATGACCAGCACCACATGAGAAGTACTCAAGGGAGTACTGCATATGGAATACAGAAAACAATAATCACCATCATGAGCATACAAGAAAGAACAAACCCCACTTGTACAGGAAATAGGCAAATAATAGAGAAAAACCGTATCATATCATCTCAAAAAACCAAAGAACACAAGAGACAAACAACAACAAGGAAAGAAAGGAACAAAAGCTATTTAAAACAACCATACAAAAGCAATTAAATGAGAAGAGTTAGACAATACCTTTCAATAACAACCCTAAATGTAAATGGATTGAACTCCTGATTCAAAAGAAGTAGAGTGGCTGGATGGATTAAAAAAACTAGACCCAATTATATGCTGCCTACAAAAAACGCACCTCACCCGTAAAGACTCACAGACTAACAGTGAAAGGATGGAAAAAAATATGCCATGCAAATGAAAACCAAAAATGAGCAGGAGTAGCTATTCATATACCAGATAAAATAGACTTTAAACAAAAACTATAAAAAGAAGGGCATGATATAATGATAAAGGAAACTATCCACAAGAAGACATAATAATTATAAATATATTATGCACCCAACATTCATGCACCCAGATAAATAAAGCAAACAATATCATGCCAAAAGAGAGAGATAGACCCCAATACAATAATAGTTGGGTCCTTAATACCACTCTCAGCATTGGACAGATCATGTAGGCAATGAATCAACAAAGAAACACAGGATTTAAACTACATTTTAGACCAGTTGGACTTGGTGAACATATACTGAAAATTTCAACCAACAACGAGAGAATATACATTCTTCTCATCAGCATATGAAACATTCTCTGAGATAGACCACATGTTAGGTCACAAATCAAGCCTCAACAAATTTCAAAAAATTGAAATCATTTCAAACATCTTCTCAGACCATAATGTATTAAAACTAGAAATCAACAACAAGCAAAACTTTGGAAACCATACAAACACATGGAAATTAAACAACGTGTTCCTGAATGACCTATGGGCCAGAGAAAAAATTAAACAGGAAATCAAAAAAATTCTTGAAACTAAGGATAATAATTGTACCAAAACCTATGGTACACATTGTACCAAAACCTATGGGATACTACAAAAGCACTACTAAGAGGAAAGTTTATTGCAATAAATGCTCACATCAAAAGAATAGAAAGACTTTAAATAAACAACCTCACATTACGCCTCAAAGAACTAGAAAAATAAGAATAATCCAATCTCAAAGTTAGTAGATGGAAAGAAATAATTAAAATCAGAGCAGAACTAAATGAAATAGAGACCAAAAATATGATACAAAAGATCAATGAAACAAAAAGTTGTTTTTTTGAGAAGATAAGCAAAATAGACAAACCATTAGCCAAACTAACTAAAAAAAGAGGAGAGAAGACCCAAATAACAAAAATCAGAAATGAAAAAGGAGACATCATAACTGATATCACAGAAAGACAAAGAATCATTACAGACTACTATAAACAACTATTCACCAACAAATTTGAAAACCAGGAGGAAATGGATAAATTTCTGGGCACATACAAACTACCAAGACTCAACTGTGAAGAAACAGAAAGCCTGAACAGACCAATAACAAGCAATGAGATTGAAGCAGTAATCAGAAGTCTTCCAACAAAGAAAAGCCCAGGACTGAATGGTTTCAATGCTGAATTCTACCATACCTTTAAAGAGGAATTAATACCAATTCTTTCCAAACTGTTCCAAAAATTTGAAACAGATGGCATTCTCCCAAACTAATTCTATGAGGCCAGCATCACCCTGATAACAAAATCAGACAAATATACAGCAAAAAAAGAAAACTACAGGCCAATATCTTTGATGAACATAGACATAAACATCTTCAACAAAATATTAGCAAATGGAATACAGCAGTACATCAAAAAGGTTTTACATCAAGATCAAGTGGGATTTATCCCAGGGATAAGGATGGTTCAACATATGCAAATCAATAAATGTGATACACCACATCAATAAAATAAAAAACAAAAACCATATGACCATCTCAAAAGACACAGAAAAAGCATTTGACAAAATTCAACATCGCTTCATGGTAATGACTCTCAACAAATTAGATATAGAAGGAAGGGATCTCAACACTATAAAAGCCATATATGAAAAACCCACCACCAATATCATCCTGAATGGGAAAAAGCTTTTCCTTTAAGTGCAGGAACAAGACAAAGATGCCCACTCTCACCACTCCTATTTAACGTACTATTGGAAGTACTTGCCAGAGCAATCAGACAAACGAAAGAAACAAAAGGCATCCAAACAGGGAAAGATGAAGTCAAACTGTCCCTGTTTGCAGATGACATGATCCTATATATAGAAAACCCCAAGGACGCTATTAAAAAAATCAGTACTGTTGTTTACTCCAAAAACGAACTAGCAGAAAAACAAATCAAGAAAGCAAGCCCATTTACAATAGTCACCAAAAAATAAAATACATAGGAATAAATTTAACCAAAGAGGTAAAAGATCCCTACAATGAAAACTACAAATCACTGCTAAAAGAAATTAAAGAGGATACTAAAAGATGGAATGACATTCCTTGTTCATGGATTGGAAGAATCAATGTAGTGAAGATGTCCATACTACCCAAAGCCATTTATAGATTTAATGTGATCCCTATCAAAATGCCAATGATATTCTCCACAAAACTAGAAAAAAACAATCCTAACATTCATATAAAACAATAAAAGACACCAAATAGCCAAAGCAATGGTGAGCAAAAAACATTAAGCTGGAGGCATTACACTACCTGACTTCAAATTACATTACAAAGCAATAGTAATCAAAACACCATGGTACTGGCATAAAAACAGACACATGGACCAATGAAACAGAATAAAGAACTCAGAAATCAACCTACCTACTTATAGCCAACTGATCTTCAACAAGGGCACCAAGAACACACAATGAGGAAAGGACAACCTCTTCAATAAATAGTGCTGGGAAAACTGGATATCCATACGTAGAAGAATGAAACGAGACCCATGCCTCTCACCATATACCAAAATCAAGTCAAAATGGATTAAAAACTTAAATATAAGACCTGAAACTTTAAAACTCCTGGAAGAAAACACAGAGGATACACTCCACGATGTACAGCTTGGCAAAGACTTTATGAACAAGACCCCAAAAACATAGACCACAAAAGAAAAAATAAATAAATGGGATTATATCAAACTAAAAAGCTTCTGTACAGCAAAGGAAACAATCAACAGAGTGAAAAGACAAATTACAGAATGGGAGAAAATATTTACAAAATATAAATCCAACAAGGGATTAATATCCAGAATATACAAGAGACTCAAACAACTTAACAGTAAAAAAAAAATCCAATTAAAAAATGGGCAAAGTAGCTGAATAGACCTCTCTCAAAGGAAGATATATAAGTGGCCAACAGGTACATGAAAAAAATGCTTGACAACACTGATTAACCACTTTGAGATATCTCACCTCATTTAGGCTGGCTATTAGGACAGAGAATAACGAATGTTGGCAAGAATGTAGAAAAAGGGGAACCCTTCTGCACTGTTGGTGGGACTGTAAATTTGTACAGCCATTAAGGAGAACAGTATGGAGATTCCTTAAACAAATACAGATAGAACTACCATACAATCCAGCCATCCCACTACTGGGTATATACCCAAATGAATGGAAATCATCATGTTGAAGAGATAACTACACTCCTATGTTTATCACAGCTCAATTTACAATAGCCAGGCTATGGAACCAACCTAAATGTCCATCAATGGATGACTGGATAAGGAAAATATGGCATATATTTATAATGGAACACTGCTCAGCCATAAACAAGAATGGAATTCTGCCATTTGCAGCAACATGGATGAGCTTGGAGAAAACTAAGTGAAACAACCCAAGCATAGAAAGAAAAATACTGCATGTCCTCACTCATAAGGGGAAGGGGAAGGGGAAGGGAAAGGGGAGGAGGGAGGGAGGGAGGGAGGAAGGAAAGAAAGAAATAAAGAGGGAAAAAGAAAAAGAACAATCACAATAATACATTGAAAGTGCAGAAGGAGAGAACAGAACTGTGGTTACTAGAAGTGGAAAGGAGTAGGGGGAGGGTGGGAGAGGGGGAGGGGGATGGACAGGGAGGGGGTTAATGAGAAATCAATGAGAACTTGGTGAACGGACACAAAGAATGATTACATATTGTAGTGATGAATAAGCTAACTCTCCTGATTTGACTATCACACTGTTGATAGTCAACTTTCTGCCCCACAAAAATGTATAATCATTTACACTTCAGTAAAGAAGAGGGGGAAAAAGTCAATTGCTTTTCTATATACCAGCAATGAACAAATGAAAGTTGAAATTAAAAACAAGTTACCATTTACATTAGCACCTCCCCAAATGAAATACTTTTATATAAATCTAAAAAAAAAAAAAAAAAAAAGTAAAAGATCTATATGAGGAAAATCACAAAATTCTTATGAAAGACATCAAAGAACTAAATAAATGGGGAGAAAGTCTATGTTCATGGATAGGAAGACTCAATATTTTTAAGGCATCATTTCTTCCCAACTTGAGCTATAGATTCAACACAATCCTAAGCAAAATCTCAGCTAGTTACTTTGTGGATTTCAACAAACATTCTAAACATTATATAGAGATGCAAAAGAATCAGAATAGGCAACACAATATTGAAGGAAAAGAACTAAGTTACAGGAATGATACTACTGGACATGAAGACTTACTACAAAGCTATAGTAATCAAGACAGTGTGATATTTTTGTAAGAATACACAAATAGATCAGTGGAACGGAATAGAGAGCCCAGAAATAGATGCACATAAATATGGTCAACTGATCTTTGTCAAAGGAGCACAGGCAATATAATAGAGAAAATATAGTCTTTTCAGTAAATGGTGCTTGAACAGTGGGGAAAAAATCTGGGCACAAAACTTACGGCACTTACAAACATACGTTTTCTGCATTTAACTCAAATTGGATCATAAACATGAATGAAAAACAAAACTATACAACCTTTAGAAGATAATACAGGAGAAAATCTAGATGACTTTAGGTATGACATTTGATACAACACCAAAGGCATGGTCCATGAAAGAAATAACTGAAAAGACATAGAGGAAACAAATTCATAGTACTAAGTGAAAGAAGCCAATCTGGAAAAACTACATGCTGTATGATTCCAACTGTATGACATTCTGGAAAAGGCAAAACTATGAAGACAGTAAAAGGATCAGTGATTGCCAGGGGTTAGGAGGGAGCAAGGGAGGGATGAATAGGAGAAGGACAGAGGATTTTTAGGGCAGTAAAACTATTCTGTATGATATTTTAATGACAGATACATGTCATTCTACATTTATCAAACCCATAGAATGTACAAAACCAAGAGTGAACTCTAACGTAAACTATGGCCTTTGGGTGATAATGCTGTGTTAACGTGTTCATAATTGTAGCTAATGTACCACTCTGGTGTGGGATATTGATAGTGGAGGAGGCTGTGCATACTAAGGGCAGCAGGTATATGGGCTGTGTACCTTCCACTAAGTTTTGCTGTTATCCTAAAACTGCTCTGAAAAATAAAATGTATTTAAAATAATAATAATAATAGCCAACATTCATGGAGGATTGCCTTAAGCCAAGAATTGTGCTCAGGAGTTTAATAATAATCATCGTCAGCTTTGTTGAGTCTTAATATTAAGTGTCAGACTATACTAAGTACATTATACACATGCTTCATTTATTCTTCCCCCAAATGCTGAAAGGTAGGTCTTGCTTTCCTCATTTCACAGATGAAAAACACACTTGAAGAGGCTGAGTGACTTGTCCAGGGTCATGGTGCTAGTAAGTGACCAGGCTGAGAGTCAGACCCATGCTCTTAACCTCTGCACAGAAGACCCCCAAGAACCCAAACCCTGGCAAGGAGCCAGTGCACAATAAAAGTTAGTTTCTTTCCTTCCTCTCTTCTGCTCCAAATCTAAGGCAGATCCACTTCTGGCTGCAACTCTTAGAACAGTAAGTGAAGGTGAGTTCCTTTGAATTAAGCATGACTTGGGGAGTTCAAAAGGCCTCCAATATGGATTCAGAACTCTGTAAAGCCCTCAGACAGAGCATCAGCAACCAGAACCACTCTGGTGGGAGACAATCACTTCTCTGTTATGAGAAGTAAGGCTTCACACAGGAATGGACTTCAATCATAAGAGGCAGGTGCATAAGAAGCACTTTCTGTTCCAGTGCTTGATGCCAGTCATAGTCCCAAGAGATGGTGAGAATGGAAATACTTTATCAGTAACCAGGTATGTCTCGTTGGTGAGATTCCTGTCTGTCACATCAGACCACACCAACTTAATAGTCACTGCTGGCTCATTCACCACAGTATCAGGCACAGCTTTTCCCTAGAAATCCTCACACCAATACTATTGGTTCTCCAAGGCCCACTTAGTCAACTAATTAATCAATTACTTCAATAATGTTTTGAGTGCCTGAGAGGAACTTGAGACATGTAAAAGAATAACAATGCCCCCTGTGCCCTCAAAGGGACTTTCAGCAATCAGGATCTCCCTCAGAGCTAGTAAGAAGCAGGAGAGGGTACCAATCCTCACTCCAAACTCCATGGCTACTGCATGAGGGGGAGAAGAGTATAACCCAAAGGAAAATCTGCGTGCTGTTAGGAAGGCAGAGCAGGGGTATTGGATGCCAATTAGCAACCGGCCAATGTCCACCACTGAGGGTCTCTGGATTCATGGGCCTCTCCATCAGCTGGAAGACCACCAGGGAAAAGAGGAATACAGATGCATGAGAACTTGTATACGTCAAGTACAGTAATACGTATTACCTCATTTCATTCTCCCCACAACCTTGTAAAATGGGTTTCATTTTACCATTCAGCAGACAACATGTGGTCAGGGAATTTAAGCAACTTGCTCATATTTACACAGCCAATAGGTATGAAAGCCCAGATTTGAAACCAAGACTTTCTGGCTTCAAAGTTCTTGCTTATTTTATTGCAGTCCTACCTCCCTCCAAAGGCAATGAACATTTTTTTCTCCTGGATTCTGGGACTCAACGGTTAGTGAATAGAAATGGGGGAGCAAATTCTATGATTTGAGCATTGTGAATCAGGGAGAAGTGGGAAGGCAAGGCAAGTAAGTACAATAACACTGACAGAGAATACAAATTGTCCCCCAATATCAAATCTCCCATTAGTCCCTTATAATGGAAACTTAGCTCAAACTATGCCATTCAAAATAAAGTTTACTTTTCTCTGCATCATTCGTGTTCAGATGTGGTCCTGTGTCTTATTTCAGGCCAATGAGATGTAAAAATACCAAACGGATGTTTTCAGCAGCCTTCCTCAAAGACAACTGACATGTGCCCTTTTCCCTTTTGTCATCTCCTCCTTCTCCTGGCAGGAGGGGGACATACAGACTGCAGCTGGAGCAGCCATCTTTACCACAAAGTAATGTAGAGAATAAAGGCCACATACAAGGTGCTAAGAGTTCAATGACCCCAAAAGTTCCTGTGCTGGAAACAGTGTTAAGAGGGTAGAAAATCCAATGATAATTATCAGAAAGTGGGGCTTTAAAGAGGTGATTAGATTGTGAGGACCGTTATGCTCGTGAATGAATTAATCCATTGATGGTTGAATGGGTGGTAATGGACATGGTTCTGATGGCTTTAAAAGGAGAGCAAGTGAGGAGGTGAGCTCTGTCTTGCTTGGCCCGTTCTTGTCATCTGACACCCTGCCTTTCTGTGGAGAGTCACCCCGTAAGAAAAAGGCCCTCACCAGATGCAGCCTCTGGACTGTGGACGTCCCAGCCTCTGAACTGTAAGAAATAAATTTCTATTTCTTATAAATTGCCCAGTTTCAGGTATTCTGTTACAAGCAACAGAAACAGACTAATACACAGGTGAAGAGAGGCAAGGAACCTGGGTCCCAAGGACTTCAGAAAGCAAAGCCACCAAGCTGCTACTGGACAGCCTATTTCTGAACTTGTACATAAGAAAAAAATTCTGTCTTATTTAAGCCAATGTTAATTTGGGCTCCTGTTACTTGAGGCCAAATCTGATCATAACGGATACACTAATTGTATAAATTAGAGAGAGTTTTAAAAACACTTTGAATCTCAGTTTTCTTCTCTATAAAATGGGCATAATAATGAGGACAATAATCCCTGATTTCCTGGGTTGTTGTGTGTACTGACTTAAGTAACAGATTAATGGTGCTGATAAAATGAGTGCTTGATTAAGGAATATTCAAAAGGACTATCACTTGCTCTCTTCTTACAAATCAATTTTGGATCTCCTAAGGGTTTGGCAATGAGGGAAGAATTTCCTCAGGGGTGGGCTGGCTACTGGACCCCATATTTCTTCCTGTTGTCCTTTGAGTCTCCTCTCCTCTGCATGAATGTCTGCACCAAGAGAGGGTCATTCCTTTCATCTCTTTCCCTTCCCTCACCCTCCCCAGATGACCTTCCTTCCTATTTCACTGAGAAAACAGAAGCTACCAGAAGATCACGTCCACAGGCTCCCACCTCTGCATCTACCCACCTACCTGAACCTACGCCAGAATGTTCTGCCTTGCCTCTGTAACCACTGGAGGAGTTGACTGTCCTGCTATTCAAGCCCAACCCCTCCTCCAGATTCCTTGCCATCTTGCCACTCAAGGAATGACCATTCTCTCTCCTACTCATCTACTTTTTACTTCTCTACTTCCTTATTCTCATC
This sequence comes from Cynocephalus volans, assembly GCF_027409185.1. Taxonomy (NCBI): domain Eukaryota; kingdom Metazoa; phylum Chordata; class Mammalia; order Dermoptera; family Cynocephalidae; genus Cynocephalus; species Cynocephalus volans. The sequence goes on along the minus strand of NC_084467.1, from coordinate 123,644,104 downwards.
AGCACACAAACATCCTATCCGATCTTAAAAAAATGTCTTAACCACACATGCCCTTCCAGGTATACATTTCCCCACTTCTTTGCTCCTCTTCAGAGCTCCCTAGTGGTCTGTATTCATTGCTGTCTCCAAATCCTCTCCTCCCATTTTCTGTTGAGATTCTCAAGGATGTTGTTCCCATAACACAGAGACCAGAGACATCAAATTGTTGAGTCCGACGGTCAACTATCCATTCTAACCTTACTCGACCCTTCAGCATCATTTGACATAGACGAACAAGCATTTCCCCTGGAAACCCTCTTAGAACATTCCCCTCTCCTGACTATCCCCCTCCTTCACTCGCTGGTGCCTCATCACCTCCCTGACCTCCGGAGTGTGTCAGGACTCATTCCTCAGCACGCTTCCTTTCCAAAACTGAATTCACTCCTATTGAGAACTCATCCGATCTCATGGCTAAGAAAAAAATCAAAATCTGTCTTTATGTATACAGACAACTTCAATAGTGTGAGCTCCCTTCTGCATTTCCTTATCTCTCCTTATGTTTCTGCTCAAATGTCACCTTCCCAGTGAGGCCTTACCGGGCCACTTATTGAAAGCTGCAAACTAATTCTATCCCACCAGGCCACTCCCTTTCTCCCATCCCTACTTCATTTTCCTTCATAATATTATTTATTTTTTAATATATGGTATAATTTATTTTCTGCTTCCCAATATTGGAATGTAAGTTTCATGAGAGCAGGAATTTTTGTCTCTTCTGTACTGCTATATTCTCAGTACTTAGGATAGTGCCAGGCACACAGTAAGTATTCAATAAGTACTGTTAAATAATGCATCAATAAATGCTCTTATAGGAGCTACCGTAATATTAAGAGGCCAAAAATTCATAATTGAAAACATGCATTTTTACAAAAAACTGGCGAACCTAACTGCACATCTGTTTATTCTCACTTCTAAGGCAGGTCTCTCACCTCACAGCTGTATGGTAGTTGCAGCTTCCGAAGCACCTTCACAGATATTCCCTACAGAATCCTGTGAGCCAGGCATCTGAGCTCCACAGGGGTAAAAGAGATACCAAATATGATAGGCAGGATGCCCCATCCACAAAGATGCCATGTCATAATCCCCAGAACCTGTGAATATGTTACATTCCTTGACAAAGGGACTTTGCTGTTGTAATTAAGGTTACAAGGCTTAAGACAGCAGGTGGGCCCAATCTAATGACATGAGCACTCAAAAGCAGAGAACTTTCTCCAGCTAAAAGCAGAAGCAAAGTGGCAGAAAGGTCAAAGAGATTCAAAATGTGAGATGGACTCTCAACCTGCCATTGCTGGCTTTGAAGATGAAGGGGTCATGAGCCAGGGAATGTGGGTAGCCTCTAGAAGTGAAAACAGCCTCCACTGACAGCCAGGAAGGAAACTGGGACCTCACTCCTACTACTTCAAGGAAATGAATTCTGCCAACAACCTGAATGAGCCTGGAAACAGATTTTCCCCCCAGGATCTCCAGATAAGAGCTCAGCTTAGCCAACACCTTGACTTTGGCATTGTGAGCCCATGAGCAGAGAACCCAGCCGAGCCCACCTGGACTTATGCCTTAACTATAAGACAATGAGTACGTGTTGTTTTAAGCTGATAAATTTGTGATAATTTGTTACAGTAGCAATGAAAAACTAATATAGCAGGTAACTACCACTGGAAGCCACGGACCCCAAAATATTTGTAATCAGGGAGATTTCATCTACCCAAGAGTAAGGCCCACTTTGAAAGACCTAGCTTCTATTGGCTTTCCAAAAATGTTAAACTGATGCTTTGACCTATTATTAAAATGCCACTTTCTTCTGATTCCCCTGGTGTCAGAAACTTAAATGAACCCAAATATTGGAGTTCATCTTATGTTTTTTCCCAGGTTGTGGGGGAAACATTTTAGAGACTTTCCCCTCTGCAAGGGCTAGGCTGGGTTTAAGTAATGGCCTGATTTTCTATAAAGCTGCAGGGGAAGTGAGAAATGGCTGTTTTCATAGAATTAGTAAATGCCACCAAAACTAAAGGTCAAACCAAGTTGACATTAAATACAGTATTTCCAGTGGGGCAATGCGGGGTGCTTTAAAGAGCAGTTCCCAGAAGCCTCTGCGATGCCTATTCACAGAGCTTGTTTTGAGCACTAAAGGAATCTAGTTAAACCTTTGTGAGTTCTTGGCCTTCCCCACCTGTAACCTATATTAGCCACAATAAGTCTGTTTTCACGGACAAAGACTCCTTGGTGACCAATGTGGAGAAGGGCTATGTGGCTGGTTCCACATTTCAGATGCTCCATTCACTCATGCAGGCTTCAGCATCACTGTGAGCTAGACACTTGTTTGTCCTCTCATGTGACTATAGGGGACAGAGAAACAAAGAAGGGTGGACATGGGGCAGATTGCAGCTGGGCTGAGTCTGCACAGGAAACTCAAGTTTGGACTAAAGGCCTAGTAAGCCGGGAGCTTCAAGAGGCAGAGTGAGGCAGGAGTGTGATGTAGAGGGAACACGCACAGACTTGGAACCGGGCTACTGCAGGTGCGAATCACAGTTCTACCACTTCTTAGTCAAGTATCCTTAGATGTGGTTTTAACCTCTCTGAGCCTCAGTTTCTTCATCTGTAAAATGGGGATAGCATTAAATAAAAAAATAAGATAAATCAAGAAATGTGCCCTCCCTACTTCAGTGTTTTCTATTACCCTTACTCTGCTTAATTTTTATTTCATGGCACATATCACCATCTATCTATTTATGTATTTATTGATTAATGTCTGTTTCCCACCACCCCTTTCATCAAAATGTAAGTCCCATAAGGGCAGGGATGTTGCCTGCTCATGGTGTCTAGAGTCAATAAGAGGCAATAGAGCTTAATAATGAGGAGAACAGGCTCCGGAGCCAAGTTGTTGGGGTCCCAGTATGGATCTGCAAACTACTGGTTGTATGAACCTGGGAAAATTATTTAACTACTCAGTTCCTCAGCTATCTCCTCTGTAAATTGAGGTTAATAGAATCTCTCTCAAAAAGTTATCCCAAGGATTAGAAGCTAATACATTAGAAGAATGACAAGTACATAGTAACATTAATAAATGTTAGCTAATAAAAATGATGATAATAATGGTATGTAGAACATTGTAGGCAATAAATCATTATTGGTTGAATAAATGAAAAATTTAACAAAGCTCTTCAAGCTATACCTAGCACATAGTAGGCCCTCAATAAATGATAACTTTTAACAGTGATGTGCTGTTATGTTTTTAACAACTGGGTCTCAGAAGGCAGGAGGTTGATTTTTGGGGTGTGCCAATGTCTGTGGTGTAAATGCTCCCATCATGGTTGATTTCAGCTACCAACCTGACACCACCGAGCACAGAGCTGGGAAGAGATGCACAGGAGCAGCCCATTATAGAGTATTTCTACCATACAGATACCATAAACATATATAACCTTGAGAACATAGGTAATAGTAAAATATTTAGGAAGTGATGACTTTTAAGTGTCTATTACCTTTGTTTTTAATATAATTTTAATAATTGTTGAGTTTGTTTAATTTTTAATAAGAGGCTGCCTAAAAATTTGCTCTTATGAGCCAGTGCTAGCTAACCCCAGCACACAATTGGCTGTATACACTACTCTACCACCAATACGTACCCTTACCCTGCCCCCAGACAAATAAAAGTATTGGAATCAGATCCCTAAGAAGAAATGAATAAATCCTCTACCAAACACTTGGCCAAACCTGGTGACACAAGTCAAGTCCTAGGCCATTCCCCTCCAAGGGACAGTGTAGAATCCCTGACTACTCTAAAATTTCAGCATCTAAAATACTGCTGAAAATAAATGGATCTTTAGCCTAGACTTGAGGTCTAGATTACATGGTCATTTAAAAGACTAAACTTCAGGGATTTGTCTGGAGGAATGAGTAGAGTATGATACATTACAAGGGTTGCAGCTGTGTTGGTAATCATTGTCACAGCTGTGGTATGTGCCTTCTCCCACTGGTCAGCTTTCTGACCCTTGGCTCCACATTCAGGAAAGAAAGAGAATAAGATTCAGAGAAAATTCAGTCAAGCCTGGTAATACTCTTTTGCTGCACTGATTACAGCCCAAAAATATGTTCCGCAGTTACGTGGGGCCATTCTTTGGAGTAGGACATTATGGTCCTACACGTGTCCTCTCAGTAGGGTGACCAACCATTCTGACTTTCCTAGGACTGTCCCAGTTTTAGCAATGAAAATCCAGAGTTGCAGGATATCCTTCAGTCCTGGGTAAACCAGGAGAGTTACTTACCCTATCCTTTGGCCCCCAAGGCCAGGATTCCTATGGCTTTATCTGCCAGGATAGCCTCAGACAATAATTCTAGAGGGTCCTTCAAATGAAGGGCTTGAATAAGGAGCGTGAATAGACCCAAGAGGCCAAGAATTAGAAGTGAGAGGTCATTGCAAATCCTCATCATTTCCGAAGGATGCCCTGAAGTAGCCCATAAAAGTTGACGGAGATATCCAGAAGTAGAAAAGGACATTTGAAATTGGGATGAAGCACATCTTCTCTGTGCCATTTGTGCTTTTTCTTTTTCTTTTATCAGCTCTGTCCCTTATCGTGGTACTCTGAGCTATTCTGAGCAGAGGAGAAATGCTTTTGTTTAGAGCTAATATACTCAGGATGCCTGCACGGGCCCTCTGCAGCCAGACCACCAAGAAAGTAAGGACAAATCTCACCTGAATCAGGAGGAGGAATCAGCACAGCTTGAGGGAAATCTCTGATGTCCACCAAAGAGCAGGCAAGGCAAGTGACCTTCAGAAGGAATAGAGCCAAATCAAGCACTGATTTCCAAAGCAGCCCAGTTTCTGAAAATACTCCATCATAGCAGGCCTGGTCTTCGATCTCTACAGTCCATATGTCCCATGATTTTCCCTCAATTCTCTTCCCTGGGCTCCTCCAAGATGGCCCCTGCCTTTGTCATCATGATCCATTTACTCCACCAGTGTCTCAGAGGCAAACTCCTCCAAAAAAAGTTGGGTATAACAATTTGTCACCATGATTTTTACTCATATTTCTAAAATTTTAATTTGGTTCCTTTTTAAACCCATCTATTCTTTTTCATTCTGACCAGATCTTGTCTTATGGTTCCTATTCCTTCCAGCAGCTGTATTTATGGTACGTACACATGGTGTGGTGCAGAGCGTGGCCACCTGCCAAGTAATTGATCTGAGATTGATTCCCAACCAACCCAATTGGTTTTCAAGAGGGATTAAAGCTGTAACCCAGAGCAAACAACAATTCTGAAACTTAAAGGAGTTAGAAAGGTATTTCTCGTTCATGTAACAATCAAGGTAAATGGTGGTTTAGTGAGTAGTTCTGACCCATGCTGTTACTGAAGAACCAGGACTCCTTCTATCTTACACTGTAGTCATTCCTAGAGTGTTGTCCCCATGTGCACGGCTGCAACTGTGGTACCACCACATCTGGGCTGCAGCCAGTGTGAAAAGGAAAGGGACCATGGAGGAGAAAACCCCCCTGTCTCCGGGTGCCAGCTCAGGAGTGTCACCTGACACCTCTGGTTCATTCCCTTGCAGAGGACTAAACCACGTGGCCACCCCTGACTACAACAGAGGCTGGGATATGTAGTGCAGAGGCATGGCCACATGCCAGGTGTAATTCCATCTCCATGGAGAAGGGGAGTACAGGCTGAGAGGACAGCTCCAACCTCCATGACAGTGGCTAGGCTGAGGCAAGTTCTGCAATAAGACAGCTCTTCAAATCTGGCTCTGCCGTTTACTGACCGTGTGACCTTCATTAGCCAACATGTGCATTAGCTGTGAAATGTGGATGGCAACAGCCTCTACTTCACTGGACTGCTGGGAAGGGCAACACATGTAAGGTGTTTATAACAGTGCTTGGCAGACAGTGAGTTCCAGTATTGTTATAATTTCATAGTTTCTTATTTTATAGTCTTTATAAATTATTCGATTTTCTCTAATTCTTGGGGCATTAATTTTACTGTTTCCTTTCACAAATGCCTTTTCCTCATGGAATTTGTTGCCTAGTGTGGTTTGTGATTCTTTTAATTTTAAGCATCTCAGCAACAGGGATTATTTCCTGTGGAACACTCACATGCTCAGGGTTGTGGATTCACCTTAGAGGCGTTCCAAAGTGACTTCTGCCAGGACCCTACTATTTTTACTAGTTAGAACAGTTTTCGCATCCATTTCTCAAACTGGCATTCTGCAGTGTAAAAGTAACATTAAATTTTGACTGAATATTCAAGCCTGATTCATACTTAGAATTCGGATTTCTCTAAGGTGACATTATATCCATGCTGGGTCTCCAACAGATGGGCAGCTCCCCAGACTGTCAGATTATATCTTCTCTTCAAGGAAAGGGCAGCCCTTTGAGCTTCCCAGTTCGATGCAGGAGGTTCCCTTTTAACTCCCCACTTTGCACAAGCCCAAGATTCCATTTCCTGTTCCCAGAGGGGGAGTAAATCCTCCACCCCAGCCCTGAAGACCTTCATCTGGATGCTCTCCCTTCCCCCACCACCCCAGCCCTTCTGTCCTAGTATCTGCTTCCGTTTACCATTCAAACTTTCCGTTCCTCTCCTTTCTGGCACCTGAAGGTTTTCTTCTCTCTCCTTCAAACCCAGCTATGTATTTAAATAAAAACTTTTTAATGTTTTACTGAGTATTTCTGTGCGCTGAAAGCGAAAGGGGCGCCTTCCACATCTGCTCTGTCTGCCACATTCTTCACAAGTTTGTTCTGTGCCTGATGAGACAGAGAAAGAGGAATTCCTTCTGAGGGAGAGCACCGCATTCGTTTGAAAGGAAAATGTTCATAAACTGCCTGGTGAGAGAGATGAAAGAAGGAAGGTGTCCTGACGACCCACCATCCACAGGTGGGCCAGCACAGAGACTCCAAAATGTGGGCCCTGCCCACCCTCCAGGGAAAATAAACATTTATCTTTCCACAGTCTGGGTCCTGCCTGATAGACCAACAAACACCACTATGGAATAAAAAGATTTAGTGAGCTCTTTCCCCGTAAAAGGCCCTAAAATCAGAGGAATTGGGACCAGAAGAGAAACAAAGAAAGAAAGAAAGGAAAGGAAAGGGGCCTCAGAGTCCAAGGGTCAGACACTGGACTGAGCACAGGATTGGCCTGTGGCCCAGGAAATACCACAGTGAAAAGCCACAGGGGCACCATGTGGCCCACCCCAGCACTGGGGGCTGGGACAACTTCCAGGTCAGGTGTCCGTGAAGGGGCTGACTCCTGGCCTTGCCTGGGTTTTGAGGGCTTGCTCCCTAGCCCCATCACCACCCCTACCACACCCCACACAGCACCTCAGGGCACTTGTGTGCTCTATGAGTCCCCTGGCTGGACTTCTTTCTGATAACAACAGTCATGACAACTCAGGCAGCAATTAACAATTCACGAAACACTATGCTTAAACAAGTACCAAGGTGTTCCAAAAAGTATGTGGAAAGATTCATATTATGCTTTAATTTTATTTTTCCATGAATTTTTTGAAGGACTCTCATATGTTACAACAATCCTGTGGGATAAGTATTCTCATATTTATTTTACTAACTGCCTCCAATTTAACACATTTCCACTGGGGAAAAAGTAGAGGGCTAAAAACAGACACATATTTTCACAAAATTGCAAACTTTCCCTGTACCCATCCTTACTGTATCTAATTTTACATAATTAAAAATATTGACATCCTGAGACAGAATTTTTGCATTTGGATTACTTCACAAATTTCAGAGTAAGTCTTTTTTTAAAAAAAGAAAGAAGGAAGGAAGAAAAAGAAAGAAAGAAAGAAAGAAAAAGAAAGGAAGAATAAATACTTGGGTTATATTCACTTAAACAGAAAGAGGACTCACCAAAGCTGTTCCTGCCAGAACCTAGACTCTGCCCCTAAGGCCAACTCCTACTTTCACAGTCTGATTTGAAAGAAGCAAAATGCCAGTATCCTTAGAATAGCCCTCTTTCAATAGTCTCTGTTTCAAGCTGAAAGCGTTCCAAAATTTTGATGGGCAGTCTCAAAGCATCCTATTACACACTCAGGAATTTTAAAAAGTATAAAATACTGGGCAGTTACATAATCGATCTATTTTATTATTATCTTCATGTTACAATTGGAGAAACAGTGTTCATTTCAATCAAAAGTGTCCATTTCAATACTGAACAATGACAAGCCTACATTTTCCAAATGAGTAAACTGAGGTTCAGAGAGATTAAATGACTCACAGAGGTCACACACAAACTGAGTGGGAGCGGCCTGACACAAACTCAGTCAGACCTTTTCATCAATCACTAAGATGTAATTCAGCAATACGTCAAAGTGTTACTTTCAGGATCTCCTGCATTTCACGGGCCCATTTTTCTTGCCTACAATTATGAATCTTCACATGTTAGTCAATGTAGTAAACTGCTTATGATGGAAAAAAAAATGTCAGTAAACAAAAAACAAAGGCTTGGGGTGTCAGTTGCAAACCACACCCAAAGCCATGAATCCAAAAAGCTGACACTGTGCTTCTCTACCATGTTCCAGACTCTGGGTTCATGGCTCTGGTTCATGGGTCTGGGTTGAGGTATCTTGGTTTGTGATTCTGGTTTGTGGCTCTGGTTCATGGCTGTGGGAGCTTGGGTAGGCTGTGCCATCTGTGGGCCTTGTCCAGGCCAAAGTACCCTGGAACACAATATGGTAGGTAGACAAGGTCAAGCCCTAGTTCACTTCCCAGCACCTCCAAGGAAATAATCAGCCCATGGACCAATATTTATTGAGTGCGGCTAGTGCCCAGCCCTGTGCTAGACCCTGGGGTAGTGAGGCAGGAAAAGACAAAGCGATGAAAGAAATGAACAGGACACTACATCTTTGCTGTTTTTGTTGTTGTTGTTTTTTTAAAAAGCTCACTATTCAGTTGGGGAGAGAAGACAGATATACAGGGACATTTAACAAGACAAAATGTAAAGGGAAAGTGCCAAAGAAATGTTCACGGTGAATGGAGGTTGCCAAGGTAGTTTAAAGAATTAAAAATGGAGGGAGGCAGGAGGGTGCCAGACAACTAGGTTATCAGATCAAATATTTATTATAATCTTGCTACATGAGACAAAACCTCCAGTAGACCAATCCAAAGATTCCCTGTCAGAAGGAAATCATATAGAAAAAGAGGTCTGATAACCATCATTAGACTAGATGCAAAAAGAATGCTTGATTAAAGGTCCAGACTCTTGATTGACAGTCAGCTGGTTGGGTGGGTGGATGATTAGTTTCCCAGAACAAGTCTTAATCCCATTACAGTTTCCAGAAACTAGGTTAATCATTTTATCAGGAATGTTAATTTCTTCACAGAACCAAGTTCTGAACTTCATCTGACAAAAAATTCTGTCCCAGTCTATGTTTAGGACAATTTTTCTTTTACAACAACTGCACCCATGCCTTTCATGGCCTTGTTTGTCCCTACAAGGCAACAAAGACCACAAAACTTATGTTTACATGTGTAGACTTGCTGCCCAGGGCCAGGTCTGCATTTGAAATTCTCTCTCTGAGGAGCAGGACTTTATTAGCTTATTCTCATGTGAGAAACATACAGGGGTGGATGTAGGTGTAGTTGGGTTTAAAACTTGTACAATTTGGGGGACACCCTTGAAGAAAAAAGAACAAATCATGACTACAAAATTAAGTATAAAATGAATATTTAAGATGAGAAAAGAAAAGAAATCACAGCTGGATCCTTGGAGATTCAGGTCCCCTTCTTCAGAAACTCTTTCCCAGAAATGGTTACATAGGAATGCTTTCCAGTGGCAATCTGGCTTCCCCTCCTAACCTACGCCTCTACAGCTCCAGCACCCCCTGGATCCCCAGGGCCTCTGAAGCTTAAGCTGCACATGCTTCCCAGTGTCGCCTCTGATGTGGAGTTTTACTCCTGGAGGTTTATTCATGGCCTCCCAGCACCCGTACTTCTTACTCTGGACACTTGGTTCTCAGCCACCCTGTTCTGGCTTCACTCATCAACAAAAAATGGCAATTTGCTGGAAAACTAAGGGATTCATCTGTGGATGGATTCAACAAACTTTTGTTGACCATCATTACATGCCAGGCACTGTGCTGGGCTGGAAATGAGCTTTTTATCAACTGAATATTACATCTAAAAATATTTTGAGCAAGTGGATTCTTATTCCTTCGTTTGTCTCACGGTATTTACTGAGAATCACCTGTAGACCAGGCATGAGCCATACAGCAGCTTCATGAGGTGGACACAATTACTACTCCCATTTCAGAGATGCAGAAACTGGAGCTCTCAGTGAAGTTAGGCAGCTTGCTGATGGCAGAGCCTGGGGTTTAAACCTAAGTCTATTAACAGAGTCAGAGGCCTTAGCATCTAGAGCCTTTTGTTCTTAATATACCCACACATACACACACTCACACACATATTACACATATTTATACTTTACAATTTACAAAGCATTTTCACATAAATTGCATCCTCCATCTTCTCAGCAAATGTGTGAAAATAAGGAAGAAATTGGCGAAGAGCCTGGGTCTTCATCCAGTTCACCAGGGTGAGGCCTTGGGTGAACCACTTCCTGCAGTAAAGTAAGGGGCTTTGTCAGATCTGCTTGGATTAGAATTCTTGATCCACTGTTTACTAGCCATTATGTCCTTAAGTTACTTAGCTTTTTATAGCTTTGGATTCTTCACCTGTAAATGGAAATCATGGTAGTTCCCACCTCAAAGGGGTGCCAATCTCCATGTGCTTCAGGTCACTACCTCATCTGCCTGGTCAGTGAGTATAAGACTTGAGGAAAATAAAAATACCTTTACATCAGAGAAACTTTGGGATTCTGCATTGAACTCAGAGCCCAGAGCTGCTCCCAGCAGGACCAGCTCACCCCTAAGTGTTGCATGTTCAGGAGGTGCCTGCGGTTCACACTCAGCATTTTTCTTTCTTCTTCTTCTTTTTTTTTTTTTTTTTTTTTGTAAAGATGACCAGTAAGGGGATCTTAACCCTTGACTTGGTGTTGTCAGCAACACGCTCACCCAGTGAGCTAACCGGCCATCCCTATATAGGGATCCGAACCTGGGGCCTTGGTGTTATCAGCACCACACTCTCCTGAGTGAGCCACGGGCCAGCCCCACACTCAGCATTTTTCTGTTCCTTTAGGTTCCTCTTAGCTTTCTTCCTACAGCTGTAGACAACTGGAGCAGCATGAGTAGCTAGTTGTTTCTAACTGTGGTAAAGTGTCCCTGTGGAGCCTCCTTGTCCTCTGACCATTGCTGTTCCCATAGGGTAATGTGAGTCCAGCACCCACCTTTCAGTGAGTTATCAACGCTTCACTTTTCGTGCCAGGGAGGAGGCAGTGCCGAGATGGGCATCATATTTATTAAAAAATTAAGTAAACGGGCACACGCCTAGCACTGTCCTAAGTTCTAAAAGAGAGTGATAAATAAGACTTATTTTTTCTGTGTCTTTTATTACCCATCTTCAATCCACACAGTGGCAGACTGCTCTTTCTCAATTATAAACCAGGTCTCATCACTCCCCTGCTCACAGCAGCTCCCTGCTCAGTCAGATCATCTCTGCAGTTTATCTCCAGTTTATTAAAAACAGACAAGCGAGAAGAAAGATATCTGGGATGTGCAGTTTAGAAATGCTGGCTTGCCATGGTCCCAGCTCCAGGAGAGCATCTTTAGATGCAGCAATTTTTTGCTGATATATGCAGAAGTCATATGAAGAGAGCTGTGAGTGTGCAGTGCTAGGCTCTTGGCCTAGAGAAGCAAAGGGTTCCTCGGGGGTTGTGGTGAAATGTACTTTCTCTCCAACAACACTTCATCAGAAAGTGCATGTTCTGACTCAAGTATACATGCCCCACCCTGCCGGGGACTCTTTTCCCTGTCAGGTCCCTCTGTGTGTCTTTCTAAAGATGACCACTCTTTCTCCTGGGCATTGCATAGAATTCAGGGCAGTTTGGTTTGCTAGGAGACTCTGAAAGACAGTCTTGGGATCTCCCCTGAAATGCTCTGCCCGTCTTCACAATACACAGTTCCTTTACTTCTCCGGAGATTAAGCCCACAAGTCATCCCTTCCAGGAAGTTCTCCCAAGTTTACACCCACCCCCATCTCTCATCATGAATCTGCTCATCCACTCTGTTACCTTCCAGCAGTTATGTGGTTATGTGTTCAGTTTTGACTGTGTCCTTCTCCACTTGTTGATATGTCGTTGTGACTACAGACTCTTCATCCTTAATCAAAGGATTAATTAAATGTGGAATTTAATTAATGTGGAATTAAATGTGTCTTGGAATTCAGAACTTTTCAGATCTTAGAAAGATAACAGAGGTTCTGGGGCAGTACCTAGAATCAAAAACATTAATATTTGTTCAGTGAAACGTATGACTATTCACACTAAGTGACATTAGATGCATAAAGATTATACTCAGCTTCTTATCAGTTCAGGCCAGGTTTTGCCACAAATAAGTTCAGTACTTCAGAAGTGGGGGTCTGAGCTACCAACATTAGCCGCCACTACCAAACCTGCCTCTGCACCAGGCTCCCTGCTCTTGTATGTATTATCTCATTTAACCCCACAACAGCTCCACGTGAAGGAAGTGTTGTTCTCTACACCTTATAGATGAGGAAAATGAGGCTCAGAGAGGTTAAGGCATTTTCCCAAGGTCAAATCTCTGGAAAAGAGAGGCACCATGGCTGGTCTGAGGGTAGGCAATCATCTCAAACTGGTTGCTCACAGCCAGTTACAGATCGAACTCCTGTTCTACTCTTTCCCTCCTTCTCGCTACTGCACTTGACTAGTCTAAAGAACGAATGAAAGAGAGAAGGAAAGAAGGAAGGAAGGAAGGAAGGAAGGAAGGAAGGAAGGAAGGAAGGAAGGAAGGCATCAGTGTTCTAAGCCAAGCCTGCCTCACCTTAAGCTCGATGCTCAGGGGTGATACAGTCTTCATACTAAATGTGCTTCCTCTCGCACCTCTAGCTATAGTGTTCCATGTACATATAAATGCTGGCCAACAATGAAAAACAAGCAGAAGAGCATTTAGCTTTTTAATTTGTAATTCACAAGTTATACTTGTTTTCCTCCTGAAAAACTGAATATCACCTAAAATGTTAGTTCTGTAAGATGAGCATCAAGTCTCTGGAAGCCCAGATGTGACCAGGGAAGATGAAGGTACCAGAAAATACATAGACGGCAGGTCCAGTCAGGAAGTGCCTGGGCTACACTGACCGCCACATGTATTCTCTCCAGCTCACACAGAGCCAATGGTCAACAGCTAAAGTGTGGAAGATTTCAACTAAAAGTCCAAACAGTTTCTCTAAATGTTAAAACTACTTTTCAATTGTTCACAGTTATCCCTCTTGAAAAATTGGATGTTCCCGTAATACAGTGTCTTCATTCCTTCATGGCAATAATCCAATGAGGCTGAGTAGTCACTTTAGATGGGATAAGCATTCTCCAGTTAGCCACAGTCCCTCAACTCCTGCACGTCTGGATTCTGAAGGAATTGAGCTTGGGACCACTGTATCCAATAAAGTGGACCAAGAGCAGTAAGCTTGCCCTGTCACACCACCCAGCAGGCTGCAGGCTGTTCACTGATCTGAGTGAGGCAGGTGGGTTGTGTAGATCTTCCATTACAAATCAAGGACTTACAGTAATGATGACTCTGTAAGATTACATTTTCAGCCACCAACATGCAGCAACGACTGTTTGAGAGAGACCAAAAAAATAGAGATAGATAGAAAATCTATGTGACATAACTCCACTTAGAAACATGATACACAATTTATTGTCCAGAGACAGAAAAGAAAGCTGAGGTGGTCAAAGGGGCCAAAGCACAGCTACCGGGACCAGGACCTAGGAGGAGGCAGAGGTGGCCCATGTGTCAGCTCCTAAGAGTTAAAGTTCTCATGCAAAGCAGAGCAACCAGAACTTAGGTCATCTCTTGAACCCAAATTCTACCACCCTTGAAAAGAAGCCAAAGAAAGCTTACAACAAACTGCTGCTTGGGGTCATTGCTGATATAAAGCTTTGTGATTACCAAGGCTAGATGAATTGGACAGGGTCACTGCAGGACAAGGTCCCAGTCATCTGCTGGCTCAGTGACTATCTCTGTGATGGTCTTAATACTACTGCAGAGAGGAGGCCCAAGCCACCAACACAAGATATGGCTCTGGATGCTGGACTAGGACAGGATGAAGGTCAATGATTGACAGAGGAGGCCAGGTGGAGGCAGGTGGAAAGCAGCTAGACTGAAAAGGGTGTCAGGTGGTGGGGAGGGGAGAGAATGCTCATGAGAGAAAAGGAGAAAATCCCCCTTAAGCTGAGCCTGCAAATAAGAGTCCCATAACACGTGAGGCAAATTCATAAGCAGAAGAGCTAACAAGGTTGATAATGGGAAGATGAATTCACTTCAGAAGATTAAATCCTTGTTCACAAAAGGGACAGAAATACCAGATAACTCTAGGCTCAGTTAGAAACATTTATAGCTGAGTAGACATTTTAAATATTTTTGAATAACCACAAGAATAGAAATATAATCCCTATTTTCCCAATTAGCAGAGATAAGGGGAAAAGGAAAAAGTAGATCAGTCCATCAAAAAGTAGGAAAATTAAAAATAGAGAGGAGAAATCAAGGAAGAACAGACTGGACAACAAAAAAATATTTCCTAGGTTTTTCCAGATGATCACCCCAAACCCAACAAGGTTACCAGGTCCTTTCTCAAGGTCAGTAAAAACACTTACAGGTAAGATCCAGCAGAGTTTACAGTAGAATTTGTATGGGAAAAGAGGCAAGTTTTCCTTTTTTCCCACATTGGGAAAACAGATGTTTGCTAGTTATCATCTGAAGCCCACTGTACAGGAAGCATCTCCTTTGGGACTATCATTTCCAAGCACTAAATCCCTCACAGAAGATATTTTGTTTGTTTATAGAACTCTCAGGGAGACTCTGGGGAGTGAATATAAAGGTAGCAGTAAAATCTGGACAACCAATTACACCAGAGTTTGTCAAGGGCATTGTGGACAAAAGGACCTTCAACAGATCTGCTCAATGACGGCCCTTCCTCTCACAATCAGCCCCACCTCCTATCAGACACATTTATAACTGCGATTGGATTCCAAGCAAATATATCCTCCCATCTATACCACAAACTGATCAAGGCAATGATTTTGTTAGTCTTCTGAAAATTTCCAAATTTTCCAGATCAGCTCTGTTTCCTGGGCCTGGGAGAGAAAGCTCATTGGGCTGTGTGCCCATGTGTCCTGGGAGAAGAGGTGTTTGCCAAGTCCATTATCTGGGAGCCAGAAATGTAAAGCAGATAAGGTAAATTGCCTCGTTGTTTTGGTTTGGACCTGACAGGCAAACATTCAAGTTGAGATCAAATAAGTGGATTCTGGTCCTGAGTAAGCTGATTGAATAGGATTCACTTGAGCAGTCTGAAAATTAGAAAGAAGCACCAGCAAAATTCTGCCTATACTTTCTGGGCTAAAAAAGAAAATCCTCCGAGGAGGGGACCCATCTATACCATATATCATGTTTTACATTTTAAAAAGTACAGCTACATCACTTCTCGACCTTTTGGCTAAGATTGAGTGTAGAAAAGTGCAGCTACAGGCTTGGGGATTGGAGAAGGACCTTGTACAATTTTGACTTGAGTGAAGATAAATGGAATTTAAATTTACAGCACCAATGGTTCCAAAATAATAATAGCTAACATTTATTGAGTGCTTACTATGTGCTTGACACCAGTTCACATACTTAATAATAAATACACAACATTTCCTCACTCACTACTTGCAAGAAACTAAAACAAAACCAAATACCCCCAAAACTATCAGGTAAGTACTAGTATTATCTCTATTTTACAGATAAGAAAACTGAAGAACAGCTAGTATGTGCTGGTGCCAAGATTCAAACCTAGGAATTCTGACTCTAAAGCTCATTTCCTTAACTATTAACCTATCTAGAATATAGTCTTACTTTCAATATACTTAAAAATGTATTACTCCCCCCCCCCCAAAATTACAGGGTGTTTATGTCTCACGTATAATGTAGCACACACCATGCTTCCAGTCCCAGTACCTATTCCTAGCCTCTTCTTTAGTTTATAGAATTTCAAATTGTTTGAGAATCAGTATCTCGAAGAAAGAGGGACACCATTCAAACCATTGGTCTGAGCCACGTAAGGCAATCTCATTTCTCTTTGCTGGGGTGTGGTGGACACGTGACACAGATCTACCCAATGAGAACTGGTAAAATTCTGCTGAAGATGTCTTGGGAGGATTTGCTCCATGATAAACAACAAGATGGTGATAGCGTCTGCTACATTTTTCCTTTTTAAAATGTGAATGTGTAAAGCATGATACATGGAGTTGAGGCAGTCATTTTAGGCTTGACAGCCTATAGACAGAAAGCCAATATGCTGAGGATGATGAAGCAGAAAGATTTTTAAAAGCCTGGGCTTCTAATGACAGATTGAGCCAACACTCCAAAGCTAGATATTTCCAGACTTCTTTGCTACATGGGATAATTATATATCTTTGGTGCTTAAGCCATTGTTAGGCATTATGTTGCTTTGCATCCAAATGAATTCTAACTTATACATATATCCTCTGTCTATGTATAGACATATCCTTATGTCTATACATTTTTCACCTTCCTTTTTCCCAGTTGACTCGTAGTTACTTGGCCAAATAAAACCAGTCTGTCAAGAAAGGAAAGGGAATATATTTGAGCAGAAGTTTATCAATACTGTTCTGTATATAAAAACTTTCAAGGCTGCTGTACTATCATTTACCATGCCCCTATCCCAAATCTTGCTTAGATGAAATCACCTGCAAGCTATGACTCAGCAGTAAACAAGATAAAATATACCCCCAGGTACCTCATTAGTAAAATAAACAATTTGAACCAAATGATCCTTAGGAAAACTGCAGCACTGACATTTTATGCTTTATCTATTAAGAAGGGTTTATGTTGTAATAATTTCTAGCAAAGCCCTATAAATAATGATCACATCTTTAAAACTTAGTAACAATTTATCAAGAGTCCTAAGTCCTTTCCCTCTGCAGGCCTCAGTTCCTCATCAGTAAAATGTAGAAAATGAAACTGATGCTGTTTAAGGTCCTTTCTGGCTCAGACAGAAATCTGGCCAGATTCTTAAATATGTGGTCCAAATCCTCATGGACTTCTAATCAAAGCTTATGCAGTCAGGCACCTGGCAATGTCTCGTTTACACACAAGACTTTCTGGAGCACATACTATTATTAAAATTAAAAGTTAACTGACTCACTTAACTGTGAGCCCCTTATCCTCCTTCTGTATGCTCAATGCCTAGCACATGAGGCACACAGTAGGTACTCAATAACTACTGCTAATTTAGTGATGGCTACCTGCATTTTTTTTTTTTTTGAGCATTTTTTGTTTAACAGGCATTTTAAGATAAGGTTTCTCAAATCCTCACAACAATCCTGCCAGAGCAGTATTTTTACATCAACCGAATACAATTAGGCTGCCTGTAGGCCAGTCTCAACACTGTGTCACATCCAAAATAAACACAAGTCCAAACCCAAGGACACCGAGAACTTACGTAGGTCTTTAGTGAAGTCTTGGAAGCTATGGTAAAAAGGACAATTACATTGCAAAACATACAGCAGAAACTCCTTTTACTTATATCTCTTCCTAAACTCTTCCCACAGCACCACTAAGACCCCCAGTTCCATCTTCCTCAAACTCTCTAATGAAGCTCCTGCCTCTTCCCCATTCTAGTTCACCCCTTTTCTGTCCTGTGGGGAGTGGCTTCATGCCCTGTGTAACCTAAATTAATTGAAAAGTTTAACCTCCTCAAGGTCTCCAGTTTTCCCCAGTGCCCACTGATTTGCCCAAGTACACTCTAGACGTATCATCTGCACCAGCACTGGACGCTGTCCAACTCCAGAGCCGAGGCTCTTCTGTCGCGCCATGCAATGGATGTGCACTATTCTGCTAATGCAGAGTTGCTGTCTTCAGGGATAGATATTCATGAACCAGTGGCTGCCTCCAAACCACCACAGGAAATTCTGAAAAACACAGATGTCTGGTACCCACACCGGTCCGTCTCAATCAGAGTATCCCAGGGTGAGACACAAGATTCCACATTTTAAAAAAGTTTCCCGGGGGATTCTGAGGCACAGTCAGGTTTTGAAGCACTGCCTTAGATGCAAAGATTTTAGAGATGAGCTACAGAGGAGCTCATGCCCATAGGAACAGAAACACTCTACTCATTATAATGCTCGATCCTCCCTATTACATGGTGTTCCAGACACACGGGCAGCCCTGATTTCTGAACACTGTGGATTTAAAAAATGTGTCAGTGGTGGTGTGCGACTCAGAATGCACTCCCCGGAGAAACAGCGACGAGATCCGGCAGGCCCGGGCGGGTGCTCCAGAGACTCCATGTCTCTTCTCAAAGTAATTCTGTGAGGAAATATACATAAAGGTCCCCACGGGGGCTGCCAGGAACAGTTTCTACCTGACCCCGACTCCCCTCCTATCTCAGGGGCTGGTAGCAGGAAGGGAAGTTCAGTGGGTGACAGAGAGAGCAGAGAGCTCCGGCAGCCACTGGGCAAGAAGTCAGAAAAGTTGCTCTCCACAGAACCCCCAGGAAGTGAGTCCTCAGTAAAGAGGGGATACAAAAAGCAGGATAGTCATTCAAAGGGCCCCTGCAGTGGCTTTTTTTTTACTGTGTCAGGGCTCTGACTGAGAGGGAGAAGGCATTCACTGGGCTGAAGAGGCACCTTGAAGGAAGGAAGTCAGAAGGGGCTCAAGGCCTCAGAAGCCTCAGGAAGCAGTAGCCAGGGCTCCTTTCCAGGGCCTGCAGGACAGGACAGCCAGGCCTATTCCCAGGGCAAACTTTTATCAAGAAAGTGCTCACTGCAGGGGTTCCCTTTCCTGAGTCTTCTCAAAGCTTTGTTCTGTTTGGAAAAAATCTTCAGCATCTAAAGTATCCATCTTGGATCCCTACAAGGGTTTTAGCCACTAAAGAAAAAAAAAAAAAAAAAACCTGGCTTCATTATAAGATGATCTTACTGCACAGATTCTGAAGACAATTTTAGAGTGAGGACTAGTGTTTTTTGAAGCTCAATTGCATTGCATGACTAGTAGCGATTCCTGTCAACAGACATTTATCAAATATCTACTGATGCACTAGGCCTGGGGAACATGTGGGCAAGAGTGAATCAATCCTTTGGCAGAGTGTCGAGTGCCAGTAATCAGAACACATGATCTGACAAGCATAAAGGTCCTTATAAATCTGCTGGAACAGAGAACTTGAATATTGAACTACCTCAGAAAAGCCTAGACAGTTGCTTGCTCAAAATAAGTCTGGGAAGATCAGTGGGATCATTGATCAAAACAGTCAATTGGGTCTGCACATGTGTGGTTAAATCTGATGTAATCAAAACATGAGTCCTGACACCAGATATGGGTTCTGTGCAGTCATCTGTACAAGGGAAAGAGATTCCACCCTTCCCTAACGTGCCTCCCCAGAACACTGAGAAGTCAAAGTGACCACCTCTCAGGTTGGCTACAGGGACATGCACACGGGTAACTTCTCTGCTACTTCATGCTCCTCTATTTCTCATATTTCCAAGTTTGCACCCCCATTCCGTTTGTAGTATTCCTGCCTTCAATCTTTAATGGACTGACACTGTTCTTCCTCTCTGGCGGTGGTGTGCAGAGTTATTTTAGGTAGTGAAGTCCTTTTAGCAAAACAAACCTTCCATGCAATTCCAAAATTTTAAACGTATAAACAGAGATCTCTGGGTCTCTGTTTCCCCTAGACCCTATCTAACCTCAGAAGCAACTCTAGAACCTAAGGAACACAGCTGCTCTAAAACACCAATCAGCATCAATTCTTGCCTCTGAGGCAGAGAGACTGAAAATTGCCATCCCATTATCCCTTTCTCCTTCCTTAGTGACAGAATTCTAATTAGGGTGGGAATAAATCCAACTAAAAGACCACATTTCTTAGCCTGTCTTGCTAGGTAAAGCCAGTTCTATGACTAAAGTCTGGCCAATGAGATATAAGTGAAAGTTTCATCTGGGATTCCCAGAAAGCCACCTTAAAATAGGGAGTTGTCCCCTTTCTGTCCTTCTATTCTTTTCCCTTCCTGCTGTCTGGAATATGAGCATGATGGCTGGAGCTCCCGCAGCTATCTTGAAACATTAGGTTACTTTGAAGATGGAATCTATGCTCTAGAGATGGTGGAGCAGAAAAGATAGGCAGAGTTTGGGTCTGGGTGACTTCACAGCACTACTATACCAGTTCTGTACTGCCTGCCTCTGGATGTCTTTTAGGTGAGAGAATAAGCCCTGTATGTTTGATACAGTGTTATTTTAGTTTTTCTATAATATGCAGCCATATCAAGTTCTGACTGATACACAATCTGTCTGTAGTTAACTTTTCCAGTGAAATCTTCTACTACAGGTCTCGTTATGTACTATATTTGGAAAGAAAAAGTTATGAAGAACTAGGATAAAAACCTACAGCCATTATGTCATATGCTGTATGGATCAAGTTCGCTTAACAAATTAATAACAGTAGCTGGCATTTGCTGAGTGCTTCTGTCTGCCAGGCTGTCTGCTATGCACTTGTGTGTACATTATTTCATTAAATACTCAAATCAACCACATGAGGTAGGTAATATAATGGACAGTTTCAGATGGGGAAATTGAGGCTGAGAGGAGTTAATGACTTGCCTAAAGTCATACGCTACTTGAGTCACAGAACAGAGATTTCAGACCATATCTCTCTTCTATAATAATCTCCCAATGCAAGGGGACTTAGAGTCTAAGCAAAATAAGTGAGTCAATAAAAGGGACTTTTGAATTACTTTATAATAAAGACAACTTAAGCACAGTGTAGTTTATCCTAAAACGATTTATGTTCTCTTTCACGATCTAAACTTGAGATGGGGAAGCCCTGGAATCAGACTAACACGGGTACAAATCCTTGCCCTACTGCTTCCTAGAGGTGTGATCTTAGGCAAAATTCTTTAACTTCTGTGAGCCTCAGATTGCCTTGCACAGTGAGGTGTAGATTAATGAAATAACACATGCAAAGTTTACAACACAATGCCTGCATGTGGGGGGTAAGCAATTATCAACTTTGTGACTCAAGCAGGATGAAAGGAGAGGAATCAGGTGAGAGGCCAGCCATATATATTCTACAAGAATTTGAAAACAGCTTTTTGGAGAGCTGGTATAGAATAGTAAAGTTTAGGATGTTTGCATGCATACCAACTGTGTACAGCTGAGCAAGATACCTCTCTTTAGTCTCAGTTTTATCATCTATAAAGTGGGAAAAACAATATCTCTTACATAGGGTGGTTAGAACAGAGAAAAGGTTGCCTGAAGAATGCTACACAGTGCTAATGATTGGTATTAAATTTACCCTTCGCTAACCCTTGCCACTTTTTAATTTTTCCAAATGACAAGCCACCTATCACACTTTAATATTTTTCTCATTTTGAGTGATTATTAAGATTTCTTTCATATTGTGGAAATCTATCACAACAGTTATGATTCAGAAATGCTAACCCTAATAAAGGTAAATGAATCAGAATTGGGTAATAGAGAAAAAATAATGACAAGTTCACAAGAATGGTAGTTTTTAAAGGAAAAATGATAATTTCTAAAAAAATCATAAATCCTATTAGGAAATTACATCAAAATTTAAAACTTCTATGCATTAAAAGACACAATTCACAGAATGAAAGGCAACCTATGAATGGGAGAAAATATTTGCAAATCTGTACCTGATAAGGGATTAATATCCAGAATATATAAAAAACTCTTACAACTCAACAACAAAAAACAAATAACTAGATTAAAAAATGGCCAAAGATTTGAATATAAATTCTCCAGAAAAAACATACAAATGGCCAATGAGCATATGAAAACATGCTCAGCATCACTAATCATTAGGGAAATGCAAATCAAAAACACCGTGAGATATCACCACAAACCCATCAGGATGGCTACTATCAAAAAATAGAAAATAGCAAGTGTTGAGAAGAATATAGAGAAATTAGAACCTTCATGCATTGTTGGTAGAAATGTTAAATGGAGGACTGGCCCGTGGCTCACTCGGGAGAGTGCGGTGCTGATAACACCAAGGCCACGCACGGGTTCGGATCCTATATAGGGATGGCTGGTTTGCTCACTGGCTGAGCGTGGTGCTGACAACCCCATGCCAAGGGTTAAGATCCCCTTACTGGTCATCTTTAAAAAAAAAAAAAGAAAAAAGAAATGTAAAATGGTGTAGCCACTATAGAAAATAGTATGGTAGTTCCTCAAAAAAATTAAAAATGAATTATCATATGATCGGCAATTCCACTTCTGGGTAAATATCCAAAAGAATTGAAAGCAGAGACATGAACAGATATTTGTACACCCATGTTCATGGCAGCATTATTCAAAATAGTCAAAAGGTGGAAGCAGCCCAAGTGTCCATCGACAGATGACTGGATAAAATGTTTTTACATACAGTGGAATATTGATATTGTTCAGCCTTATAAAAAAAGGAAATTATGACACATGCTACAGTATGAAAGACCCTCAAGGGCATTGTGCTAAGTGAAATAGGATAGTAACAAAAAGACAAATACTGTATGATTCCACTCACATGCAGTACCTAGAGTAGTCAAATTTATAGAGACAGAAAGTAGAATGCTGGTTGCCAGGGGCTGGGAAAAGGAGAGAATAGAGATTTGTTATTCAATGTGTACAGAGTTTCAGTTTTGCAAGATGAGAAAGTTTTGGAGACTGGTTGCACAACAATATAAGTATACTTAACACTTTTGAATTGTACACTTAAAAAGGGTTAAGAGGGTAACATATGTTACGTGTATTTTGTCGCAATAATAAAAGAGAATAGCAAAAGGAAGATAATGAAAGAGACAAAATGGGAGAATGAGCAGGTAACAAGAGCAAAGCAACATTATTTGGGTGCCAGTGATGCATTTCATGACGACTTCCATAAAAGTTGTGCTCCAAATTAAATTGGCCTGTTTTTGAATGTTCTCGTCTAAATGGAATGCTGGCAGGACGAAAACACTGCGTAATCAGGAGTAAATGGGAACTATGTCTGATTGGAAATAAAAGGTCCACTGGGGCATGTCGGAGGCTGGTGTTGGAACTGGCCTCATTTAACAAACTCATTAATGACCTAGAAGAAGATGGAAACAGCCACTGCTAATGAAATTTGCAAAGATATGTTGGCAATGCCCTGGACTTGGTCGTAATGTCATAAGCATCGCTGGGATGGAGAGAGATTTTCCTCTAGGTAGTTAATTGGATTAAACTGATGACTTCCTGGGATAAGAACACTTGCTCAGTTCCAACTCTTGTCTCCAGAGCAGGAAGCAAATTCCGAAATGTGGTGCAGTTCATAAAACTATACACAATAGAGGACAGTGGAAGAATAGTGCTGTGCTTTCCCAGAGCACAGTCCTGCCTTTGTCCTTTACCTCTAGGTAGAAGACAATGGAGTCTACACATTAAAAAAAGATATAAGGAGGGCCGAGCCCGTGGCGCACTTGGTAGAGTGCTGCGCTGGCTGGCAGCACGGCGACGCAGCCGCCGCGGGTTCGGATCCTATATAGGACTGACCGGTGCACTCACTGGCTGAGTGCCGGTCACGAAAAAACGACAAAAAAAAAAAAAAAAAGATATAAGGAGGGAGAAAGTGAGAAAGGCAGCATTTCCTCTAGGGAGGAAGGTCTGGGCAAGATGCCCACAAAAGCTAAATGTACAAAGTTTCTAAAGTTTGGCAGATTTTGTCACCCCCTCTCCTCTGCTTAAAACCTCTCCACTATTCAAAAACCAGTGGCTCCCAGGACGCTTAAGAGAAGTTTCAAATCCTCGCCAAGGCCCTGAGTGATCTGACCCCTGCCCACCCATCCAGGCTCCTGCTGCTGCCTTCTCACTTGGGATGGTCATCTGCTACTCTGCCTGCCCAGAAGCAGTTCTCTTCCTCTGCCAACACCACCAAAATTTTTTTTTTTGCGGGGGGGGAGATTCACCGCTTCCTCATTCTGCGTCACCATTCCGTCACCAGCCACTGTGCTTGGTTCAGGGATAGACAGAGGACTCAGGCTGTGCCAATCTGATTTCATCCCAGGGCTTTTACTATTGCTAAGGAGCAGTTCTCCTTCTCATGAGGTTGGCTGCTGTGAGACGGAGCCTACAGGGTTTCTTTGATCAAGGTGCTGTTAGCATTTTGAGCAGGACAGTTCTTTGTTATGCAGAACCATCTTATATATTGCAAACATTTAGCATCTCTTCCTCTATGCACTGAATTCCAGTAGTGCACCCTGAATCATCGCAACAACGGCAACAATGCCCCCCACTACACCTGCACCTGAATACCACCCATGGCTGAGAGCTATAGGACACCATAAAACTTTTGGCCATGGAATGAAAATTTGAGAATGAGGCACTTTACCTGAGCACTACCTACCCATGAGTCAAGTCGTCAGCTTATGTGTCACTGTCTCAAAAAGGCCTTTTCATATCTCTTCTACTTATTATGTACAGTACTGTACCAATTTGCAAATACATATTTAGGTGTGTGGTTGTTTATTTCATATCTGTTTTCTCCTACTAGACTGTAAGTTCTATGAAGAAAAGTGCTATCTAATTTAGTTTCCAATGGCTGGCATTTAATAAACATTTATAGAGAATAGAAGGTGCTATGGTCTGAATGTTTGTGTCTCCCCCAAATTTATATGTTGAGATCCTAATCCCCAAGGTGATGGTATTAGGAGGTGGGGCCTTTGGGAGGTGATTAGGTCATGAGGGTAGAGTATCATGAATGGGACTAGAACTCTTACAAAAGAGATACAAGAGGGCCGAGCCCGTGGCGCACTCGGAAGAGTGTGGCGCTGGAAGTGCAGCGACGCTCCCACCACGGGTTCGGATCCTATATAGGAATGGCCGGTGCGCTCACTGGCTGAGTGCCGGTCATGAAAAAGACAAAAAAAAAAAAAAAAAAAAGAGATACAAGAGAGCTAGCTCTCTCAGCCCTTCCACCATGTGAGGTTCCAGTGAGAAGATGACCATCTATGAGAAAGCGGGCCCTCATCGACCCACCCAATCTGCTAGTACATTGAGCTCAGATTTCCCAGACTCCAGAACTGTCAGAAATAAATCTCTGTTGCTTATAAGCCACTCAGTATATTGTGTTTTGTTATAGTAGCCAAAAAAAAAAAAAAAATGAGATGGAAGGTTGCTTGGAAACTAGTAACGCTTAGTGACTAGGATCTCAAGCCAACCAACAAAACCCTGTTTAATCTAAGACCCTAAATATCATTTCCTATGCAGCTTTTATGAGAGAAGGAAAGACCTGAGGTTGACCCTCAGGAGCCAGGAGCCCATCTGCCTCTCCTTAAAACCAGTCTGGGAATTTCCCTGGCTCCCATGGGAACAGGTCCTACTTCAGAGCTGTAGGGGCTGGAAGATGGAGGTGGAAGGTGGGGGTCTGGGAGCAGTTTCACCAGCTCCTACCTCTTTCTTCCCTCACCCCAGCCTTGACAGTGATGTCAGGAACTCTAGCAGTGCGAAGAAGGGGTGGGATGAGAAAGTGATCACTTGTACCACTCTGGAAATCAGAGATCTGTCTTCTGAGATACTTCCTTTTTAGGAACACATGTTGTTTTCTGGTCACCCAGCATTATTTCCCCCTTCCTAATACACTTCTGTCCCCTCAGTGGAATTATTCTCTCCACTGTGGGTAGCTTTGGTGGGATAAAAAATTTAGGTGCCTGCCTCCACCTTGGAAGCTGATTGGTTTGATCCTTCCTGCCATGGCAGTCATACAGTGGCACAACTAATATATTCTATCCCAGGACTTTGGATCTTGTGTGAGCAATATAAAGGCATAAAAAAGAGACAAGAGGACATTCGCCCAGTAATGTGACCCTGACCAGAACATTTCTGCTGCTTGGCCAGTCCTGACTCCTAGTTTCCTGGCCCTCCAGGAATGCCTTGATTCCTGCAGATTTCCATGCTTAGTTCTCTGGGCTTTTCTCAGTTCTTGGACTCTTTCAATATCATTTCAGTAAAATCCCCTTTGTCTAAATTACCAGGGTCAGTAGCTTTGTTTGCAGTGCAAGAGTCTGGATGGATTTCCTGAGACCCGATCAAGTCATTCATTGCAGTTTCGCATTTGTATTCATTCATTCCAAATACACCTAATGAAAGTCCATTATGACCCATGCACTGTGCCAGGTGCTGGGTGTACAACAACAAACATGAGGACACACTCTGCTCGGAGAGGCAAAGAAATAACTCAGCAATTAAAATCGAGGTGGTGTAATTCATGGCAGAGAGTCCTGGGAAGACAGTGATCTGAACTCCATTGTCCTCCCTGCAGTCACACTTTCAATCTCTCTGCCTCTCCCATTTCTAGTGGCTTCTGGAGATTATGGATAGCAGGCTCAAGTGAAGATTTGGGTACTGTGGAATCTCTGCACACTTTCTCCACAATGGGCTGAACAGTAGCACAGGGAAGCCAGAGTTTCATAGCTCCAGAGTAGGTTTACAAATCAAAGGCTCACAGTAAGAGTTAGGGTCCCTGGGGGAGGTTGCCTGGCTTTCCTGGCCCTAAGAGGCTAAGAAGGATAGGATTGGTAGACTGAGTTCTTTCTGTCCCAGAGGCTGAGAGAGCATGAGAAAACTAGGGAGCAAGGAGGCTTCTTCCAGGGCCCTGGCAACTTGCCAGCTTCCACACACTCCACAGGCCCGCAGGGAGAAAGACAACCTTGCCTTCCACTACTGTCGGAGCTGCTGCCACATTGAGGGCTTAACAAGCAGA
The DNA here is from genome assembly GCF_027409185.1 of Cynocephalus volans. Lineage (NCBI taxonomy): Eukaryota > Metazoa > Chordata > Mammalia > Dermoptera > Cynocephalidae > Cynocephalus > Cynocephalus volans. Next base: position 123,617,228 of record NC_084467.1, on the reverse strand, counting down.
CCTAGGCCTCAGGGAACTGTAATATTCAACACAAGAAACTGAACACATGCCTGGTGCAATAGAGGTGCTGAAGAAAAATGCCAACATTCTGAATACAAAAATTAGGAGTACTTAAGGAGATTCAAGTGCAGCACACACAACAAGAACAGCAGTAAACAGTAATCCCAATTACTGGCCTGGATAATCACATATAACAAAAATTTTAGGCACAGAGAAAAACTATAAAGAGATGAAAATTATAAGGAAAATATAAGAAATGTGGAGAGTACATCCAGGAGACCTAATATGTGAATTACAGGTGAGGTGTTCAAGAAGAAGAAAAAGGACAGTTATAATAAATAAGGACTCGTTGTGTTCTGACAGTACTGAAGAGAAAAAGGACACACCAAGGAATAACCCAGTAACATTCCAAACTAGGCAAAAAGAAAATCCTGTCAAGCATTCAAATAAAAAGAGCATCAGGTTTATAAGGGAGAAATAATCAGACTGGTGTCAGATATTTTCACTGTAAACTTCGAAGATGAAAAACAGTACAATAACATCCACAGATACTGTGAGACTGCAACTGAGATCCTACACCCCGTCAGAATTGCTTGCCTTTTAGAATACAAGTAAAATGCAAGGAAATATGACAAGAATTGAAGGGTTCATTGCCACTATAGCCCATCTTACGAAAAGAATCCAGGGGGGATATTCACAAAGAACAAAGCTGGATCCCTACGTAATGCCATACAAAAAGTTAACTCAAATAGATCACATACCTAAAAGTAAGAGCTAAAACTTTAAAACATGCTGGAAAACATACGAGTAAATATTCACGACCTTGAGTGAAGCCCTGGTTTCTTAAATATGACACTAAAATCTTAAGCAACAAATGAAAATTTGATAAATTGAACTTCATCAAAATTTAAAGTGGGCTTCAAAAGACACCATCAAGAAAGTGAAAAGACAACTCACAGAATGAGAGGAAGTATTTGCAAATCATATATTTGACAAGAGACTTGTATCTAGAATATAAAAAGAACTCTTTCGATTCAATATTAAAATGACAGACAACCCAATTTAAAAGTGGGCAAAAGGTCTAAATAGACATTTCTCCAGAGAAGGTATACAAATGGCCAATAAACACATGAAAAGCTCAACATCATTATTTCATCATTAGTAATTAGGGAAATACAAATCAAAACCACAAGCACCAGGACTGCTATAATCAAAAAGACAGATAATGACTAATATTAGGGGATGGGGAGAAAATGGAGTCCTCACACACTGCTAGTGGGACTATAAAATGCTGTGGCCACTTGGAAAATAGCTTGGCAGTTCCTCAAAAAGTAAAACATAGACTCATCATAGGACCCAGCAACTCCACTCCTATGTATATATCAAAGAGAAATGAAAATATTTGTCCACACAGAATCCTGCACATGAATGTTCATAGCAGCATTATTCATAATAGTCAAAAAGTGAAAACAATTCAAATGCCCATCAACTGATGGGTAAACAAAATGTGGCATATCCAGATAATGGAATGTTATTTGGCAATAAAAAAGAATAAAATATTGATACGTTCTACAACATTGATGTACAGTGAACACTTTATGCTAAGTGAAAGAAACCAGCCACAAAGGACCACATATTGTATAATCCCATTATAGGAAATGCCCCAAATAGGCAGATCTATAGTGGTTGCCTGGGGCTGGTGAGGGTAGGAGAGATGGGAATGGGGAATGACAGCTAGTGGATATGGGGTTTCTTTTGCAGGTGGTGAAAATGTTCTAAATTTATATTGTAGTGATAATGATATTGTAGTAAATATACTAAATCCCACACAACTGTATACTTTACATGAGTTATATCTCAATAAAGATGTTTAAAAAAATTAAATTCAAAATTAATTTATTCAATCACACTAGCCACATTTTAGACAATCAGGGAAGGGAGGAGGGGGGCCTTAAGCAAACAGGTGAACTTGAACAAGAGGGAGGGGAAAAAGGAAGAGAAGAAACAGTGTAAGCAATAAGCTGTGCACTAATATGTGAATAATTGAATCTAAATGGATAATAATGAACTGTCTAAGAATATGAAATATATGTGTTTTAAAAGATCTCTTGATGGGCCGACCCCGCGGCTCACTCGGGAGAGTGCGGTGCTGGGAGCGCCAAGGCCATGGGTTCAGATCCTATATAGGGATGGCCGGTGCGCTCAATGGCTGAGCGTGGTGCAGACGACACCAAGTCAAGGGTTACAATCCCCTTACCGGTCACAAAAAAAAAAAAAAAAAAAAAAAAAAAAAAAAAATCTCTTGAATAGAAGGTATGTACTACAGGGAAAAAATTGTCTGGACTAATAGTACCTTAAAACCAAGAAGATGCAAAACCCAGCAGCTGAGGTAGAAGAGGGAAAAGCAAAAAATTTCTAGAGTTCTCATCTTATTAGGGTGGTATGAAGTTGGGGATAGAATGTCTTGAAGGGGAAAATGTGCATCTTGGTGGAGGAAATAGTTCATGTATTGTTTTCAAATAATACAAGAAGCATATGTGTCTGATTATTAATGTACAGAAAGTGAGTCAAGCATTAATAGAAGGAAAAGCAAAGTAGAACTTTCAAATTAAAGGGTATAGGGAGTGAGGAATGGAACAAAGAGCAGCTAGATCAAACCAACAAATATGAGAAAAGAATAACCATGTAAAACAATTTTTATATCCCTAATCCGGGTTTTTCTTATGTATTCTCAGGGCTAGATGGGGTTATGGGTTTCGGGAAAAAATACCACAGAAAAGAAATGCTCTTTTTGTCAAATCTTATCAGAGGTATGTGATATCCACATGACATCACTGGTGATGTTAACCTTCATCACTTGGAGTTTGTCAGGTTTATCCACTATAAAGTTACCATTTTTCTCTTTTCCTGCTGTATTCTTTGAAAGTTCCTCATGAACTCTAGCCAGTTCTCAGGCAGGGGTGAGACAGGAATGAGTCTCCACCTACTGAGGAGGCGGTATCTACAGGTACTATCTGGAATTCTGTGATGAAGATTTGTCTCCTCTTCCTCATATAAAATAAACTTTTTAAAAGTATAAACATAAGAGGAATAAAGTCATGTATATCAGTCATCATAATAAATGTGAATTCATATTAAAAATTAGAGACTGTCCAATGGGGGATGGAGGGAGAAATCAGTCATATGCTGTTTACTATAAACATATTTAAAACAAAGTGAAGATATTAATTAATTAATTAGAAGAACGGGCACCAAACAACTATATCTTTAAAAGGCAGGGGCTATTATCAAACAAGGTAAAATTTAAATGTAAAAGTATTGAACAAGAAAAAGGGGGAACTTAGGGCCGGCCCATGGCTCACTCGGGAGAGTGTGGTGCTGGTAACACCAAGGCCACGGGTTCGGATCCCATATAGGGATGGCCGGTTGGCTCACTTGGGAGAGCGTGGTGCTAACAAGTCAAGGGTTAAGATCCCCTTATCGGTCATCTTTTAAAAAAAAAAAAGAAAAGAAAAAGGGGGAACTTTATGTATTAGGATAAGGCATAATTTAGGTAAACAATGAGTCATAAACCTGTGTGCCTGAAGTACAGAGTACTTCAAAAACTTTATGGAAAGATTCATATGATCATTGAATTAATTTTCCACAACCTTTTTGAAGTTATAGCAGCTAAATATTTGAGAAAAAAACTATTCAGAATGCAAGGAGAAATTAATAAAATTTCAAATATAGTGAAAGATTTTATTATACCTCTTTCATATTTAGACAGACAAAAAAAGAAAAAGACCCAAAAAGGACACGAAGAAGATAAATAATCAAGACAGTGAAAATTACATTATAAATATATTTAGCATCCAACCCACCAAACAAAAACTACTCATTTTCTTATGATCCTTGAATAGTTATAAATCAATCATGTACTTGGCCACAAAGAATATCTTATTTTCAAAAATTTAAAGTAGATTTAACAGGATTTAGTGATCCTTCTTTTTCAGCCAAAATTTAATTAGAAAAAGCAATAGCTAGTGAAAAATTAATCAAAAGAAAATCTTAAAATTTGTTTTTATTTTTAGCATGAAAAATATTGTTTTTTTTAAAATTTTATCCTTTTTTGGGGGGAGGTGCTACGTAAATCCTTCAATACGTTAGTATGAAAGTTTAACATCAAAATTGTCAAAAAACAAGAGCTACAGTTAGTGGCTAAGAAATGTACGATAGATACAAATGTAAATCAAGGCAACGAAAATAAAATTTTGGGGGGAGTCTAGAGGGTTTTCATGCAATTAAAGTTAAGTTGTTATCAGTTTAAAATAGTTTATTTTATACATATACATATACATACATATTTTTTTTTGGCTTAGAGGAAAATTTATACTTGTAAACACCTATTTTAAAAACAAGAAAAATCTCAAATCAGTAATGTAAACTTTTATCTTGAGAAAATAGAAAAAGTAGAGCAAACTAAACCAAAAGCAAATATAAGTAGGAAATAACAAAGATTACAACAGAAATATTTGAAATAGGGAATTAAAAAAACAAATAGGGAAAAATCATCAAAACCAAAAGTTGATTCTTTAAAGAGATCAACAAAATTTGTACGTTTTTATCTAGACTGATGAAGAAAAAAAGAGAGAAGACAGAAATTACTAAAATCAGAAATAAATCAGGGGCATGGTAGAGCAGTTGCTTCTTCTATTACGCTGGAGTGGGCTTTGAGGAGAGAGACATCCTCTTCTTTTTTCCACACTCTGCTGGTGACTCTCCTTGTGTCACTGCAGTCAAGTGTCTGGCAGACCCCCTGCACGACGGCTGTGGCTACTGCTGTGATGTCAAGCTGCTTCTGCAGCAGCCGTGACTGTGGCCGTGTCTGTTGTAGGCCACTAGTGTGGAAGTGGTGTTTTCTAAGTGCTCCTTGCCTGCTTCCAGGTGGAGAATGCTGCCCTCAAGCTCCTGCCTAGGACCCTGGGCATGCTTTATTTCTTGCCCGCTTCCAGACAGGGGGGGTTGCCCTCAGCCAAAACTTGAAAATTAGAAAATTATTGTGGCCAGTCATTGGATAAAACAGCAAATCTAAAAAATATATATATAAAGAAAGTAATAGATAACATAATACTTTATACACTTTATACCAAATCCTACAGACACAGAAAAAGCTGTACTCTGAGGAAAAAAAATGTATAAACCCAATTGTATCAATAAATTTTTAAAGATGAAAATTAAAGGCAATTAGTAATTAAGATATTTTAAAGTGACCAATGAAATATTCTAGGCGGGAGGAACTAATAAGTATAAATTCTAAAGTTAATAAAGTATAAAGCAAAAATTAGGAAATTGGGATAATGTATTAATAATCTAAAAGCTGGTTCTTTGAAAAGAAAAATAAAATAGATAAACCTCTGGTAACCCAGATTAAAGCAAAAAAGAGAGAAAGCAAAAATAGAGAAAAATTAGCAATAAGAAAAAAGAAATAATAAAAACATAAGAAAATAAAGAAAATACCACATTCTTCTCACTGAAAAACTAAAGGTAATACATAATATTTCAAACAAATATAAATTAACAAATTCCATCCAAGAGTAAGTGAAAACTTTGAACAATTTACATAAAAACAGTTAGGAAAAAATAATGACCTACTATGTTTAAATTCATCAGGATTAAGAGGATTTATGGCTGAGCTTTATCTGAACTTAGGGCTCAGATGCGTACAGAATCTCACTCAATTTACTTTAAGAAGGCAATAAGACTTTAATAGCAAAACTTACTTTTAAAAAAAAGTATAACAAAAAAGATATTTATAAACCAATTTCACTTATAAATATAAGTGCAAAATTTTAAAATAAAAATTAATAAATATGAGCAAGTAATCTTTCAAAAGATGAAAAGTCTTCTGTCTAATACACAAGGTCAGTTTTATGAACACAGGAATGTTCAATATTAGAATCTATCAACACAATAAATTTCAATAATATACTCACATCAATAAATGACAAAATGGCATTTGAAATAATTCAGTGTATAGTACTAAAAAAATAACTAAGAAAAAACTCAGTACAGTAGGAATGTTAGTCTCCTCAGGCAAAATAAATACTCTTTGCAATGCCAACAACAAATATCATCCTAAATTAAAAAAAAAAATTCAAAAAGTCAGGAAGGCTTACTTTCTTTTTCTTTTTTTTTTTTTTTTGGCTTAAACTTTTTTTTTTTTTTAATTTGTATTGAATCAAAATTGATTATACATATTTTGGGGGTTCAATGTTGAGATATGTTGATCAAATCAATATTACTAGCATATATATTGTTACAAATCATTCTTTGTGCCCCTTGTCCAATTTCACCCCATCTCCCTCATTCTCCTGCCTCCCTCCTCTAATTACCCTAGATTTCTTCTCTCCCTCTGAAAGAATAATGGTTACTCTGTTGATTTGTTGCCTAGATGATCTGTCCAATGCTGAGAGGTGTGATCACGTCCCCCAATATTATCATAGAGCAGATGCTTCTTCTGTCACTCTGGAATGGGCTTTGTGGAGAGAGACACCCTCTTCTTTTCTTTATCTCTGCTGGTGACTCTCCTTGTATCAATGCACTCCAGTGGCTGGCGGACCATCTGCGTGGTGGTTGTGGTGTCTAGCCACTTTTGTGGCAGCCATGCTTATCATGGTGGCTGTTGTAGGCCACCCACATGGAGGTGATATTTTTGGCATGCTCCTTGGCACTGGCAGTGTGCCTGGTTGTGGGGGATTTGGTCTCTGGCTCCATACCTCGGGTGCCCAGGCAGGCCCCAAGGCGCTGGTGCAGTGTGAGGAAGGCTTATTTTCAACACCATCAACACCATCTTGGAAGTTTTAGCTAATGCAAAATAACAGGAAAATTTAGGGCTGGCCCATGGCTCACTTGGGAGAGTGTAGTGCTGATAACACCAAGGCTACAGTTTCGGATCCCTATGTAGGGATGGCTGGTTAGCTCACTTTGGAGAGCATGGTGCTGACAACATCAAGTCAAAGGTTAAGATCCCCTTACTGGTCATCTTTAAAAAAAAAAAAGGAAAATTTAATAACTGACATAAACATTGAAAAATAAAATATAACACTATGTCTTTTTGCTAATTATATGATTGTGTATCCAGAAAACAGAAGAGAAGCTGGTAAAATTATGAGAAGAGGAGAATTTGGTAAGGTGGCTGGGTACAAGATAAATATAAAACCCAATAAATTTCAGGAAATAGAAAAATTATTAAAAATGCAAGGAGAATGTAATAAAAATTCAAATATTGTGATAGCCTTTATTATACCTTTTTCATACTTAGACAAATCTAGTAGACAAAAAAAGGCAAAGACAATAATCAACTCAGCAGAAATTATGTTATATAATTATCTATGGTTAAACGGATAATATAAACATAAAAGCAATGAACCATTAACTATTCTGGCAATGAGCACTTAGAAAAATAAATATGTAAAAATATTTCATTTACAATAGCTACAAAAATATAAAATACTTAAGAATAAATATAGCAACAAAAGCACAAGACTGAGGTGAGAAAAATATAAAATTTTAAAGAAAATACCTTAATAAAAATATATAACAAGATGGGACATGTATAAAGGCATACCAAATTTCAACCTTAAAACTTAATATTAAAAAAGTCAGTATTCCCAAAATTATCTCATAAATTTTTCTCCAATTAAATCTACTTTCTCGTTGGCGATGCTTCCTCTGGAACTCCTATAGGCCTGTCAGGAATTTCTCAGAGCTGCCTTTTAGTCTAGTGTTCCTATACAATTCCTCTTTCTTCACCCTCTCTTATCAGAGTGTCATACCTACACTGCAGTCGGAAACCTATTTCTGCCTACTGCTCCTTCACCTCCCGTGTTTTTTTCATAGGCACCTCCCACTCCCCAATAAATCTCTTACCCTTCTAATTATATCTTGGCCTCTGCTTCCAGGAGGATACAAGCTAACACAGGTGGTCAGAGAAGAACTTGTTTTTAAGTTAACAAACACTTGAACAGATTCCTGAAAGAAATTAAGCCACGAGGACACCCAGTGGAAGATATACCCAGAGAGAGAGAACAAGAAATGCAAAAGCTTTAAGGCAGAAGCACTTTGGGCATGTGGAATAGATGAGATTATTGTCCCAAATTCTTCACTCCCTCTCTCTGCCATGTGACCTTGAAGTACCTACCAGCAAAATAGAGTATATATCCCTGCCATCTGACTTTGGCTTGGCCACATAACTCGCTTTGCCAAGGTATTGTCCGAAGAGATAACTCAAGCAGAGACTTTATATGAGTGGTTTGTGTAGGCCTCTTGTACTTCTGTACTCCACCATGAAAGAAACATGTATGGGTAGTCGCTGGGACTAGAAATGTTGAATATACACTTGGACAGGCCTAAACCAAACCTGGAGCATAGAGCCCAGCCTAGCCCAAGTGAGCTACTATATATCAGTAGTAACAGCAAGAATCTGTGCCACTTTAGGTGCAACCTGCTCCTTCCCTCTCTTTGCCCCCAGCTCATTGTGATAAAAGTTTCACTCCAGGTTAGTATGGCCAAGAAGTTGGAGTTTCCTCTCCCCCAGTCTCCTAGTCAAGGGCTACAATGTCTCCCCAAGAAAAGCAGGCGGCCAGCATTTCTCACTTCTACACAAGCCCCCACCTCCGTGTCACAGAGACTAAATTCCTTGCACATATAACCAAGGGGTCAGGGGCTCCCATCCTCTACCCAGCTCACATTCATGTGGCAGAGGCTATATCCTAGACACAGCAGGCTGAGAATAATGAAATTCCAGTCTCACCCCAACTTGTTTGTAGGATATAGGCTCCACACGAAAAGAGGCAAGCTGAAAAGACCATAAGCTCATCTTTGCCCAGTGGCCTGTCTGTATCTAAGAAGTCACTACAAGAAAAGTGAGCTACTGCCTCCAACTCCAGAACAGTGCTCCAAAGATTTTGCCCAGATGGACGGCAAGTCATAAAGAAGAGAGCTCTGAAGCTCTCCACAAGGGAAGTAACTTCAAGTGGAATACAGTGAGGGGAAGTTCAAGCCTAAGGGCACTATTGAAAATAATTGGGCTTTGAAATGCTAATAGCTCAATACATCAGCAAACTAAATCACAGTCCAGATAGTTTGCCAGAGTGAACTAGGGAGAGGTACCACCCTCCTGCGGTCCAAATGAACTTCAAAGACTAGCTAAAAAATTACCCCTGCAAGGGACCTGAAAGTAGTCTGATTACTGTGAAGTAATGCTGAAAACAATAGAGTAATCATCTAGCAATTAGTGGTGCTTAATATCTGGGTGTGATACCTGAAGAACCAGATATTTTCACAGAAAAATCTGGGAAAGAAACAGTCAAAAGAGAGACTTGCTGAAACAATCATCATCCCAAGGTCACCATGCACGTACCCAAGGCTGTGCCTCTGAGGAGCAACGTGAGAGGCTTTACACTGCAGAGGAAACACAATTTGCTAAAATAGGCCAGCTAAATCACTAAAAAAATAAATAAGCAAGCAATACCAACAAGCCCCAGGGGAAAGTCAATATTCAGAGTTGCTATAATACATTATTTAAAATGTACAGCTCAAAAAAAAATAAAATTAGTAGGAGACACAAAAAATCAGGAAAGTGTGACCCAACACAAAGTGGTAGGGAAAGCAAGCAACCAAAAACAACAACAACAACAACAAAAAATGCCCACGAGAGGACCCAAATATCAAACTTAATGGCAGTACTTCAAAGCAGTGTGTGTGTGTATGTGTGTGTGTCTGTGTGTGTGTTTGCTTTAAAATGTAAAAGATGGCAATGTCTCATCAATAGAGAATATCAATTAAAAAAATTATTTTTTAAAAAGAGCCAAGTATATAAAGAACTCTTAAAACTCAACAGTAAAAATACCAACAACCCAATAAATATATTGTTTATTGCCTTTCTGCTCTTGGCTTCTTTTAAAAAGATAAAAATTATATAATGTAATAATTATGACAATGTGATTTAGAATTTGGCATATCTAAATATATATATATATATATATATATATATATATATATATATATAATGAGTGTATCAAAAGAGAAAAGAGTGGATGGAGCTCTTTAGCAGCAATGTTTCTATATCTCACTAAAATTAAGTGGTATAAATCAGAAACAGATTATGGTAAACTAACAAATATTTGGTAAGCCCTAGAGCAACCACTAAAAATAGTTTAAATGTTACACTAGAAAATACTTAAAGTAAAAGAAAGCAATAAAGGAGGAATAGAGAAACAAAAAGGTACAAGATGCATAGAAAATAAAAATAATAAAATTGCAGATGTAAATCTAACTATATCAATAATTAATTGATTAAATATAAATGAAATAAGCAACCCAATGAAAAGGCAGAGATTGTCATACTGCATTAAAAAACCATGATCCAACTATATGCTTTCATAAGAGACACACTTCAGATTCAAAGATGCAAATAAGTTGAAAGTAAAAGGATAAAAAAAGATATATCATATAAACAACAGCCATAAGAAAGCAGAGTGGCTTTACTAATATCAGGCAAAATGGGCTTTAGAACAAAAATGTTATAAAAAATGACATTTTACAATGATGAAAAGATCCGTCTATTGGGAAGATATAATTGTTATATACATAAATGTACCTAGCCACAGAGCTTCAAAATATGTGAGATGAAAACTGACAGAACTTAAGGGGAAGGAGACAAGTAACCAATAATAGCTGTATATTTCAATAACCTGCTTTCAATAGGAAAAATATAAACAACAGTATAGAAGACATACAACACTATAAACCAACCAGACCTAAAAGACATCTGTAGAACAATCCACACAACAGCACAGTACACATTTTTCTCAAGTGCATATGGAATATTCTCCAAAATAAACTGCATGCTAGGCCATAAAGCAAGCCTCAGTAAATTAAAAAGAATTGAAACCCATACTAGTATTTTCTCTGACAGCAATGGAATAAAATTAGAAATCAATAACAAATATGTGGTAATTACACAACATATATTTTAAAAACAATGGGTTAAAGAAGACACCATAAGGGAAAATAGAAAATATTTTGAGGTAAATGAAAATGAAGATACAACATACCAAAATGTATGAGATGCAATGAAAGCTCAGAGGAAATTTTACTGCTATGAACACTTACTTTAAAAAAATAAATGAATAAAAAAGAAAGATCTCAAATCAATAACTTAACATTCCACCTTAAGACACTGGGAAAAGAAAAGCAAATAATACCTAAAACAAGCAAGAGGAACAAAATAATAAAGATTAGAGTAAAAATTAATGATGGAGAATAGAAAAGCAATAGAGAAAATAAACAAAACCAAAATTTGGTTCATTAAAAAGATGAACAACATTGAAAAACTTTTAGCTAGCCTGACCAAGAAAAAAAGAAAGAAGGCTCAAATTACTGAAATCAGAAGTGAAAAGAGGAGATATTACTATAAAACTTAAAGAAACAGTTCTCTTTGCTCTACCATTTTCTCAATGTGATACTTTGCTGTCATTGTCACTACCACCAAGGCTCTCACGAGTTGTGTTCTGTAGACTTTGGACTTAGCCTAAGAAACTTCTCTGTAAGATCACACAGATTTGTTCCAAGCACCATCAGAGGAACCTCTATGAATATTTTGACACTATTTAATGGATTTGGGTGTTTCACAGGGGCACTGTCGGTAGAGTTGGTATATCTCATTTCAGAAGGCAATTGGTTTCCAAATACATTAAACAAAGTCAATTTAGAAAGCTTCTTCTTCCTGGCATTTCAACAAAATACTAGAAAACTAAAACCAGCAACATATAAAAGGATTATACATCATGACCAAGTGGGATTTATCCCAAGAATGGAAGGTTAGCTAACATCCAAAAATTAATTAACGTAATATACCATATCAATAGAATAAAGGACAAAAGCTATATGATCATGTAAACAGAGTTAGAAAAAGCATTTGAAAATATTCAACATCCTTTTATGATTCAAAAAACAAAAACAAAAACAAAAACAAAAACTGGAATAGAGACAACTTCCTCAACCTGATAAAAGACATCTATCAAAACCCCACAGCTAACACCATACTTAATGGTGAAAGAAAAAAAGCTTTCCTGCTAAGATCAAGAACAAGGCAAGGATGTTTATTCTCACCACTTCTATTCAATATTGTACTGGAAGTTATAGCCAGAGCAGTTAAGCAGGAAAATAACATAAGGAAGAAGTAAAACTATATTCGCAGGTGGCATGACGTTATACACAGAAAATCCTAAATAATTCACACCAAAAATCTATCAGAGATAATAAATTAATTTAGCAAGGTTGTAAGGTGTCGGATTGACACACAAAAATAATTCATTTTTCTGTACACTAGCGACAATCTGAAAATAAATTAATTAAACAATTTTATTTACAATAACATCAAAATGAATAAAATATTTACAATAGAAGTACAAAAACTACCAAAATTCCTGAAAGAAATTAAGGACCTAAATAAATGAAAAATCATCTCAATGGATCAGAAGGCAATATTTTCTAAGATAGCAATACTCTGAATTGATCCACACATTCAATGCAAACTCTATAAAAACCCTAGCTGAGTTCTTGGCAAAACTTAATAAGATGATTCTAAAATTCAAATGGAAATTCAAGGGACCCAGAATAGCTAAACAACCTTGAAAAAGAGAAATGACATTGGAGGACTCACACTTCTCCATTTCAAAATTTATCTTAAGGCTACCATAACCAAGATACAGTTGTACTGGCATAAAGACAGACATGTAGATCAACGGAACTGAACTTAAGAGTTCAGAAATACAGCCTCAGATTTACAGGGAATTGATTTTTGACAATTGAATTTTGACAAAAAAATTCAATGGAAAAAGAATGGTCTATTCAGCAAATGGTGCTGGAACAACTGGATGATCACATGCAAAAAAAGGAAGTTGGACCCTACTTTACACTGTATAAAAGTTAACACAAAATAAACTATAAACCTGCTATCATTTGAATATTTGTGTCCCTCTAAGATTCATGTTGAAAACTAATCACCAATACAATAATAGTATTAAGAGGTGGGTGCTTTAGAAAGTGATTTAGAATGGGATTAGTGCCCTTATAAAAGAGGCTCAAAGAAACTTTATCACTCCTTCCACCATGTAAGAACACAGCAAGAAGGTACCATCTATGAGGAATGGGCCCTCACCAGACACCAAATCTACTGGTGCCTTAATGTAGGGCTTCCCAGCCTCTAGAACTGTGAGCAACAAATTGTATCATTTATAAATTATGTAGTCTGAGGAATTTTTGTTGCAGCAGCCTGAATAAACTAAGACAAGACTAAACATCAGAGTTACAATCACAAAACTCTTAGAACATAATAGATGAGTACATCTTCCACTTTGGATTAAGCAAATCCTCCTTACACTCATACATGACACCAAAAACACAAGTCACAAAAGAATAAAATAAATTACATAAAAAATTTATCCAAATTAAAAACTTGTGCTTCAAAAGACACCGTCAAAAAAGAAACAAGACAACCTACAGAATGGGAGAAAGTATTTACAAATTATATATCTAACAAGGCACTTGCAACTAGAATTTATAAAGAACTCTTACAACTCAATAATAAAAAGATAAATAGCCCAATTAAAAATGGGCCAAGGATTTGAATGGACATTTCTACAAAAAAGTTATGCAAATGGCCAACAAGTACATGAAAAGATGTTCAACAAAATCAGTCATCAGGGAAATGCAAATCAATACCGCAATGGGATACCACTTCACACTCATAAGAGATCTATAATCAAAAATATAGATAATCACAAATGCTGGGGACTATATGGAGAACTCAGAACCTTTATACACTGCTGGTGGGAACGTAAAATAGTTCAGCTGCTTTGGAAAAGTCTGGTATTTCCCAAAACAATTAAACTTAGAATTACCATATGCCACAGCAATTCCACTCCAAAGTATATATTCCAAAAGAATGGAAAATAGGTACTTGAATAAATATACGTACACCATGCTCACAGTAGCACCATTCACAATAGTCAAAAAGTGAGGATTGTTAAATATCCATCAATAAATAAGTTGATAAATGGAATGTGGTATATTCATACAATTGAATATTATTTGGCAATAAAAAAGGAATAAAGTACTGATACATGCTGCAACATGATGAACCTTGAAAAACTATGCTAAGTAAAAGAAGCCAACCACAAAAGACCACATACTGTATGATTCTATTTACATGACATGTCCAGAATAAGCAAATCTATAGACACAGAAAGTAGGTTGCCTAGAGCTGGAGGTTGGGGAGAAATGAAAAGTGACTGTCGATAGGTGTGGGATTCCTTTGTAGAGTGATATAAATATTCAAAAATTGATTGCAATGTTGGTTGCACAACTCTGTGAATATCCTAAAAGCCATTTAATTGATATCCTCAGAAATATAATTCCCAGTACATATGAATATACGTTCAAGGATGTTTATTGCATGACTGTTCATACTAACACAATAATTATTATAATTAGAATTATAATTAAGGTTATAGGAACAAAGTGTTCACCTTTAGGGGGCTGTTTAGATTAATATAATACATTCACACCAAGAAATATGATATAGACATTTAAAAGCATGAATTCATGACCTAACAATTACCTCAATTGGATTTCCATGAGTTATTATGAGAGAGAAAGATAGTTGTGTTACCTTAGGCACATTCCTTAACCTCTTGGGGCCTCAGTTTCCTCATCCTAAAGGGAGATGATAATAGTACTTATCTCACAGAGTGACTCTGAGGATTGAAAAAATTAATATGCATAACACACTCAGACTTGTGCTATTTGCTATTTATTACTATTATTGTTTGTATGGCTGGTTCTGTGTTGCAAATTTTGTGCAAAACCACAGACTAGGGCCAGCCCGTGGCTCAATCAGGAGAGTGTGGTGCTGATAACACCAAGGCCACGGGTTCGGATCCCCTTACCGGTCATCTTTAAAAAAACAAAGAAACCACAGACTGTGTTTGTTCAGTAAGTAAAAAGATGACTATTTTTCTTCTCGTTAACTTTTTCCCCTTTTGCTCCCCATCTTTTTCCCATAATGGGAGAAAGTGTGCTCTTGGCTTGTTCTGTTGCCACTCAGAAGTCACAGCAACAATGAACTGAGAAGTAGGCCAAGCATCAGGCAAGGCCAAGTGATAATATAAATGGACTTAGCAGATTAGGAATATGGACAGTGCATAATGAAGTGCGATTTATCTCAGGAGGAAAATGCAAACTAGTTTATCTAGGAAGAAACAGTTCCATATATATTCAACCTGGAAGGGAAGAAAGAAAGAGCACATTTCAGGGAGGTAGAGATAAGGATAGAGAAAAGGGCACTGGCAGGAATGTGACCTGACCAGAGTGTCCCTGCTCTGCACAGTATGATCCTAAGAAGAGAAGAAAATATCTCCTCATCCTATGGACTGTTCATTTTTGCTTGATTTAGATTTTTCAACTCTAATAGAGGCCAGTGGTCAAGTAGTTGATGTAATTGTGCAACAAAAATATTTTTGTCAGTGGTGTTAGTCATTATTTTGGCAGTTTTAACAACAAAAGTGGAGCAACCACAGTCTGAACCACTGCTGGGCACTGTGCCCTCATGATAAGCACAAATACCAAATCCACTTAAGAGGCAGGTCTTAGTCGCACTGCGTATACACAGCCTTGGCCTCCAAAGCTATGGCCCATAGATGGGTGCTAAGGGACGTGGTGCCGTGGCTGCATCTCTAAACTGATTGCAGTTGGAGCTTGCCTCTCCGTTCCTGGTGGGCCAGGTCACCTCAGGAGGTTTTGTGTCTATAGACAAGAGCAATGGACTCCTTGTAATTAATAAGAAGTAAGGCTTTAGTATAAAGCTGATCAATAAAGAGGCAATCCTGTTTGAAATGCCTTCCCATCTTAATTGGCTTAAAACTAACATCAATGGAAAAAAAATAAGATAGCCAAAGCATCATAAGCCTGTGAGGAAAGCAGTGGACCAGCAGAAGCCATCAGGATCGGAGCAGGCACCACCACCCTGATTATACCTTTACTCATGCCCTCAGGGATGCAGAACTTGAGGGGAGGAAGATTATCAGGCTGGGAACTGCCCTGGGAGAAACCCATATACACCAGAAGGATAACTTCCTGTTTTCTGCCCATGACAGAAA
Organism: Cynocephalus volans; assembly: GCF_027409185.1. Taxonomy (NCBI): domain Eukaryota; kingdom Metazoa; phylum Chordata; class Mammalia; order Dermoptera; family Cynocephalidae; genus Cynocephalus; species Cynocephalus volans. The sequence goes on along the minus strand of NC_084467.1, from coordinate 123,601,023 downwards.
AGGGTCCTCAAGAACTGGATTTACCTCTAAGCAAGTCATTATGCTCTCTCAGTTCTCCCTTAGAAACACCTCTTGGATCCATTCCCAACTCTTCAACAGCACCGATCGTCCCCTAGTTCAAATCCCCACTGTATCGACCCCCAACCTAGTCTCCTTGCCTCTCTGCTTTGAAGTCCCCTACCCTTCAACACCTCCTCCACCTTTGCTCCTATTAGTCCTGACTTTTGCTCTTTGAACAATGAAATTTAAGTGGCCCAAATGATCTAAAGCACAAATCTGATAATGTCAGCCCCTCATTCCCCAATTTAAAAACACACAGTTCATGAATTCAACAAAGTGTTAATGTGCAGAGATGTGTCCCAGGCACTGTGGTAGGCACTGAGAATATGAAAAAAAAAAAAAAGCTAAGAACCTCTGCCTTCATGAAGCTTGGGATCCAGTGGAGAGAAAAGATGACCAAACAATTACATAAAATGCTATGATTAAATGCTGTGAAGAAGAGGGGCTTTAAGAACCACTATCAGGGGCTCAGACTAGCCTGGGCGGTCAAGAGAAGACTTTCCTGTAGATGTAACATGTGAGAGGAGATCTGAAAAATGAGTAGAAACCAACTAGGTCAGTATTTCTTAACACCTACTAATAGGCCGAAGAAATTATTTAGTGTGTCACAACCGACATCCTTTGAAATAATAGACTGCACTACAATACAGTAGAAGAGGAGAGAAAAAAAACAGAATGGGAAATAGTAGAGAGTAAGTCAGAATGTATTGCAGGTTAGCAAGGATTAGTATGATTTCATGAAATGTTTGTAGAGCTTTTGCAATATAAAAATGTATTCCTCACTGTGGGCTGTGAACTAGACAGAGTAAGGAAGCAGGCAGGACAGAAGCACATCCCAGAAAAGGAACAGCCTTTACAAAGTCTCGGCAGTGAGAGGAAGCATGGGGCATTCAGCCTCATTTTTAGGTTGGGAGAGAACCCATGAATCATCCATTCAGCAAATGCTTATTTAGTTCTCTAATCAAAGTAGCAGACATCATGGAAGTCACAAAGAAGAGCCAGGCATGGTTCCTTGTCTTGACAGACCAGTATGCAAATAAATATCAGACTAAATTTGAAAAAAAAAAAATGCAGGAATAAATGTAACAAAGATAGAAAGTGTGAAACATTTACTTCCGGCCAGAAAAAATCTCAGAAAACTTCCCAAAAGAGGAGACTTTTTCTCGAGGCCTGGAAGGATGAGCGGAAATTCAACAAGTGAATATGTTGGGAGCAAAAGGTGGTGGTGAAGGGGTGTGTGTGTGCAAACGTTCCCAATGAGGAAGTAAAGGCATGGGAACGTAGAGGACGTGTCTTGGGATTGGTGAGTTGGGCTGGAAAAATACAATGGTCTAGGAGTGGAGAGACAGAGAGAGTCACGGAAAGTAGGACATGGGACAGCAGATGGAGGCCAGATCTCGTGAGTTCTTGCCTCCCTGGCTAAAAAAATCTGAACTTTGCTTTGCAGGTAAAAAATAAAGAATGAAAGTTTCTGGACATGAAAGTAACATACTCACCATGCATTAGCAAGATTCCTCAAGCAGCAACATGCAGTAGAATAGATTAATGGACATGGCAGTGGGAAGAACAACTAGGAAGAAATTACAAAATCCCTGAGTTACAGTCACTCAGGCCTCAACCAGGGCTGGGGCCATAGGATGCAGGGGAGGGAGGGCCTAGGCAGGCGCCTCCACCTGGTGCAGGCATGGGGACGACAGCTTCTCACGAGGATCATAGTGGGTCAGTATCTGTCTCAGTTACTAACTGTTAGAACTCAGGCAAATCCTCTAGCCTTCTCTGCCCTAGTTTTTTCTGCGAATTGGGGAATATAACCCTGGCTTCTGATACAATCAGCAGAGACTGGGGAAAATAAAGTGCATTCAACCACATAAAGTGTTTACAACTCACTGGAGTAAAGGTACCCTAAATCTATAGCAATCCTAGTAGCCCCAAAAGAAAGCCAGTTATTTTAGAGTAACAAGACTAATGGTGACATTTTCAGTTCTTACATTCTTCTTATTGTTGGACTGCCTCAATTTTATTTTTAAGACACGTTTTCCTTTTTGAGGTAGAAGACTTTTAAGAGCGCTGAGGGCCATCACAAGCTATAGTGAGCATCGAGGCAGGAGTGCTTCAGTAACTAATGATATCATCAACACATCTTGGAAATTACAGGGTCTATCCCCATCTAGTACTACACATTGATGAAGGGTTTCATTGTCAAAATATATTGATTTCCTCTATCTCTATGGATCCTGGATTCTTGATTCATAAAAATCTATTAGATCATAATCTCTACTAGGGAAGCAAACAGAACTATCTTGTTCACCTGCCACACCCTCACCTAGCACAAGCAGGTACCCAATTATTGAATGAATGAATGAACTACAGGGTCCCCCCCACCCCGCCCAGTGAGTACACAGTGCAGTCTCCTGCCAGCAAGATATCACAGAATCATTTCAATTAGACCTCTCTAACAGCATAAGGGAAAATTTCAATTGACCCAAGAAAACTTTTTCTAGGAGAAAAATTTTATATTTAAATATGTGTATATATTTCTAAAATTCTGAATTTTATTTTCTGTGGACTGACTTTCTGGCTCATTCCAATTTTTCTTAAGGCTCTGTATGTACATGACACATGAAGACAGAAAGGTGTTGTGGTTAGACTCACCATTTGGGTCAGGACTTTTGCTTATAAGTGACAAAATCCTGTTCAAACTGTCTCATATAATAGAGAAGCAGAGGCCTGGACTTGTCTTTAAGCATGACTGAATCTGTGTATTTGAACCATGCCAGCAGGAGTTTGTCTCTATCTCTCGGCTCTCATTTGCTCTGCCAGCTTCATTCTCAGCTGGGCTCTCTCTGAGTGGTGGCAAAGAGACAGGAAGCTCAGCAGCAAAGAGAGAGTTTCTCTTGCCTAACGGTTCCTGCTATAGTCTCAGTGTTGCCTCTCATTGGCTGGACTTGGGTCACATGCTCATCCTGGAACCAATTACAGGTATTCCGGTTGTCTGAGCCCAGCCCCCAAACAAGGGAAATGAGATTAGCCCTACTTAAACCACAGAGAATATAAGCAGAGAAGGGGGGGAAGGGTGCAGCCCCAAAAGAAAGTCAGGTGCTCTTAACAAAAGGGTAAATGGATGCTAGGAAGGCTAGAATGGCAGATGTCACCATCCCTAGCTATTTAAAATGAGGTTGGATAGAGCCACATCTGATGAGTTGTCAGAAAATGATTAAGCCTTTGGCCACTATCAATGCTATGAGTGTGCTTAATGATAACAGATGAGATCCAGTGCCCGTGAGCAGCTGCAGGAGCAAAGCCCGCAGGGCTGGGAGTGGAAGCCAAGCAGCAATCCATCTTATAGCCTGAGTTCCCTCAAGTTGGTTTTACTACACGAGATGCCCAAACTGACTCAGGCACTTTTCAAGTTGCAAAACTTGCTCTCAGACTCAGCAGATATATTTGAAATTGTTTTATGACTAACAGTTAAACAGGAGGAAATTAAGGAAGAAAAATCAAGGATAGAGCTTCATGCATAAAACTCAGCCATACAATTAGCAGAGCCCACATTAATCACACATCAGTTAGGCCTCAGTGGTTTGATGGTTATTGGTCGACCAAAATAATCCAATTCTGATAGGCAAAGAGGATTGATGCCAGTATAACTGAAAGATTTGAATGTAGGTCTCCTATCATTAATTAATCAAGTAATCACTCTCTTTGGGGTATTTGTGTGATATTTAGCAATTGGGTTTTTCAGTGTTTCTTCCACTTTAGCTCTAGCTCTTTTTTTTTTTTTTTTTAATTTTATTTTGTCGATATACATTGTGGCTGATTATTGCTCCCCATCCCCAAAACCTCCCTCCCTTCTCCCTCCCCCCCTCCCCCCCAACAATGTCCTTTCTGTTTGCTTGTTGTATCAACTTCAAGTAATTGTGGTTGTTATATCTTCTTCCCTCCCCCCCCCCGATTTGTGTGTGTGTGTGTGTATGTGTGTGTGTGAATTTATATATTAATGTTTAGCTCCCTCCAATAAGTGAGAACATGTGGTATTTCTCTTTCTGTGCCTGACTTGTTTCACTTAATATAATTCTCTCAAGGTCCATCCATGTTGTTGCAAATGGCAGTATTTCATTCGTTTTTATAGCTGAGTAGTATTCCATTGTGTAGATGTACCACATTTTCCGTATCCACTCATCTGATGATGGGCATTTGGGCTGGTTCCAATTCTTCGCTATTGTAAAGAGTGCTGCGATGAACATTGGGGAACAGGTATACCTTCGACTTGATGATTTCCATTCCTCTGGGTATATTCCCAACAGTGGGATGGCTGGGTCGTATGGTAGATCTATTTGCAATTGTTTAAGGAACCTCCATACCATTTTCCATAGAGGCTGCACCATTTTGCAGTCCCACCAACAATGTATGAGAGTTCCTTTTTCTCCGCAACCTCGCCAGCATTTATCGTTCATAGTCTTTTGGATTTTAGCCATCCTAGCTGGGGTTAGATGGTATCTCAATGTGGTTTTGATTTGCATTTCCCGGATGCTGAGTGATGTTGAGCATTTTTTCATATGTCTGTTGGCCATTTGGATATCTTCCTTAGAGAAATGCCTACTTTAGCTCTAGCTCTTTATCACACCCAACGTTCCTTTATCTAGATGTTCCAATGGAAGATGATAAGTGTTTTTAATAATAATAAGACCCTTGTATTTGTGGATACTTTGTACTTGATCAAATGGCTCACTAGAGTCTTCCAGCAGCCTTTGGAGATAAACAGGACAAATATTATTCTCCCAAGCAACTGCTGGACTGTCTGGCATGGAGTCAGACTCCAATAATTGCCAGCAGAACCCGATTCCCCTGTAGGGGGATGTAAAGTGTCTTATTGTAATGATGGAACATATGGAGCTTTGGTTCTGGGATAAGGCACAGACAGGTAGAGCAACCTAGTCAGGACAGAACCATGTAAGTACTTATCCCCGAGGTCATAAGTCAGTCATACACAACTGCAAAGGCATTAAATATACTGGGGCTTAGAGGGAAATCTCCTAGTCCTAGGAACAATAATCCTATGCAGAAGGAAGAAAAGCAATAACATGGAAAATCCAAATACATGTATTTCATAAGATAACAAAAAAGCACTTTAGTGATGGCTTGCATTTGTATTGTGGTTTACAGTTCTTCATATATCCTTGAAATGCATTATTCCATTTTGTCCTGAGTCACTATGGACTAGAAGTACTAGCATCTCTCAAATACTTCAAGAAATGTTATAAAAAAAGAGGTGAGGTCTTGCATTACTAGGACACTTCCCATATCTTTCCCATTCAGCTCTGAGAAAGAGTAAATTTCAGATTTCAGTAAATGTATTCAGGAAGTAGTTGTTTTAATTAGAAAAATACTGGTTCATTAGCTTTTTTCATGACTCTGAGGTTTACTCTTGGAACTACTATCCATAAAGTAAGAGTTATAAAAACAAAGGCAGAGATATTCACTGTAAATCATGCACTCATTCACTCATTTGGCCAACAAACTTTCTCAAGAACACGACGCCAAGTTCCACAGTGAGTCAGGATGTAAAGATGGGAAGTTACAGTCTCTAAGTTCAATGGCAAGGCACACAAGCCAATCATTACAGCAGCAGCAGCAGCAGCAGGAACAAATAATAGCAGATGTTTCTGAGCACATACCATAGGCGAGGCACTTTGCCAAGTGCTTTCCCTGTTTTATCATTTAATCCTTACCATGGTCACTGAGGTAGGTATTATTATTAATGCAGTTTTATAGATATGTAAACTGAGGATCATAATCAGTAAGTGATTGTCCAAGTTCACATGGTCAGAGTCAGAGCTGGGAGCCAAGCTTACGCAGTCTGATTTCACACACCTACTCCTCCCTCTGAACCATGAGCACACCAGTCATGGGATGGATCAAGCTCAGTGGTAGCACAAGGAAAGGAGGAGCAAAATATCCATGAAGGAGTTAGTTAAGCATCACAGGAGACAAAGCATTTGAGTTGATGGATTGGTAGCATTTTTCCAGGCCAACTAGCTCAGAAAGGGCATTTCAAATAAAGGGAACAGCATGGCCAAAGCACGAAAGCAGGAGGAAGCCTGGTGCCCTCTGTGACCAACATTAAACTAGATCAGTGGCCTGAGCATTGAGTGAGGGTTGGGGAGGAGTGGGAGGCCAGTAAGGAAGGTAGGATATGAATACTATGTCTTAATTATATAAGATATTTCTGTTGCCATCTTCAGATATGAAAGAAATCTGTAATTTAATTTTGTCTGGTAATTAATAGCTCTCACTGCCTAAATAACATCAGTGTGATGCCTAAATAACTTTAGTTTGCTGGGACCTAGTCTCTTTGATGAATTGGCTAATTTTACTGTTACTGTTTAATGTCAAAAGTCTCTCACATAAAGACATTATGTTTGTTTTGGTCTTGTTTTTAATCCTGAAGAAGTTAAAATGTTACAAATTACCTATGGAATCTAAGCTAATCAGTTTAGATCCATGTATCTGAATTCATCAAAATGTATCCTTCACATAATCACAAGCGTGTATAAATACAATCAATTTTAAAAGACTGAGAGAGGGGGCTTGGGGAGGGATTGGTCGAGTAAGGGGCATAAAGAATAATTATGATTTGTAATAATGAGTATGCTAATAAAAGAAACAATTTTGTAAGTTAAAAACATAAAAAGCATACTAAAAATATGGCTAAATTATAGAATATTAAATACCAAAAAATAAAAAAATAAAAAATAAATAAAAGACTGGATGAAAATGCACTCATTTTAAGAGTTGCCTTTTAATACTGGAAAATTATCTGTACTCTATTTTCAAATTTTTTCATCATGAGCATGTATCAATTTTAAGAATACAGAAAAAAAATCTAGAATGGAGACCAGACATTTTTTCAAGTCAAAGTAATGAATGCATATAGTTCAAAAGCCAAATTTTGCCAAAAGACAAACAATAGTTTCTCTTTCACTCCCACCTTCAGTCTTTCCCCTAAAGTCAACCCAAAAACTCTTTGATATGTTTATTCTTTGGTTACATAGAAATAGTGCAGTTCTTTTGTGGGTCTATAGTACACATAAGTTTATACAAGATTTAGCTCACTTATATCACCTCCTCTCATGCTCCCCAACTTCCCAATATAGTTATAATATCCTATTTCACTCTGTTGTTTGTTTATTAAGTAATAAACAGATACTATCACCTCTTATTTCACCAAATATAGACAGTCTCTCTTAACATCCCCAGTGGGTACAAAGAGAACTTTGGCACTCCCAGCCTTGCCTTTTGCTTTTCTACCTCCCATCTTCAACATTCCAATCTTATAGCATTCGACGTTGATAGCATTTACATTTGATTCTGTAATTATTATTAAATCTTCCATGCTTTCTCTATTAGTTTATTCTAAAAGCTGAAAACTAATAACAGCATTTACATTATTGTGACTTTGTAAGTGTTACTCGTGGAGGAGCCAAATAGTATGGCTTGAGTATAATTTCTTCCCTACACATGTTTTTGTTTCTCCTGATCCTAACACTATTTTTCAACTTTTCATTATATCAGGTATTCAAGAAAGTCCCCTTTTTTTCCTCAAACTTCTCTCTCAGGGCCCTCTGTCCTCCTGCTTTGACCTGAATTGTCTGATCTGTAAGTGTAGTGAAGAAAATTGCCCCTCCTGCTTTATCTAACTAGCACATTATCACCATATAGCATACAGATAATTTACATTCTTATCTTGTTTATTGTCTGTTTACCTGAATGTAAGCTCTATAAAGATGAGGGATTTTGTCTCGTTTATTTTCTGCTTTATCCCCAGTGCTTAGAACAGAACCTGGCACACAGTAAGCATTGAAAGAAATAAGCAAAGCTTTTCCATATCCTTTGCTAGAGACTCTTCTGGTAATGGGCAGCCCGGTTTGGGCCAATGAGATGTCAGGAGAGACTTGCTGGGAAAGAGAAGCCAGTCTCTCTCCTGCTAGGTATGAACAAAGAAGCATTTACTTGGATTGCTCTGGCAGTCTTCTTATGACCAGGAGAAAATGCAGCCTTTGGATGAAGCCAATACCGTGGATCACAGAGCGGAAAGACAGCAAAAGTGTGAATCTTTGTTGATCTTTGAACCACTAAATCAACCTGAGAGCTCTTCCTATCTTTGCTTTTTGTTTAGGTCAATTGGAGATGGATTTTTCTATAACTTAAAATCAAAGAATCTTACCTGTTACCTTAGTTCTGCTGAGCACCTGTCATCTCAGGTAGTCCCTTCACTGCTTTTCTGAACCTGAATTACACTTCCAAGTCACACTGTGACATCCTGTTCTGATTTACTCCCTGGTTTTACTAGAACACATGCTGGATAACTTTCTAAGAAACCTACAATGGAAGTTATTTCCTTCTGAGTCTTTGAATGTCTTAAAATGTTTAATTTCTCTTTTATACTTCATTGATGAGTTGGGTAGATATGGGATTCTAGGCTGAAAATCATAGTGTCTTGGAATTTTGAAAGCATCACTCAAATTGCCTTTTATCATCCACTGTTGCCGATGAGATGTTTGGGTGACCTAGCTTTATTCTGGGAAATAGAATAGCCACATTTAGCAAGTAAAAATATAGGACACCTGATTAAATTTGCATTTCAGGTAAACAATGCAATATTTGGGACATACTTACTCTAAAAAATTTATTCATTGTTTATATGAACTTCATATTTAACTGATATCCTGTCTTTTTATCTGTCAACCCTAAGGAAAAGCTTTTAGTCTCTTTATCCTTAATGTTCTGAAATTTTGCAGTATTTCTAGTGGTGATTTTTTTTGTTTTTTGAAAAACTCATTATGTTAGTGCTGAGTCCCAGGAAAGAGGATGTGGTTCTTGTTGACATGCTTTTAACTGGTGGGTCACCAATGTGTACAACCCTCAGCACTCTGTCTGAGTTTAAGGAATTAAAACAAGAAAAAAAATGTAAAATGTTTCATCAACCTTAGAGTTTGAAAATCTTTGGAGAAAGTAATGATCAGAGCAGAGGCATGGTAAGACTGTAGTCTACTCCATACAGGACCCAGTAGTCGAATTGAATTACCTAGTTATAAACCTGGCCACCCAACTGGCATTTCACACAGGCATCAGTGAGCGACCTCAGAAAAGGGCCAAGAGTTCAGGCTGAAGAGCCTTACTTTGTAAGAGTGAATATTCTGGATACTTCCTGAATTTGCCATGTAATTGCTCTACTGTGAGTCTAGCATAGAGATACACTATCTCCAAAGGAGAAGATGATTTGCTTGTGAGATATGTATTTCTTGGGCTTATCTCTGAGTGAACTACCCAGTAAGTAAGTGAAGAGGCAGAGAGATAAGAAGTAATCACTTTGGAAAGTAGTGGTAAAATCAGGCAAGGTAAAGATGGGTCAAAGAAATTAGGAGAGTAGCTGCAGAGTCATGAGAGAGAGAAGATTTTTAAAAATGACTTCAGAATCATTGAACTAGACATGACATTAAAAATCATCTATTCCAGCCCTTCATTTTACTGGTGGTAATACTAAGGCTAAGAAAGTGGAAGAGACTTGCCCAGAGTCACAGAACCAGACTAGACCAGTTCCCCTGATTCCTAGTCCAGTGTTTATTCCACTCCATTGCTGCTGTTGTTTGGGACCTATTGCACAACAGCCCTCTTTAATCATCTTGACAGCTTCTGAGAATGATAAACCTCTGTAATGATCTGACTCAGCTCAGAGTAGTAGCTTCAGCAAATGTCCCATTAAAAGGCAGTCAAACTCCACGGGGGAAATTCAGGGGGCTTGGAAAATGTTCCTCTAACCAAAAATATCACCTGTACCCACCTGCCTGTGTGCCCAAAATTGCACCTTAAAATGTCTGCTGAAATGCTAATAACTGCCTCTAACATTTTGCTTGCATCTCTGTAGAGGCTCTTAAACAAAGAAGGGTTTGATATTATGTGATATGGGATAAATGTATTTTGATTGGACAGGGGTAGAATGATTAGACAATGGTCTGGAATGTATTAGGACCCATCAGGTACAAATGGAAGCAGATGCCTACTTCACCACCATCATTTCATATAGGAACAAAGCAACAGATTGCTTTGTGCTCTAATCATTTTCCTGTCATCAGATTTCACTTTTGGTGTCTGATGTCACAGTAAGATATTTTAGTAGACCTAGTTTCCTTGATTACTTGAATAATTCACATTTTATATCTGAATGTGGGATGTTTTCAGCAGAACAAAGTCCCTTTAAATGGCAATTTTGGTCTCAGCATTAAGGATCAGAATGTCTGGACTCAAACTTGAAAATGTTATTGATTATCCATGAAGGTCATTTTCCTTCTTTTCTTTGTGGCCAAAAGTTTTTTTAAAAGATGAAGTTTGAAGGTGTCCATTGGTTTTGTCAACAAAGAGTTGATTTCAACCTGCACAGATGTAATGGAGCAGTAGAGACCAGGCACAGGTTGCTATGCCTTGTTAAGAAGTGAACGCAGGCAAAAAAAAAAAAAAAAAAAAAAAGTGGGAGAAATTAATGCAGCCAATTTTAAGAAGCTTGACTATAACCAAAAAGAAAATTTTTTATTGAAATGTTTGGTTGGATATTGGTTGGCTGGTTGGTTGGTCAGTTGGTTTTTAAAGGTGGGAGAGATTTAAGCATTTCTATTAGCTTGGGGGAATAAATCCAGACTTCAGCTTCCTCATCTGCACATTGCAGGAATGCTAATACCACTGTAAACAAAAAGTCAGTCCAAGGGCACCTGGCCAATTGGCCAAAGTACCAGAATTGAAATCTGGGTCCTTTGATTCCTTATTCTCATGGGCCCACGATGTTTGTCAATTTTGCAAATGTTCTTGGTTTTCAGTGGGTCACAAGAGGATACAGGTGGTCATTTCTGTACAAGCACATTTGGAAAGAGCTGCAAAATCCTCTTGCACATGGCAGGAATAAAAAAAGCAAATATTTGATTAGCAAACACTTTCCACAGGCACTAGGGTAGAAACTTTACTGATAATAAGTTATTCAATCTTTGCAACAACTATATGAAGTAGGCAAAGTTATTATCTTTCTTCAACAGATAAAGAAATTGAGGCTCAAAGAGATTGAGTAACTTGCCCAAGATCACACAGTTAGCAAGGGCCAAAAAAAAACCAGTTTTATCCACTAGATTATACTATCTCATGGGAATGCAGAGTAATACTGATTTATTACCACTAATCAATATCTTAAAATGTCATATCGTTTTTTCTAGGCACAGTCTTATTTATTGCCCTATTTTATATTACTTTTAGAACAACCCTGTGAAACAAGTAAGACAGAGAACACCATCGCCATTTGAGAGTAGGGAAATCAAAGCACATTCTCTCCCTCTTTGTCTTTCTCTCTCTCTCTCTCTCTCTCTCTCTCTCTCTCTCTCTCTCTCTCTCTCTCTCTCTCTCGTTAGGGAAGGAAGTAAAAGAGCCTGGGCCAGCTCAGTAGCCAAATTTTCTGTAGAACTACCAGGAGACTTAAAAAGAGAGATTCAATCCTCTGCTGTTCTTTGTAAGTAGCACCTAGTGTTCAGGGTAGAGAAAATAATCCAACCCCATCAAAATGCCAGAACATAGGCCCTCAGCTGCTTTATCAGAGGTCCAGGTGAGAGGATCCATAAGTAACAACCAAGTGAATTTAGTCAGGGTCCTCCAGAGAGACAGAACCAATAGGATAAATATATATACACACACGTTTGTGGTGGTGGGGTGGAGATACACACACACACACACACACACACACACACACACACACACACACAGAGACATACATATATATATAATCACATAAACAATTTTTATATGTGCCTATATATGAGGGAATTTATTAGGGGAATTGTTTATGTGGTTATGGGGGCTGAGAAGTCCCAAGACACGCTATCTGCAAGCTGGAGACCCTGGGATGCTGGTAGCTTGGCTCAGTCAGAGTCCAAAAGCCTCAGAACCAAGAGATCTGCTGGTTTAAGTCCTAAAGTCCAAATGTCAGAGAGCCTGGAGTTCTGATGCCCAAGGCAGTAGAAGAAGAGATGTAACCTAACTCCCAGAGAGAAAGACAAGTTCACCTTTTCTCTGTTCTGTCGGGGCCTCCAGCTGACTTGATGGTGCCCATCTACATTGAGGGTGGATCTTCCCCACTTAGTCCACTCAGACTCACATGTAATCTCTTCTGGAAACACCCTCATTCTAATTATTCCTTAATCCTGTCAAGTTGACACCTAAAATTAGCCATCATACCAAGAGAACTACTTTCAAGTGGAAAGAACTCTTGAAAACAATAAATAAAGCAGGTCTTGACCACACTAGGCTTCTTCCCTCCTCAAAGTGACCTACAGTGAATCTCTTGGAATCATAAGGCTCTTTGGTGAGATGACGATTTTCAATTAGCCTTAAGGATAGAAGAGTAAACAAAAGTAGGTCTCACACACTCTCAGTATGTTAACAGACCATTTTTTTTAAAAAAGGCAGTATCCATCAGTTAAGAAAAGGAACCCCAGTTTGAAATAGAAAGTTCAGCCAGGTATGAGTTGTTGATAGCTTGGTGGCAAGGGCTATGTCTTATCCATCTTTGTATCACTAGCAACTAGCACAATGTCTGGCACATAGTAAGTGTCCAATAAATTTTGTTTAGTGATTGATGAACACTATTCAAAATATAACAATGGTCACATCTGCCTCCTGTGCTCCAATCCTCAAAAACCAATGACTATGCTTACAAACTCTACTTAGTCGTACAGAGGGGAGACTGGAATGACACTGATCAACTTGTGCCTAAATTTCTCAGGGAATTGCTTCAACTTTTAAACTTTTAAACATCTCACTTTAACACTCTAAAATTCTGATTTTAAGAAGCAATTCTATTATTTGTGGGTAAGTTTCTAGAACAACCTATAAAATCCTTTTATGCTAATGTAAAAGAATAATAGTGTTCGACAATATTAGAGAACCATATTTTCATTTTGATCATATTTAATTGACAACCTTTATTTGGTGTTTCACTCTGAGATGGCAGAAAGAGGCCTCCTCCTGCTAGAGTCCCAGCGCCACATTCAGGAATTCTTTCTTTACCTCCTTTCCACTCTGTCTTACTTTCCACCCACCCTGCTCTGTGTCCAAACCTGCTTCTCCTCCTATTTCCTGAACTCAGTGAATGGTACTACCCAGTATTCAAGTCTGACACTTTGGAATCATCCATTCTGAATATATCCCCTCAGTGCTACAACATATATCCACATCCACACACACAAGTCTAACCAGCTATCAGGTACCAATGATTCCACCTCAGCTACTACTTTAGTTCAGGACATTATCTTCTGAGCTCCTGCAAAATGTTTCTGGTTTCCAGGGAGAAGAATGTGATAAATGCAGTATGTCTTGCCCCTCCTATGCATATAAAATTTACCTGAAGTTATAAGTTAGTAAATGTACTCAGGTAAGTATAACACTGAGGTGATAGATGGGACTCTAGGAGTAGATAAACTCTCTGAAGGAGGCACAGTCATGTTCAGAACCTTGGAGAGAGCCAGCAAAAGAAGCAGATTTAGAGGAAGCAGAAGCCAGTCAAATGCTATGTCAAGGCTAGAGTTGTAATCAGTGCCAAATGCTGGAGAGAAGTCAGGTTAGGTAATCCACACAGGTTCTCTTCTGATCCTTGAACACATCAAGTCCGTTCCTGTCTCAAGGTTTTTGCCACAGGTCTCTCTTTGGACAGGAACCCTGTGCCCTCATAACTTTGCATGGCTTTCCACTTCTCACCGTTCAGCTCTCCACCCTGATGACGCTGCAGAAAAGCCTTCCCTCAGTCATGCCATCCCATTTCCGCTTTTCACTTTCTTCAAACAGTTATCACTGTTTGAAGCCACGTTATTTGTTTTTCTTTACTTGACTGTTGTCTTCCTAGCCTCCACAAGCTCCAGGAGAGAGTAGACCATGTCTGTGTGATCCACTGTCATATCTTTAGTGTTTAAAACCATATCTGACACCTAGAAGATGCTCTATAAATATCTGACAAATAAGCAAATGAAATAAGACAAGCAATGAGAACAAGAAATTAGACTTAAAGTTTAGGAGACTTTTGAGTACCTTGAACTGAACAGTTTGAGCTGGTGGCTGACACTTATTTCTGGGTTTGAAGAAACATGACTCAAGATGCCATGTAGAGACAGGTGTCAGCATGACCCATGGCAGAACAGGCATCTAACACACTCATCCAATGGCACTGCCAATACTGTATTTTAACTTTCAGAATAATTAATATATTTTGAACTAATAAAAACTAGGCAAAGGCAATCCCTTATTTAGGCCTCCGAAAAAGCAGCTACTCTTTCTCCATTCACTCTAGTGAGGGATTTTGATGTTCTTGACAATATCAAGTGGAGACTGACCAAGCAAATAATTGGGTGACTGACCACTCCACAGAGGTCAGTGAGTAAAAACCACTGCCTCTAGGCCCTCACTTACAGAATTCTTAGAAAATGAGAAAGTCCCACAGCTGAGGAGTTTGATACTACCACCTCTGACTGTGGGAAAGGCACACACCAGGGTGGTGGGGCAAACTGTCTGTCCAGGAGTTGGATCTGATAATCATGTTTGGTTTGGTCTACCCAATTTAATTGGTCACTAACATTTTAAAAATCTGGAGATTTCACACAAAATAAAGATTTCCAGTATCTCTTGAAAATTCAGAAGTTCGACAAATGTTGGACCTAGAATTCCCACCTGAAAACAAACACCTGACATGGAGTAGCAATTTCTCTCTTTGCATAGGATTTGTGGCTTCAAGGCTGCCACAGTGTCCAGTGCTACACCTGTGTAACATCCAGCTTGCCCAACTTATTTACATGAACTGCATGGCCCCTGAGCCATTTGAGTTTGAGGTTCCCTACTATGAAATACAGTATAATGATCAGATGATTCTAAGAACTGGGAACATGGGGATAAGCTATCTGTAAGTAATCACAGTGTCCATTTTCCCAAAAGAGCAACAAATCTGTGGTACATTGCAACAGGCATGAAATTTGCAGTTGTATGGATTATAAAGATACTTATGAGGATATCACACATTATTTCACACAGCGTCCCCTTAATGAGAATCTAGAGAAAATGTATATATGTGTGTATGTGTGTGTGCTTGTATACACATGTGCACATAGTAGGTGCTCAATAAATATTTATTGAGTAAGTTAATGAGAGGCACAAGAGTGGTCACCAAAATCCTAAATCCTAAAAATATTATGAACTACTGCTGTATATCTTACAGCTCTGAATCCCCTGCATTTCTCTTTTTTTCTCTTATTTCCCCTCAATTTTAGCCCAAGACTAATAAAGCAGAGACTTAATTAAAACCCATTGATAACTATAAAAAAAGAGTGGATTAATCAATCATCACTTAGTCAGTTTCCATTAGTGTGATGTGGTTTGATAGTACATTCATTACATTAGTGAAACCAGAACTTCTTGATTTGGAGATGTGGGTTCTGGCCCTGGCTCTGCTACTAATTGACTGTGGTTCTATGAGCAACTCACTTGGCTCTCTAGTCCAAAGTTTGCTCATCTGCAAAATTATATGACCTCCAGGGCTCTTCTCAGCTTTATGTTCTCTGTTACTGTGAAAAACAAAGATGCATGAGAGGTAAGTGACTGGAAATTCAGAGCCAGCAGAGTCTAGCAAGGAAAGCCCAAGAAAAGGTTTTATTTCCCCAATAATTAAGGCAAGGAGGCCTCCGAATGCCTGGGCAGCAATCCATGGAGGGCCAACAGTGGAGCATGAACTCATTAGCAAGATGTTGAGTAAAACTCAGAGAGGAAGAGAGGGTGATGGGGAAGGAGTCCAACTGGAGGCAGAGAATTATAAAAAAAAAAAAATGGAAAAAGTGCTGCTAATTAGGTCATTTAGAAACTGAACAACTGAATTGTAATTCTTGCTGAAGTAATAAGAAAACAGCCAGGGGATGCATAATAGTAACAAGAATATATGCTAATAGATAAAAACAGGATCCCCAAGTCACTTAGGACAATAAACACAATGCAAGCTGATAGATGTCAGATGGAAAACAGCACCTAAATTCCAACCCAATCTCATTTGAATACACAAATTTTAAAAATATATTTTAAAATCACATAGTAAGTGCCCAGAAAATATTTGTTGAATTAAATTATATTTTTAAAAGCTCAAATGTGCTTCACTATTTAAAAACTCTAACTTGATGAAGATGAAAAATATGACAAATCTCAGAGTAATTATTTCTTTTTACAAAAGGATTCACTGCAAGTATATTTTAAACAGAAATCTTTTGCCTTTAAAATATAGAATCAAAATAATTCTATTTGCAGAGAGTTTTCATTAACAAGACAGAGTTCAAAATCCACATTTTATTTAGTTTTGCATCCACTTTGCCTTAACACAGTATCAGGCACAAATGAGTAGTAAAATAACTTTCTTTTTTGTATTTAAAGATGACCGGTAAGGGGATCTTAACCCTTGACTTGGTGTTGTCAGCACCACGCTCACCCAGTGAGCCACAGGCCAGCCCTATATGGGATCCGAACCTGGGGCCTTGGTGTTATCAGCACCGCACTCTCTCGAGTGAGCCACGGGCTGGCCCTGGTTAAATAACTTTCAATGAACGAATACATACGTTTTGGTGATCTTTGCTGCATAGCAAACCATCCCGATTTATTGGCTTTTTTCCCCCAGGGATAAGTTGTTTTTATTTATTATAAGAAAATAAATGTATTCATAATATACACGGGTACTTCAAAAAGTTTGTGGAAAAATAGAATTAAAAGATGATACGAATCCTTCCATGGACTTTTTTTTAGAGAAAAAAACATTAATTTTGTATTGAAACACTGTACATATTTATGGGATCCAGAGTTATATTTCAATACATGTATACAACGTGTGATGATCTAATTAGGGTAATTAGCATATCTGTCAACGCAAAACTTAATCCTTCCTTTGTAATGTCAACATTTGATCCCCTCTCTTCTAGTCATTTGATAACATGCAGTAAATCATTGTTAATTATAGACTCCTAGGTTGACTGTACACCAATATAACTTACTTTTTTCTATCTAGCTGTAATTTTGTGTCCATTATAGAACTGAGATTCTGATACATGCTCCAACATGGATGAACCATGAGGACAACTATGCTAAGTGAAGTAAGCTGGTCACAGAAGGACAAATATTGTGTGATTCCAGAATAGGCATATTCATAGACACAGAAAGTGAAATAGAGGTTACCAGGGGATAGAGCAGGGGAAAATGGGAAGCTAATGTTTAGCGGGGACAGAGTTTCTTTTAGGGAAGATGAAAAAGTTCTGGAGATGGATGGTGGTCATGGTTGCAGGACAATGTGAATGTTCTTTTTAAAAAAAAAATTTTTAATAAATACATTCTAAGATGCTGCTGGGGGGGAGATGGGAGAAGGGAGGCTGCGGCTAGCCCCATGCCTGGTTCTGTTGCTATCCTGGTTACAGCGGTGGGGTGGCGGGCTGATGCCCTCAGCACCCCATTTCAGGACCTGGGGGTCTTCTGGCTCTGTTGCTGGCCTGTCTTCAGTCGGTGGTCCAATTTAAAGGCTTAAAACAACAACCACTTTCTCTTTATTTTTTGAATTAATTAACTTTTGCGGTATTTTTATTTTATTTTATTTTTTATTGTAACCTAGCTGATTGTACATAGCTGCAGGGTACAAAGTTGAACATCAATATGTGATGCTCAAATCAGGGTATTTAGTACATTCAACATTATACAACATAATCGTTTTTCATGAACATCCACTTTCTTATCTCTCAAAGTTCCACAGGTTGACTAGACTCCATGGGAAGTTCTTCTGGTGGTCTTACTTGGGTTCTGTCACGTGCTTGCTGGCAGATGAAAACTCAGCATGGAGTTATCTGGAAGCTTGACTGGGATGCTGCGATGACTTGGCTTCTCTCTCTGTCCATGTGATCTTTGCAGCAGGGTAGCCAGCATTCTTACCTGGTGGCTTAAGGATCCCAAAAGCACAAAATCAGGAGCTGTCAGGGCTTCTTAAGATTTTGGCCCAGGCTGGGCACAGTGTTACTTCCGCGGTCTTCCATTGGTTCCAGCAGGGCACAAGGTCAGCCTAGATTCAGTGAGTGAGGGAGCTCCAGAGCATATGGGCACCAGGAGCTGTGGTTCACTGGGGCCACTGTAGTTTGTGTTCCCTTTGGGCCCCCAACTTTCCATAGGGCAGGAAGTAGGCTTAGAGCCAAGCAGCTACAAACACAGGCCATTCTTATGAGGGAGGATGAATGACTCAGGCACAGAGCCCAGAGCCCAGAGGGGAACCAAGAGCTGGGGAGAGCCACTCCTAAAACACAAGAGTGAGACCTAATCAGGGAATAGCCCTTGCCTCAAGTCAGAAAATTGGTACATGCGCCAGGCTGGACTTCAGAATTGCTACGAATCAGTGACTGATAAAGCCCCCTTTTCTCTTCTTTTTGAACAGGGGTGTCAATTGCAGCTTCCCTGTCTCTTTTTCACCACTACATGTTCGTGAGTGGGGAGCAGATAACTTGTCCTTCTCCTTCCTTGGTCTTTGCACCCAAGAAAGTGTACATGAGGGACATAATCTAAGGACCCTCATCCACACTGGGACTTGATTTATAGGACAATGTCCTGTACTTTAAGCTGATGTATTGGGATGAGATTGGGTGAGTGTGTTTTTCCTACAGAAGGACATAAATTCTTAAGAGCCTGAGGGCAGTAGCTAGTCTCCAAAGATGACTCCCAATGATCCACACCTCCTCACATTCACACCTTTGTGTAGAGTCCTCCTTCACTGAAGCTGATCTTCCCTGAAACCTGATTTAACTAACAGAATATGGCAGATCTGACACTGGACCAGTTAGGGGCCTAAGCTTTATAAGTCTGGCAGCTCACACTTTTCATTTTAGGAGAGCCTGAGTCTCCATGTAAGAAGTCTGGTACCCTTCTGGAAAGACCACATTGAGAGATGACATGGAGAGGCCACATGG
The DNA here is from genome assembly GCF_027409185.1 of Cynocephalus volans. Taxonomy (NCBI): domain Eukaryota; kingdom Metazoa; phylum Chordata; class Mammalia; order Dermoptera; family Cynocephalidae; genus Cynocephalus; species Cynocephalus volans. The sequence continues at coordinate 123,581,923 of NC_084467.1, read as the reverse complement.
AGAGGGAGAGGTCCTGAGATTACATGAAGAGGGAAAGAGACACAGCTGTCCCAGCATCCCTCCATCTGACTACCACCGACCGCATGGGAGAACCCAGGAGAGACCAGCAAGAGAACTGTCCAGTCAACTCACAAAAATATGAAAGATAATAAAATGGCTGTTTTTACCCACCAAATTTAGGATAGTTTACTAATGCAGCTACAGAAAACAAAAACAGCATCAGTGAATGACTATAGGCAAATATACTATTTGAGGGAGTTATATTTTCACATGCTATGTGAAAGTTCTTTTCTCCGTCCAAGGAATACTTGTTGAGCTCTTACACTGGTCAACACATCCCTCTCATGTATGAAAGAATAGCGACCTTTCCTTTGCCCTACATACATATTCTCTCCTGAAGAATCAGGCTGAGACTTAAATCTAAGAAAAAATCTTTAATCGAAAGCTGGAGGTCTCCATGTCATTGGCTCCAGCCTCCTCAGGCCTTAGGGGCGGTGGTCTTGATGGAGTAGCAGGAGAAAGCTGGTGCAGATTCTCCGTGAGTGGCGCTATGTTGGAAGTGATGTTGGCAGTGGGGCACAGATGGGTTGCAGGCAGCGTGATGCGAGCTGACCTGGGTCCAAGCCAGGGTGGATGGGAAAGGAGAGGACATGATTAGAGGACTTGATTAACTACAGAAAATGAAAGAGAAAGGGCCGAAGATTGCTGAGACTGGGAGGATAATGGTGCCATTGACATAAAAAGGTAAGAATGTGAGGCACTTGGAAAAGGAGTTGGTTATGGGAAGAACAGACTTATTTGGACTTATTCATTTGGATGGAGGACGACTGAACAGAACAGGCAGTCAGTGATAAATAAAGTGCTGGGGAAGCAGATGATGGTCAAGAGAAGGGAAGGTAGGGAATCAGGATCTCGTTATCTGTTTCCATGCTTGGCCCACTTGAATCAGACATGGCTTTGCCCACCAGCTGGTAAACAATGTGGTCCAATTTTCAGTTTGTTTGTTTGTTTATTTTTAATTCTCTACAGAAAATTCACCCAATTTTTACCTGCACCTAGGGTGGACCATTCCCACCTCTCTACCCTTAGTATGCCAGATAGGGCTTGATTCTGAAAAACAACAGCATGGTGATGTGGCACTAAACCACCTCAGTTTCCCCAGTGTGAGTGGCCACAGACCAGAATGAAGAGACACAGATTGAAGCAAGTCTTCTGCATAGATTGCACAACCCACCTGGGACTATTTTATCTGTCTTTAGGATCAAAGAGCAAGCATTTAGCCTACCGCAGACATTCTCCTTGTTACACAATAATCAAAATAAGAAGAAAAGCCACCTCTTTTACCACCCCTTTTGTGTCAGAGTCTGTGTTAACTGCTTTGCATAAAACGATCTCATTCAATTCTCACAATAATATTAGGCAGCATTTTTATCTCCTCCATTTTACAGGTGAGGGAACTGAGCTCAGAGAAGCCAAGTAACTTGCCCAAGTGTCTAGTTAATAAGTGGCTGCAGGGAACAGATGGCTGATACTCACCAATCTCTGTCTTCTCTCTTCTTGGCACTGCTGGATGTGTTCCCAGCCCCCTTGCATCTAGATGGGGCCATATGATTAGCCAATGGAAAAAGAGAAAGCGATTTATGCCACTTGCAGCCCTGTCCCCTAAAACAAGTCCCACCCGCCTCTCCACACTCCTTCTTTCCTTGTCTGCTAGCTGGATGCACAGGATGCAGTGGAAGACTTGGAGGAGACATTTGATGAAAGGAGCCTGGGTTCCTGTATGCATCAGGGTTCTCCAGAGAAACAGAACCAATAGGATATAGATTTATATTTACATTTATAATTTAAATTTATGTAAGAGATTTATTATAACATATTGGCTCATACAATTACAGAGGCTGAGATGTTCCACAATCTGCAAGCTGGAGACCCAGGAAAGCTGGTGGTGTAGTTCAAAGGTCTCAGAGCCGGAGGGCAAGAGGTCAATGTCCCAGCTCAAGCCTTCAAGCAGGAAGCCATCAAATCCTCCTTTCCTCTACCTTTTTGTTCTATTCAAGCCCTCAATGGATTGGGTGAGGCTCACCCACATTGGGGAGGGTGATATTACTCAGTCTACCGATCCAAATGCTAAACTCTTCAGGAAACATCCTCACAGAAATACCCAGAAATAATGTTTAACCAAATATCTGGGCATCTCATGATCCAGTCAAATTGACACAGAATTAATTGTCGCAGTCTCTGAATCTCTACATAAATATCTGTATAAGTATGATGAACCTCAAGCTAGTCTTCTGGAGAATAGGACACCACATGGAGCAGAGACAACCCACCCCAGCTGAGCCAGACCCCCAGCCAGCTCTGCAGCTGATCACATACGTATCAGACATCAAATACATATAAATGAACTGTGACATGGAAGAGAAATATGCCTTTGTTGTTTATTACAGCCATTAGCCCACCTTAACACAGTGCCATGGCTTGAATTTCAGTTGACTCCAAAGCTTGTTCTCCCAAAGGGCAGAGAGCATGATTAGTAATAGATCCCACCCCCTAGCCCAGATCACCCAAGTTTCACCAGGCTATATAGAAACCTGTCCCTAAAATACCAACAACACACATGATCTCACCATTGTTACTAGTCTCTAGAAAAACCCTCAGGAAAATATCTATGTTTTGCTACATAACACACAACCCCCAGACCAAGTGGCTGACAACAAAAACAAAACAAAACAAAACATTGTTTTAGCTCACCAGTTTGAGAATCTGCAATTTTTTTTTTTTTTTAAAAAGATGACCGGTAAGGGGATCTTAACCCTTGACTTGGTGTTGTCAGCACCATGCTCACCCAGTGAGCTAACCGGCCATCCCTATATGGGATCCGAACCCGTGGCCTTAGTGTTATCAGCACCGCACTCACCCGAGTGAGCCACGGCCCGGCCCCGAGAATCTGCAATTTGGACTCTGTTCAGCTAGGTGATTCTGCCAGCCTGGGCCAGACTTCACTAACATCAACTGGGCTCCCTCATACATCTGTGATTAGCTGAAGGGCTGGCTAGGGTCTGGCTAGCCTAAGATGGCTTAGCTGGAACAGCTTTTCTCTGCTCCATGTGGTGTCTCTTCCTCCAGCAGGTGGCTTGAGCTTGATCTTTTGGTGGCAGTGGCAGAGATTGCAAGAACAGTAAGAGGGCAAGCCCTGAAGCACAAGCACTTTTCAAGCTAGTCCCTTTGGCCAAAGCAAGACACATGGCTGCACCAAAAGGCAGTGAGGGAGGGGATTATCAAATGCATGGACACAGGGAGGTGGGAACAAATGGGGCCATTACTGCAATCAATCTACCCCAATATCCCAGGACCACTGTGTGGGGACTAGAGTACAAAACAAGTATGTTACAGACTTTAGAGCTCCCGAAGTCATTTCTTCCAGAGTCTGACCTCCAAATCTCCTGCAATCCAATGGTAATAGATTCTAGAGGACAACAGCATCAGTCAGCTTTTTTTGAAGTGTATCAGAAAACATGCTTGGAAAGAAACGACCAATTCATTGTTCCCGTGGCTGGTTTGGCAGAACCCTGGAGGCAGAGAGCTGTCTCCATCTGACAGAAGGATAGTTCCACAGGGTGTGAGAAATCTTCTTGCAAAAAGTGAGTCATGAGAAGAATAGAGCGCCAGGCCTCCCTTGTACTCCTCAATGTGGCAAGGAGGATGTGACCAAAACCCTGATGAGTTCACCCCCTTTCCTAAAAGAGGAGGGGTGAAAGAGGATGGCAGGAAGAAGAAAACTGCTACCAGAGCTGCTGCCCAAGTTGTTATATAAACTGCTCTCTGCTACAGTTTCCCTTTTGCCTGATTTCTATGTCCAAGGGCTTCTCTTTGTAGCTTGTGGTTGTTTCTATAAAAATACCTTTAACTTGGCAACATCTTAACCAAGAAATGAAAAATATCTAACAAGAAGAAACGCAGGTTGTCTGTCATTTCGGTGACTTAAGGCCAGAGCAATAATGAGTTGTTTTGAATTTGAATTGCGTCCCTCCCCAAAATTTGTGTGTTAAAGTTCTACCCCCCAGAATGTGACCTTACTTGGTAATAGGGTTATTGCAGATGTGATTAGTGGAGTCATACCAAATGTGTACACAGGGAGAACCCCATATGATGATGAGGGCAGAGATTGGGGTGACACACAGAAGCCAAGGATCACCAAAGATTGCGAGCAAACCACCAGAAGCTAGGAGAAGGCATGGAATTACCTTCACAAGGAACCACTGTGCCAACCCCTTGACCTCAGACATCTAGCCTCCAGAAATGTGAGACAATAAATTTCTGTTGTTTAAGCCACTCAATTTGTGGCACTTTGTTGTAGTAGCCCTAGCAAACTAATACATGAGCAAACAACCTCCTATGTCATGGGCCATTTCACATGCATTCTCTTTTTTGCTGGCCCCAGTTCCAGATTAAAACATTGAACTGACGCTTGCCCATTGCTCAGCCAGCAGGGCCAAGTCCAGACTCAAGGCTATGCACTTTCCCTTGCACAGTGTGGCCATGTAAGTGTTGCTGACAAAGGTTAGTAGCAAAGCAAAGACTGGAGCTGCAATGTCAAGGTAGCTACACCTCCATTGTGCAATAGGTTGGTTTCTAAAATAATTAGTCCTTAATTGATTCCTTATAAACTCAATGATATTTTAAGTGCTCCAAAGGAGTTTCCTTTTTAAAAGAGCCCCGTGGGAGATTCTTTCCTATATCAAAGGGTCTTTTTGCATTGTGAATGATCATCTGCCTACCTCTAAATTCATTTGCTTTGCAAGAGTAATTTGTTTTCCTATGAGAGCTTTTTGTGAAAGTGGGCCTGCCTTAAATTCCACACCTCTGCCTTGGCTGGCGGGGGTTCAGTAAATGCTTGCTGTTACCATTGTGGTTAATGATAGCAATGAAGGACGCCCACAAGTAGTGCTGCCTTTTAAATACAGGTGATGTCTGGCATGATTTCCTCCCATTGCAAGCCATTTTGAGCATCCTCAACTTAAAAACATTGCTTGGGTAGAAAAAAGGAAAAACATCATTTTGTTAAGTGCCAACGTTTAACTATTAATTACTCCCTAACTATTAGTGAGCTCTGTGTTAATTACTATTCCAGATACCTAGGTGTTTGTAAATTAGCAGGTGCTTCATTTTCTTTTCTAGATCTGCCTTTAGGCTGCCTGTGCAGAAAGAGAGTCCCCTAGGGGGTGCATGTGGCCCACTGGAGAGAGGATGGCTGTAGCTGAAGGGACTAGAATCTTCTGACTTTAATAACAGCCTCTGTTTGGGAATGTGGGTTACCAATGTTTTAAATCAGTTTCAAGTTCTTTCCTGCAATTGCTTTTATTATTGATTAATTAATTTCATAAGCATCAACTGAGTACTTACTAAGTGCCAGGCACTGTCCTTGGCCCTGGAGATGCAGAGATGAAGAGGACTCCAGCTCTGCCCCTCACGTCTTCACTGTCTAGTGGGAAGATACACAAGTAAATCAGTAACCACACCAACGTGGTAAGCACTGCATTAGAAGGATGGAGAAGGCACTTGGGGAGTACAGAAAAATGAGCGCTACACTTTGCTGGAAATGGCAGGAATGGTTTCACAGAGTTTGTGGCATTCTCATGAAATCTTGAAGAATGAGTAGGAGTATGCCAAATGCATGACGTGATAAAGGACATTTCAAGAAGAGAGAGTAGTGCCTCTAAGATGCAGCAGTGAGAGCCTAGTGTATGGAGACTGGTGGGTGGCTGGACACAGGAAATGTTGAGGAAGTAGCAGGAAGTGAGTTTAAAATAGTCTTCTGGTGCAAGATCACAAAAGGAGCCTGGACGCTAACTAGTCTGCCACTGAAGGATTTCATCCTAGAAGGAACAGTGACCTGATTAAATCTGGTGGCATGGAAGGTGGCCTGAATGAAGGGGCAGAAGGCAGGGAGCTGAACAAGGACACAAATAGTATGGATGAAGGTCTAAGCTATGGCAGCAGCTGTGGGGCTGGGGGGAAAGACAATGATTTAAGGAATAGTTATGAGGTCAAATTCTGGTCTGTGACTGAGAAAAGTGAGAGAGAAGAAGGGTCTGGGATGACTACACATCTCTGGCTTGGGTATCCAGGGGTACTTACCAAAAATGGGTGATGCAGGCAGAGGAGCAAACCAATATGATTCATTCCCAGTAAATTTAGAGTGCAGAAACTAGAAGGAAGATTTCAGAAGTGAGGTTTCCATTCACTCCTTCAATGGTGGTTTGGGACCTTGCTTATTCTGACCTAGCAACTCTTAGGAAGTTGTACCTTGAATTTCTGTGATTCAGAATGAGTTCAGTTTGCATTCACATAAACAGGAAGCACTGGCCCTTAACTAATAACCAGAGGTGTGTCTGTCAGGTTCTTAATTACACATAGTAGAACTCCCCTCTTGCTACCCTGAGGAGAAAAATAACTTATCTAAAGATATTGGGTAGCTCAGAAAATCTCCAGGAGGCCCAGACAGCCAGGCTTGGAGGTGATATAACAAGGATAACACTTGGACCACACTGTGGATGGCTCCAGCAAAGACCCCACCCCTGACATTGTGTTCTGGAAGCCCAAAACTCTGCTTTTGTTGCTCCCTGTAGCCAAGTGTCCCATAGTCACCATCATCAGAAAATGAGTTACAGCTCTTGCTTCCTCACTCTACTTTTATCCTAATTGGAGTCTTCCTTTGGCATGTCTGATTGACAGAACTTGGATCTGTGAATATGCTCTAGCTCCAAGGAAGATGGGAAAGCAAGTAGCTGGCTTACCCCTTGAAGAGGTAAGATTCACAATGCAAAGAAGTGCCCCACACATAGGAATGGTTTCAGAACATGCTGATTAGAAAGCAGATAAATATTGTTTCAAAAGATTACTGTTTACGGAAGAAGCTAGAACTAACTGATCTCTTCCTCCAGGTGTTTGTGATTCACTGCTTTTGCAGGCATTATTAGTCTTGCAGACTTTTTACTTTATACAATAGTTCTTTCCCCCAGACTGGAAAACTCCCTGTGGCAGGTGAGGTATTGTTTTCAGCTATGTATGCCACATTGTTCATACCATGCACCCAGGAGGAGCTCAATAACTGTGGCCCTCTCCAAGTCCCTGACAACTATGAAACTCTTTCAGCATTCACAATGAGTGAATAAGTGAAACTTATTCACTCATTGAGCATTTACTGTACACCTATTGTGTGTCCTGATCTATGTTGGGCATTGCAGCTGATTCACCAGAAGTATTGAACACACCTGTGCTCATACTCGGCAGTCAACAGGGCGTGATATGTAATGTGCACAGATACAACACCTGGTGTATGTCATCACTACAGTAATCTATCATCATTATAGGAGCAATCACAGTTTGCCCTCACAAGGAGGCCTTCATGGTTATCCAGGGGGGTGAGAGCTTCCCTTGGCAGGGCCATCTTGGCTGCATCTGCTTGGCATTGGTTCCTATGTACTCCAACAAAAAGAAACCAGAAATAAAGTGACACTGAGAACTAACAAGATACAAGGAAAAGATCTTCTAGGCCATTAGGCCAGACTATCTGAAATGAGGACTCTAGCCTGGGTTAGAGGCTTAGCCTCCTAATAACTCTTTCAATTTGTCTTTTCCAGACAGCAGGCATCAGGGATGCTCAACCATCTAGGCCACTAGTTCCCCTGCAGCACAGGGAGCTTCCCCAACTCTTATTCCTTATTTCAACAAAGTCCCTCCATCCTGGGAAATCTGAATTACTGTAAAGAAAGGAAATCATTTATCATAACTCTTTGCTGAAGAGTTAATCAAGATCCCAAGGAGCAGAATGAAGCCCTGGGAGGACAGGCTTTACTTCTCAGTCTTGAATTTTAGTGTTGGGTGTTAGGAGACCCCATGGGGTTTGGGCCTGTTTCCCTGGAAACATGGTTGGAAATCATCTCCAAGGAAGCCAGGCAAATCCACTATTAACCAGCAGCACAGGCTCAACATTGCCTGCTGACTTCAGTGCCTTCCAACAGACTGGATTGGGGAGTTCACTAGAACTAGGGATGAAGTCAATGACTCGGCATCCAATGACGCCTGAGGGCTCCTCTGCCTTGCTCTAGTAGAGCTTTTGGCAGGGCCCAGTGTGTGCTTCTGATCTGAGGCCGGGATGAACTGATGGTATAGATTTCAGGCACATTAAGTTTCCTTTCCTGTTCCCTATATACTCTAGGTTTCCATGCTCTGTAGTTTTATGACCATGACATTATATTTTTGAATCTGAGATCCCTTAAAAGTCAGAGTTGTAAGCAATCTTATCGTAAGTTATTTTGTGTCCACTTCCAAAATGAACCAAATGATAAAAAAATAACCAAAGTTAGTCGTATCAACTTCAAGTAGTTGAGGTTGTTATAGCTTACCCTCCCTTTTTAAACAACTAGAGAACTGAACAAAGATATAGAACAAGGCTTCCGACATCAGGCAACAGGCAATAAAAAACAGGGCTCCCTGAAAGAGAGGAAACAAACCAAGGGGCACTCTATGATTCCAGCAGATTGATACCTGGGAAGAGTTTCCTGCACATGGAACAGAGAAGGGGGTCACAGGCAAAGGGGTTTCCCTGAATTGAAGAGATGGAGTTGGGAGTTTGGGGAGGTCAAGGTAGTTAGATTTCACAGGACAAAGTACCAGAGAAGTCACACCTGCACACAGAGACAGTTCCAGAGATTGGCAGACTCAAAAATCTGAGTCAGCTGAATACTGATTAGTGCTTGTACATGAAGAAAGTACTGGAGGCAAGAGAAAGAACCACCAGAAAAGAGCAGGAAAAACAATTCCTGAAGCTTGCACAGGGCTGGGAATAGTTAATGTTACCCACAATTAGAGTGGAGAAACCTGTAATTTGGAGGGTCGCAGGAAGAATATTTGAAAGAAAATTGCCAAATTAGCTCCACATAGGTTGTCTGGTCTCACCTAACAAAGTTCGAAAGCAGGCTTCAAAAGGATCACACTGTTTAACCCTTAACTTAAGTGTATCCCAAAACAAAACACAAAAATATTTAAAGTAGTACAAAAAAACAGCACCAAAAACATAGAAGGTAAAATGTTTAGCAACCAGTGAAAAATTATTAAACATAAAAACAAACAGAAAAATATGAGCCATGAGGAGAAAAATCAATCAACAGGAACAGACATCACCAATGACAGAATTATTAAACAAGGACATTAAAATATATTTGATAAATATATGACATATGTTCAAGAAGATAGTGGAAATCATAAGCATGGTTAAGAGATACAAAAGATATAGCTTTAATAATCCAAATTGAACTTCTATTGATAAAAAAATACATCTAAGGTGACAAAATACAATGGAAGGTATTAAGAGTGGATTAGACACTGTGGAAGAAAAGATTAGTGACTAGCAATAGAAACTCTCAAAAAGAAACAGAGAGAAAAAATCTGAAAAAATATGCAGAGCATGGATGAGCTGTGCAGCAACTTCAAGCAGCCTAATATATGTTAACTGTTGTCCCTAAGAGAGAGGAAAAGAAAAAGGGAGGAGTGGGCCGGCCCGTGGCTCACTCGGTAGAGTGCGGTGCTGATAACACCAAGGCCATGGGTTCGGATCCTATATAGGGATGGCCGGTCTGCTCACTGGCTGAGCGTGGTGCTGACAACACCAAGCCAAGGGTTGAGATCCCCTTACCGGTCATCTTTTAAAAAAAAAAGAAAAGAAAAAGGGAGGAGGATGCAGAAAAAATACTACTGAAGAAAATTTTTTTCCAAAGCATAAACACAAACTCAGAAGTCCAAAAGAAGAAACATTACGAAAAGTTTATCAAGGAACATCATAATCAAATTGTTTAAAACCCATGATCAAGCAAAAACCTTTTTAAAAGACAGATGAAAAAGATACATCACAGGCAGAGGAACAAAAATAAGAATAACAGGAGACTTCTCTTTGGAAATAATGCAAGTGGAAAGAAAGTGGAGTAACATCTTCAAAGCACCGAAAGAAAAAAACCATCGACTTAGAACTTCCTGAATAATTAAAAATGAAACAACACACCTATAAATAAACCATAAGTCGAAGAAGAAATCACAAGGAACAATACAAAGTATAAATCACAAGGAGCAAAATAAAATATAAAGGAACAATCTAAAGTATTTTGAACTGAAATAAAATGAATACACAACATGTCAAAGTTTATGAAATACAGTGGAAACAATGCTCCGAAGAAAATTTATAGCATTAAACACTTCTGTTAGAAAAGAAGAAAGGTCTCAAATCAATGACCTAAGCTTCCATTTTAAGAAACTAGAAAAAGAGTAAATTAAACCTACTGTAGGAAGAAAGGAGATAATAATGACAAAAGTTTATATTAATAAAATAAAAGAGAGAATAACAATAGAGAAAGTGAGTAAAACCAAAAGCTGATTCTTTGAGAATATGAATAAAATTTATAAACTTCTACACAAATGGATCACACACAATAAAGGGGAAAACACAAATGACCAATATCAGAAATGAAAGTGGGGGTGTGTGGTGAGATAACAGGAGAGTGTGGTGCTGATAACACCAAGGCCAGGGGTTCAGATCCCATATAGGGATGGCCGGTTCGCTCACTGGCTGAGCGTGGTGCTGACAACACCAGGCCAAGGGTTAAGATCCCCTTACCGGTCATCTTTTTTAAAAAAAAAAAAGAAAAGAAAAGAAATGGAAGTGGATATTGCACCAGATTCCATAGCATTAAAAGAATAACAAGAGAATATTATGAACAACTTTATGCCAATAAATTTAGCAATTTAGATGAAATTGTACAAATTTCCTAAAAGGCACAAACTATCAAAGTTCTATCAAAAATAAGTAGATAACCTGAATACCCTTATATCTATTAAAGAAATTGCATTTGTAACTAAAATCTTTCCACAAACAAAACTCCAGGCCCAGATGACTTCACTGGCAAATTCTACCAAACATTTAAGAAAGAAATATTACCAATTCTATGAAAATGCTTCCAAAAGAATTAAGACAAGTATGGCAGGCAGAATAATGGTCTCTCACAAATTTTCATGTTCTAATCTCTGAACTTTGCCTTACATGAAAAAAGGGACTTTGGAAATGCTATTAAGTTAAGAGTCTTGAGATGGAGGGTTATCCTGTACTATGAGGGTGTGCTCAATGTCATCACAAGGGTCTCATAAAAGAAAAAGGAAAGCAGGAGAGTTAGAATAAAAAAGAAATATCAGAAGATACTGCACTGCTGGCTTTGAAGATGAAGGAGGGGCCATAAGCCAAGGAAGTGAGGCAGCCTTCAGAAGCTGGAAAAAAGAATGAAACAAAATCCTTCCTAGAGATTTCAGAAGGAACTCAGCTCTGCCAACACCCTGATTTTAGCCCAATGAGATTCATCTTTGACTTTTGACCTCAAGAACCATAAGATAATATATTTTTGTTGTCTTAAGCCACTAAATTTCTGTTAATTTGTTACAGCAGCAACAGAAAACCTATACAAGGAGGGAACACTTACAACTTATTCTATAAAGTCATCATTCACTTGATACCCAAACCAGAAAATAACATTACAATAAAGAAATCTGTACAACATAACCACAAAATGTCATTGACAGATTTTAGCAAATCCAATCTGACAATATACAAAGAGGATAATTCGTCAGGAACAAATGGGATTTATCCCAGGAAAGCTGTTATGTATTCTTCCTCCATTGCTTCCCAACCTGCCCCAAATTTCTTTAATGTGCCTGGCCTCCAGCAACCCATCCTGTATGATCCTTCCTCTTTCCCCAGTCGACCCTGCTCAGGCTTATCTGCATCAGCCTTCTCTCCATTTCCTAAAAATATACGGCACCTCTATGTGCTCATGACTTTGCTCATGCTATTCCCCTGCAAACACTGTCTTCTCTTTCCCTCTCACTGCGGAACTCTTAATCCTCCGTCACATCCCAGAGCAGATGTCAGTCATCTCATGCTCTGAGGAAACTTCCCCTTCTGCCTCAGGCTCCTCCTCCCCATCTCTCTTCTCTCTCCCACAGCACTCTCTTAGTACTTCTATTACAGAACGTCATCTTCTATTCTAATTACTGCTTTCTTCCTAGACTGTGAGTTCCAGCAGGGCAAGAACAGTGCTTAATTCATCTTTGAATCTCCAGTACTTAGCACATACCTGACATGTGGTAAACCCTTCATAAATTATTTATCAATAGACACCTTAGTAGAGAGTAGTTGATAGTCTCTTGTTCTGGGGGACAGAGGGAACTAATCTGGAAGGAAGAAATGATCTTCAGAGGGGATTGGAAGGGTTCCAAAATAAACACATCATCTTTTCCACTCAAAATTACATCATATAATTTACGTGTGTTCAGAACCTCACCATGTCAAAGCATTTATACATATGACAGTTTATTTGAGGCAATAAGGAAAAAAATCCTATTTTCCTGATGAGAAAATTGAAGTTCAGGAAGCACACATTATAAATTACACTCAGGATCGTGGTATGAGACACAGGCAGGATCCACTCTCAGCTCGACCCACTTTCCAACGCCTCACTCTGTCTGCTCCTTCGAGTGTAAGCCACAGGTGGCTACTCCTACCTAAAGGAAGTAAAAATTAACAGGGCCTTTGTGCTGGACTCTGTGAATCTCATCTGTATTTCTGAATTGGATTCTTCCTTTTCGGGTCCCATCACTCTCTGTCATCTAGAAAAAGAGCTGAATTCCCTCCAATTGATCATTGATCTTTTTCATTTGTTTAATGTCGTATTTTAATTTCCTCCTTTTTAAGCAGGAAATTGCTCAATCTCTTTAGACCTCTGCCAAATTTCTCAGCTTTGCATTTATTTTAGCTACTGCCATAGCATGCTTTGAAAGATGCTGTTCCATCACATGGCCCTCGATATCCAATGACAAAGAAGAACAAATAATAACTTTTGTGTAATGCTTTCCAGGTTGGAAATGAAGTCACAAAGTTTGGGGGCACAAGCAGAGAGGACTTTAAGCCCTCTAAAATAGCAATAACAATATCTGACATTGATAAAGCTTTTCATGTGCATTATTCACCTGATGGCCCTTCCTTGCTCATGACAACCATATAAGGTAATCAGGGCAAGGCAGCTTTCAGCAGTAATAAAAAATAATTATTTATCCCACTGGTAGGTTCCCACAAGGATTTCTGCCCTTCTGTTGTGTTTATGTTCCCCATTTTGCATGTGACCTGGGTGTACTCAGGTCTCTCTTCTCCATGAGAAAGAAGAATTGGATTGGTTCAAATTCTCATCCCATGCCCTCAGAAAATCCATTCCCCTTTCCAAGATTTCTGTCAGTTCCAGGGGCTTATGTCCTCATAGTCTCCCCTGACTCTGACTTTATGCCCTTTCTCAAGTCTAACAAACATTTAAGAAAGAAATATCACCATTTCTATGCAAACTCTTCTAAAAAGGGTCTTGGTCTCCATTCAGACTCATAGTTTTTCCTACATCTTTGCCCCAGAATTGACCTAGATATAGAACTCAATCCTATTCTTTATTCTACACACACACATACACACAGCCTTTGTATGTAAAGAAAATTGTGTTGCAGGTTTGGATACACAGAGGAGTGGGCCTTTTACATGAAAGAATAATACAAACCCCTTAAAACTGAACATTAGATCTCCCTATGCTAATGGGTAGGTCTCCCTACCAATTTTGGGAGGCCATCCACTATCTCCTCTCTCCCTTGTCTTCTCTTTGTTCTATTCTCTTCCCACCCCCCAAATTCATACTCATTGCTGTGGGAGAAATGACTAGCACCTTATCACCAGGCCTCAAGTTCCTTGTCATCAGATGCTCATCTTCTGTCCCAAGCAGTTTTATCAAGGTATTTCCCAAGACCTCCCAAAACAGGAGGGAATCTGGAGACAGCCCTGAAAATAATCTTTTCTGAATTACAAATACAAACAAGGAAACTAAGGCTCAAAGAATGTATGTGACCTGCCCATGACCAGAGGAGTTAATATCACTGCCAATCCTTTGTTAACTGAAAGACACAAAGCCTAAGAGACACAATTTTCCAATAAAGCTCTCAGTTCCAGGCTGTGGGCCTATTTTAAGACACAATCAATTGTGCTTTGAACATTTTAGGGAAACAGCATGGCCGTCTCCATCTAGCTCCACAAGGGGTGTGTGAAATGAAATTGTGGTGTGTGGCCTGCTTGGTGCTTGTCTCGTGATGGTACAGGATTGTGGGTGTTGTCTCCAATTGCCTCAGGAAGTGTAAACACTAATGTTATTTTCCTTCTACTGTGTGTGATGCTTATTGAGCAATACAGATAAAATTAGTTTCTAGTCCAGTAAACACAATACTCAATTTAAAGAGAGTCTTGGGTTTTCTTCTTCCCTTTTGTACTGTTTTCTTCCTATACTGCTCACTCTCTTTATTATACTGTGGTTTGGACTTGCTTTCTATTCATAAATCAAAAGTTTCCAGCAGTAATAAAAATAATTACTTATTCCAATGGTAAAGACTCACAAAGATTTCTGTCGTCGTGTTATGTTTATTTAGCCTGGACTGAGACCTATGTTAGATTTTCTAAGTAAACACAGCACATGTAGCACTCCCCAAACAATCTGTTCCTGAGGATCTCACCAGCTCCTCAAATCCTCCTCTTGTATCTCCAGACACTTGTCCCCAACACTATATGGATGGAACAGTCTGGGACTAATGTGGAGACCCCAAAGCAGAGGCTGAGAGAAATGTGTCTAGTCCCATAAGCACAATGCAATGTCAAGCAGGTCTGGTTGTAGCACCAGAGCCTCCGACATGCAGTGATGGATGTGTCTTGGCAGGGGGCAGAACAGGGACAAGTTCAGGAGCAGCGAGAAAGTAGGCATATGAGGGAAGTCTGTGAATAAGAAGCAGGCTCCACCTTGATTTTTCTCCCACCCAGGGGGTGAGGGAAAGTCCAGGGTGAGATGGGACAACATCTCTAGGAGGACTGAGATATTGGGCAAGTAACCAAGACAAAGTTCCAAACTCATTCATTTATTCAACATATATCTCATGAACAACCACTACATATTGGGTATTGCTTTGAGAGCTGGGGAAACAGCAATGTAAAAGATAAACATAGTCCCTACCCTCATGAAGCTTGTAATCTAGCAAGAAAGACAGATCATAATTAAATAATCATAGAAATGATTAATTACTGATATAAGTGCTGTGAGGAGGAAGTACGGGGGCTTTAAGAGTGCACAGTCGTGAGCTCTAGCTGGGTCAAGGAGATTTAAAGCATTGCTGGGGGAGTAGGATTTAGATTAACATCTAAAGGATGAGTTGGTATGTGGAAGGGCAGAGACTGGAGGTCAGAGGCTAGAGGTTAGGGAAGCAGTAAAAGAGGAAGGGTGAACCCAACCAGAAGAAAGAGCTCACACAAAGGTCCCGAGGTGGGAAGTAGCTCAACCTATTCAATGACATGAAAGAAGGGAAATGTGCAGACGGAACAGATGAGACAGAACATGGTGCAAGATGAGGCAGAGAGAGGCAGCCAGGAGGTTGTGAAGTATCTTGGCATAGTCATGGCATGGGGAGACTGAGAATGAGGTCCCAGGAGCAGTAGAAGCCATTGAACTTTTTTTCGAGAGTAAGTAACATGATCTAATCTGAATTTTTAAAAGATCATGTTGACTCTTATGTTTAAAAAAAAAAAGAAAGACAATAGATTGGGGGCAGAGAAGGGCAAATGTGGAGAAACCAGCTGGGAGTCTCAGGAGAATCAGAGAGAAGCCAGGTCTCAGAAGTGAGGCGTGGGGTGAAGAGTGGATTCTGGGGAGAGATGAGGACTCTAGGATCAGGACCAGAGACTAACTGGGCACTGGTCTTGGCAATGAGGCCCTAGGTCAGATTTAGTCCACAACTAGGTTGCCCTGGCCCTGCTAAGGCTCAGAGGGTGTGGCTGGGCCTCCTTGGCAGCTCCTGGTAAGGTGAAACTTGATCTTGTACAGGCAGGGCAATGCAGAGCCTGCAGGGAGTGACGAGTGGCCTCAGCTGAAAGAGAGGACGTGTGCCACTTTCCTAGGACTGCTGTCACAAAGCACCACAAACTGGGTGACTTAAAACAACAGAGGTTTATTCTTTCACAGTTCTGAAGGCTAGTAGTGCAAAATTAAGGTGTTGGCAGGGCATGTTACCTCTGAGACTCTGGGGAGAATCTTTCTTTGCCTCTTTCTAGTTTCTGCTGGTGGCCATCAGTCCTTGGCCTTCCTTGGCTGAATCACTCCAATCCCTGCCTCTGTCATCACATGGCATTTTGTCCACCTCCTCATAAGATTGTCTTCTTATAAGGACATCAGTCACAGTCGATTAAGGGCACACCCTACTTCAGTATGACCACATCTTAACTAACTATATCTGAAATGACCCTATGTCCAAATAAGGTCACATTCTGAAGTACTGGCATTAGGACTTCAACATATCTTTTGGGCTACACGATTCAATTTATAACAGGAGGGTTATTGAGATGGAGGCCACCAGGGCCTGACCCATCCCTTCATACATGACGGTCTCTCTGCCCAGCAAGACCTGTAAGGGTATCAGCCCTAGTGAGACCTTAGCTTCCAATATCCCCATCTTTCCTTTCTGAAACAATTATTAAACACTTAGTCTGGGACACACACTGCATTACAAAAGTGAAAAAGACATAATGACCACCCCCAAAGAAGATGTGCACTAAGGAAACACCAACACATAAACAAGCAGTTACAGGACACCCTGGCAATTGCTAATATGGAAGAATATACAGAGCAGCAAGGGAAAGGAAAAAGAGCTCTCTGTGCATGGGAGAGTGTATGTGGGGGGCAGGGAGTAGGGAGGCTTTCAGGCTTCACAGAGGAGGTGGCTCTTAAAGAGTAGACAGTCATTTGCCAGAGAGAAAAGACCTAGAAGAAGAATCCGCATGTGCAGGGTGTTTGTGCATAAATACATATTCAGTGCCTACCATATGCCCAATACTGTACTAAGCATTTGGGATACGTTAGTGAATGAAAAGGCAAAAAGGCAAAGACCTCTGCCCTCGGAGAGCTTCCACGTTTGTGGGATGTGAAAATGAAAAGCACATGGGTGAAAACTGTCTGGGCAACGCTAAGAACCTCAATGTGGCTAAGTGACAGTGGGGACGGGAAGGAATTTAGGCTACAGGATAGGAAGGGGCCAGATTATGAAATCTTTTTGATCACACAGAAGAGCATGAGATCACAGGAGCCCATTTTCCTGGATTCTGTAAAGGCAAGGACAGTATCTAAGCCATCTTTGTATCTCCAGCACCTCATGCAATGTCTGACAGATGGCAGCTGCTAAGCAAGTAAATGAATGAATAAATGAATGCGTGGCTTAAGACAGGCCAGAAAACAATGAAAAGTGTGTTAAAACACACTAATTCTTAGTGTAACATAAAAGAAATAATTGAGAAAGGGAGACCAGCTAGAAGAAATTGCAATTGTCTAGATCAATGCTTGCCAAATAGGTTTGCTTATTTATTTATAAGTGATATACATCACTACCAAAACACTGATATATACATTAATGAAACACACCTAAAAATAGCAATTTTAACAGGAAAAGTTAGAGATAATGGAAAATAGAAATTCTACTATTTTCTTCCTCTGCTCTGGTGAAGACCACTTTGGAGACCAGTGCTCCAGCTGATGAGGATTGAAAGGTGGCAGTGGCAAAGGAGATGGACAGGAGCAGCTTATCTGTGGATGAATGGTGGCTCTGCTTCCACACAGCACAAGAGCTGAACAGCAGCCAGCCCTGCTGATGAGGAACATCAACGCTGAACTGCTGCTCCAACGCTGAGCTGTACAAATTCTAAAGCTAACTCCCACTCTCTGACCCATGAGGAGGGATTGTGGTAAAACACACCTTGTCCAAGATTAGGAAAACCCAAGGGTGAAGTAAGAAGAGAAAAAAAAGGGTGGTGGGGGGGAAGGTGGCTAGAAGAAATGTGAATGAGGTCAAGGCAAATCCAGAGAAGGTAACTCCCTTCCTTGGAGGGTGTTTACTGACCTAGATCTACCAGCAAGTGGTAATCCCACCTGGGGCCTCAAGCGGTACAACCAATTCCCAGTTTATCCCCTCCTGTCATGAAACCAAAACAGAGGAAATTGAGGGGCTGTAGCCAGGAGGTTCATCCACACTGATGATCTGCCTACTCTGGAAATTCCTACAGGCAGGGACTGTCCCTTATGACTTTCCCACAGGCTATCTTCTCTTGAGTACTTGGATAGCCTAAGATCAAGACCACTGTTTAGCTCCCAACCCACCAAGCTTTCCTCTTCTCATGTAATTTACCTTGACAATAATATTGTCATTCTCTAAGCTATTAGCCTAGAAATCTTGCACTTAAACTTGACACTTTCTTATCCTTTGATCTTTCTATAAATCTACTATAAAATTCTGTTGCTTTATTCATTTATGTATCAGTTACTCAGTGTCCACTGTATGTTCTGAGCAGGAGTTCAGGAGAGGTTTTCCAATGATCTTTTGATGATTTATAGCTGAAGTGCTCACAGACGTTCTTACAGGGGTCAGAGGGTCATTAGTATGTGGTCAGACACAGGTCTGAACCTTGGCCCAGGCACTCACTTACCAGCTGTGACCTTGGGGAAATTCCCTATTCTCTTTGCCCCTGCACCCTTATCTGCAAAGGAGGATAATGATATTACCTCACAGTCTTGTGTAAGGAATAAATGAGACACACATCATTGTCATGGAACAGAATGGGATTTGAATATGCTGTCTGAAACCACGGCTTAACTAAACCAGGGAAGAGGAAAGAAGGGAGATAATGGTGAGTCACCTATTTGAGCTGAGGTCCAGGGTGGATGGGAAGTGAGCAAAAACAGGCTAGAAAGGCAGGGTAGTTGGGGTCCCATCATGGAGCACTTCAATACCAATCTGAGGGAATTGTGGTAAATTTGATAGTTACAAGAAAACACTATATGTTTCTACAATAGGGAGAAACATAATAAAGATTTGCTCTGACTTGATCTGTCAGATGAGAGTGGCTGAGATGGACAGTGAGGAGCCCAAGATGCTTCTGAGCTTCAAGTCTGGGAAGACCCTGGTGCCTGCAGCTGGAAACAAGAAGCTGGGAGGAGATACTGGCTTTTAGGAAGAGATGTGTCAACTCACTGAGCTGGAGGAGAGGGCGGTACATCCAGACAGAAACATCTAGCAGGCGGATAGGAGTGCTGGCCTCAAGTTCAGGGGAAAGGCTGGGCTGGTGGGACAAACTTGGAAGACATCCATGAAACATAATTGTTCAAACATGGATAAATACCCTGAGGAAGTTCAGGTGCCAGAGACCCTAGGAAATACTACTATGGGAAATGGGAAAAGCAAGAGGAGTCGGAGAAGCTAAGAGAAGAATTAGGATTTGTAGAATCATGGGATTAAAAGAAGAAAAGTGTGTCAAATATTACAGGTAAGGACTGAGAAAAGGACTTTGAATATGACAGGGAAAGCCACAGGCAACCTTCAGCAGGACAGCTGAGGAAACAGGGCACCCTTCTTCATAGTTTCTGCAGCTTAAAATAACCCAAGACTGGTAGGAAAAGCTTGATAGATATTGGCTACTTGAAGCACAATAGCTGCCATATCTTTGGCTGAATGGCTTCCACAAAGCACCTGAGTCCATTGCCACGGTCCACTTCATGTTAAATTTCTTAGCCTGTCCTAGAAGAGAAATTGGTTAACTCTGCCTCTGAAGTGGTGGTAGGGGGAGTTCACAACTGTATTAGTCATTTTTGTTGCTTCTAACAAAATACATGGAACTGGGTAATTTAGAAGAAAACGAAATTTACTGCTTACAGTTTCTGAGGCTAAGTCCAAAGTCCAGGGAACGCAGCTGGTGAAGTTCTCAGTGGTGGTGACAGTGATGGCAGGGGATCACATTGTGAAAACGGTGGAGCAGAGAGAATACAGAGAGACAAACTCTCCTCTCGCTTCTATTAAAACCCTCAGAACCACACCCCTGACCACCATTTTTAATCCATTCATACTGTATGGTCCTACAATCCAATCACCTCTTCAAGACACTGTCTTTCAATTACCATAATAGGATTTCCCACCCTCTTAATAGTCACAGTGGGGGCCAAGTTTCTAATAGATAAAATTGGGAGACACAATTCAAGCTTCAGTCAGCTTTGGGTGGACATAATTTAATCCACTATAACAACCAAAAAGGAGTTGTTTCCTTAATCCTGTACTCTTGGACATGAGGATTCATTTAACCTCTTGCCTGTCTTTGGTCCCTCTAAATTAGGTAGAAATCCATCTCTGTTTTTAACAGCTCCAGAGGCAATTCTTCAACATCTTTTGGAAATCTGGCCAGCCCGTGGCTCACTTGGGAGAGTGTGGTGCTGATAACACCAAGGCCACAGGTTCGGATCCCATATAGGGATGGCTGGTTGGCTCACTTGGGAGAGCGTGGTGCTGACAACACCAAGTCAAGGGTTAAGATCCCCTTACTGGTCATCTTTTAAAAAAAACAAAAAACTTTTGGAAATCTGTTCTATGGCTTCTGAAAACCCTTGCCAAGGTCAACTAGAAAATAGGCCCTTGTGACCCAGAGTTTCTAAAAAGCTCACTTGAAAATTGAGTAATGAGTCAATCAAAAGGAAAAATAAAGTCAGAGATCACACTGCTTCTGGAAGGATCGAGTGCAGAGTCATCTGCTGCTGAGGGAGTGGATTGTAAAGAAGGCACAGAGGCCAGCATCCTGGAAAGTGTGCTGTAGGGCTCTAACTCGGGGAACTGAAGAGCTCTGTCATGCCCCAGAACATCAAAAGCTTGAAGTACAAAGGAGCATTTGTGCTATGCCCTGAGAATAAATTCCAATGAAGTTATTCACAAGAAATGATTGTCGTCAAGGTCTTGCCATTGGAGTTTTTCCATTTCTTGGTACCTAGAACTGATAACCTTCAAGACTGTGTCTAATGCTCAAAGACAAAGGGCACCACTTAACATCAAGGAGGCACACTGGGGAAAAAAAGTGGGAGGACAAAGAAACACAGTGAAGAAAGCGCTGGGCTAAAAACATGCTTGCTGTAGACGATGAGGCAGAGCTTATAGGGGAGATATGGGAAATCATGTTTGAACAGATCTTTAAGACTGCTTTCAGTTATTCAAACATACTGAGCAGCTCCTAAGTACCAGGCACTAGGCTGGGCAATGGGGCACGGTGGCAATATTCCCTGGAGGAGTGAACAGCCTATTGAGGATGACACGTGTGTGAGCAAACACTGTGAAATAGCACAAAAGGTGTTTATAGAGGCAGGGGAGATCCACTATGAGAGAAAGAAGCTTAGAAGAAGAGTAGCACTGAGAAACTGTTGCACTTCTGGGGACTTCATTCGAGTGACATGTACTGGTGCACTAGCATTTGCAGACTGAATATTCATAAATGATGACAGTCTCCCGTGAACAACCCGAAAGGTCCCTGTCATGAAATAATTTGCTGAGACAGAAATTTGAATGGGCTGCTGGGAGACCACAGTGTACTTGCCAGCCACTTAGCTAGCAAATGGACCACACCCAATACCTGGCATTTGTGTCCCAGTACAACTTAGCTCTTCTTTTCTCATTGACATACACAGTAATTCTCATACTGTGATTAATTTTTTTTTCTTTGTAGGGCCAGGGAAACACAGAATTAATAAGGTAAAGATATAAGGTAATGAAGTAAGAAGTTTATTTTAATGGCAAAATTTATTTAAATAGCTTTAGAAATTTCCTTGGCCCCATATTTATAGAATCATATAGGATTCCTTAAATTTTTCAGTTATACTTTACTGCATTTTATGGTGGAAATTATGCGCCATGGTGACATTCATGATTTTGGAAACTTACCAAGGTCATGGATAAGCCCTTCGAGAATGTCAAGTCTGTGAATAATGAGTTATATTTTACTGGCACTCTAGTGGATATAATAAGGTCTTATTTTAAGTTTGCAAAATAAGATATATACTCCCTTACATGATTTTTCTATAATTTGGGAAGGCTACCATCCCCCTTCAATGTTTATGAAGACTTAGCATGTGTCATCCATCAGAAGATAAAGGAGATATTTATCTACAAAACTGTAGCCTGACAAGTAACTCAAATTAACAAAGATAACTAAATTCCCAAATAACTGCTTTTCCTTTTGTCTATTTCCCAGAACTCAAACCCTGGCTCCCTCCCCAAAATACCCTCCAAGCACCTCAACTTAACATGACTTCACCCACAACCCCAACCTGCTTCCTTCCCCCTTCTGTCTCCTTCTGACCACATGTATCTGATCACTGAAGCTGGAAAACTCAGAGTTGGCTTAGACCTTCCCCCAACATCTAATCAGTTACCATGTAAATCAGCTTTACCTCTTAAATGACTCTCAAATGCAGCCAGGCCTCTCCAGCCCCATGGCACTGCCCTAGCTCAAGGCCAAATCATTTGTCATCACAATATCCTGAAACCCTGCATCCTCTATCCTCCACACTAATAGAGTAATTTTTCTCAAAATGCAAATCTTGCCTTCATCAGCTTCCAGTAAAGATCAAGATACTGTCCTATCAATAACTGGTTCTTAAACAGTGTTTCTGATGTCCATGGTCCTCACATAGAACTTTGAGAGACCCCTGGACTGTGAGATGTCTCTACTTCTCTCCCCGCATGAACACACTGAGTTCTTTCATACCTCTATAAATTTTGCATTTGCCAAACTCTCGTCCCACGCTGCCCTTTCACGCTTCTCTTCTTGGTGAGCCTTTATCAGTCCTTTAGGATCCAGTCTGAATGTCACTGCTTCAGTAGAGACACATGCAGATCTCCCCTTGGCTCTCCTGTTTGGCCTTCCATGGCACTGGGTACACACCCCTACAAGCAGTTTACTGTAATAACCTGTTAGCAGGTTTATCTTCTCCAGTGATCCATGTGCTCTTGTTCAACTTTGAATCCCTGGTACCTAGCACTATGCTTGCTTGGCTCCTGCCTGGCAGTCAATAAAGGTTTATGAATGAAAGGGCAAGTGATTGAGGTCTGTGGCTACACGGTAAAATGAGAGAGGCATGTCATCAAAGGGAAAAACTGCTTTTTTGTTAACTATAAAGTGAACCAAGGTGTCAGAAAAGTTAAAACAAGGATGAAGAGTGCTTTTAAATCTCAACCAATTTTTAAATCACTCATCACATCTGTCCTAGCTGAAGACTAACTCTA
This sequence comes from Cynocephalus volans, assembly GCF_027409185.1. NCBI lineage: Eukaryota > Metazoa > Chordata > Mammalia > Dermoptera > Cynocephalidae > Cynocephalus > Cynocephalus volans. The sequence continues at coordinate 123,558,682 of NC_084467.1, read as the reverse complement.
GCAGCCTCCTGTGGCCTGTTAGTCAGAGTATTTCACACTTGGGCACCAGATCCAGCAAATGTTCAATGATCATGGAAGAAATACCTAAAAATACCTTGAAAATATAAATGTAAGATGATGCCCAATAAGAGCACCTGCTAAACATTTTTCCTGTTTGGTACATTAGATCACAATATCAGACACATGACAGTGGTCATACCGTACACAATGTCCAATATCAGTGGTGGCAGTTTCCACAGGATTGTTGCAGCCAGGCTGTTCTTCTTTCATTCATTCATTCATTCACAGACAACTGTTGGGCAGCCACTAAGTGCCAGTCACTGTGTTGGGCTCTGGAAAAGCAAAGTCAAAAATGGGTCCCTGAAATTCCAGGCTTTAAGTGGGGTAGATGGATTACTACACATGGGTATATTGGACTTGTATTATTAAGCAGTTACTATTTAATCCTATCTGGTTCAAAACATGTTCTCAAGTTCCCCTCGTACCTCGCTGGTCCTGGGTAATGTGAAGAAGGCTACTAAATGCTCTAATCCAGCTAGATAGACGGACATACTATGCACAGTCTGTCTCAGAATGCAGAGACGTTCAAAACGCAGCGTTTTTCAAACCAGGGAGAGTTCACAACTGCTCTAATTCTCCAATGTGTGTGGTGTTTGGTTGAAAGAGTGTTTTCTAAGGAGGAAAAGATTTGGATGAAGGCAGGCAATGAGTAAAAGCTGAGCTCGTGCCTCAACCAAAATCCTGGCATTTGGGTGATCTGGCCTAAGGATACGGAGGGATCCTTCGGGTACCCTCATTACACACAGCGGTGGAAAGCTTCCAGAGCAAACCCAGTCAGGGAAAGATATCTGCACTGCACTGAGTACCACGGGTGGAGCCCGCGATTCAGCCTTCCTCAAGGTAGGATACTAGAGGAGCTCAAGCCTAACCCTAATCTAACAAGCCATTTTATTAATAACGACCAATCTCAGGTAAAGTTGCTCCACCAACCTCTCGGCTGCCCCAACGCTCAGTCCCCGAGCCCCTACTGGCCGCCGGGCTCCCACCAGACTCTGGACAGCGCCGCGCCCTTCTCGGCCCCACCCATCCCACGCGCCGGGGCTGTCCCGGCACCCCACGCCCAGCCCCCGGGCGCCACCTGCCGGGTCCCGTCCAGGCCGGGCCCCACGTGCCGAGCCCCACCCCGGCGCTGGCGGCCCTTTAAACACCCCCACCCTTACACATTACCCACCCCCCACACCCGGACGGCAGCCGGAGAGGGACAAAACTTATGGCGTACAGCCAGTTTCCTCCGCGGAACACGTTCCGAGAAGCCCTAGTCCGTGGGTCCTTCCATCCCGGGCTACAACCCCTTGGCGCCCCCCCAGGCCCGGGCTGCTGAGCCGAGGAGTGTCGGCGCGATCCGGCTGCGGGGCGTGGCCGGCGGGAGCGCGGGTCCCCGCCACCCGCCGCTGCCTCCGCCTGCCGCTCGGGCCGCCCGCTCGCCCGCCGCTGGGTGCGCTGCACGCGGGGGGCAGCCGCGGTGCAGAGGTTCATGCAGCGGCGGCGGCGGCGGCGGCGGCGGCGGCTGCTGCGGCCGCCGCGGAGACAGACAGATCGGGCTCTGCCGCCGCCGCCCTCCCCCGGCTCCATGCCGCCGCCGCTGCCGCCTCCTCCTCTCCGGCGAGGGGCGGGGGGCTCCGGCCCGGGGTGGGCACCACTCCTCGCAGCGCCGCTCCCCTCTCTGCCCTCCGCCCGGGCACTGGAGCCGGCGAGGGTGCCCGCCGCCTCCTAGGAGCGCACGCTCCGCGCGCCCCGCCGGAACGAGGGGGCGGGCGTGGGCGGGCGGCGGGGCAGCGGGGACCCCAAGCGGCGGCGAGGGGAGGGGGCTTCCCCGGAGGATGCCCGGCGGCGGCTCCCGGCTCCAAGGCGCAAGCTGAGCCGGACCGGGAGCGAGCGGCGCGTCGCCATGCCGGCGTGACAGGCGCCCCCGGCTGCCCGCGCGGGCCCCCGCGCTGCCCCACGCCGCGCCGCGCCGGCGCCGGGCGGCAGGATGGGCTGTATCCAAAGCATCACCTGCAAGGCGCGGATCCGGCGCGAGAACATCGTGGTGTACGATGTGTGCGCCACCATCGACCAGTGCCCCACGCGCATCGAGGAGACCTCGCCCATCGTACTGCGCTACAAGACCCCCTACTTCAAAGCCTCGGCCCGCGTGGTCATGCCCCCCATCCCCCGCCACGAGACCTGGGTGGTGGGCTGGATCCAGGCGTGCAACCAGATGGAATTCTTCAACACCTACAGCGACCTGGGCATGTAAGCGAGCGGCCGCGCGGCGCCGGAGCGGGGTCCCGGCCCCCTTCCGCACTCCCTCTTACCGCTGTCCCCATCCTCTTTCTAAACCTTTCTCCCGCCTCCTCACCCACCTCCCTCCTCCCTATGCTTTTGTTTCAGTGACAGGGCGGGTGTAGGGAGGCTCCTTGCGAAGGCATTTTCTCGTGGATTGCTTCTGACTCCCCTGAAACGCGAGGAGAACGGTGCGGGGCGGAAAGAACGCGGCAAGGAGGGTTCGAGAGGCGGAGGTGGGGGTGGCTGGCGAGTGCCCTGGGAGTTTCGGGCGCCGTCTGTGCTTTGCGGGGAGCTCCGGGAAGAGTTTGGGGGGAACCGTAGAGAGAAGAGTGGAGTGGAGTGCCGAGGGCGCATGGGCTGTGCCGCGCGTCCTTTGGAGAAGCCGGAGCGGGCTTGGAAGAGAAGGTCCCGGGCGTCCGAGCAGGAGTTGATGGTTCTGCCCTTGCCCACTAGACTGTTGGATCCGAGCCCTTGCACCCCAGGCCAGGGAGCCCGGAGGCGTTTCCATCTGGATCCGCAAGCCGGCAGAGCCTCCTCTCTGTCTCCGCGCCCTCTGGCTGAGTTCTGGGGCGGTGGGGAGCTGGAAGGCACCGGGCGGGTCCCGGCCAAGCAGGGCTGTTGGTCTTCTTCGAGCAGCCGCCGGCTGGCGCGGCGCGGCGTGTTTCTTATGCTCAAGAAAAGAATGGGTCTCCTATCTGTCTAGGGTCTTTACTTTTCAAAACTTTCCTAATTGCGACGTAGGAAGGGACTCCCCGGTGCCCACCGCTGAATCCTGTCGGAGAGCTGGGAGCTCTCCAACTTCTTTCAGCATCGCCGGTTGGTGCGCCCCGGGCTTGGCGGCTGCGGCGGAGACCCGGCATCGCCCAGGCTCTTCAGCCTCCAGGGACCGACAGCCTGCACCGGAACCGCAGGGCGCGGGCGGTCGCGTTCAGGACTTTTTTATTTACTAAATTTTCATAACTCCCCTCCCGACTCCTTTGAGAAGTAGACTGTGAGCAGTTGGCAACTACAATAGCCAAAAGGTTTGTGGCCTGCATTCTACCTGCTGTTTCAGTGTAGATCTAGAACACCCTAATTAGCCCGCAGCCTACAGGGAAACCCTTTTTCTGGTAATTCAACCTCATTTCAGTCATTAATCGAAAACTTTAGAGCTCCCAAGGTTCACCTATTTAGTATGGGTATGGGGTGGGAGAGTTTCCATTTTAAATGGTCAAACCATCTTTTTAGCAGCAGTTTTGAAGCTTTTTGTTGCACTCTGAGAGCATGTAAGTTAACACTAGTCATAGGCGCTAAAAGGAATTTTGACAAGTCGTTTTGTTTCCTTTTTCCTCCCAAAGGGTTTGCAGTTTCTGTTAAGCATAAAAGCTCTATGCTGAAGAAAGCTCATTCCTAGTGAAGAAATGTGAAGCCCAGTTTCTAATATGCCTCTGCACACTGTGTTCTTGTCTTTCTGGAAGACAGCTAGATGTAAGAAATGGGGGACATATTATTTTGTATGAATCATGCCATTGAGAAACAGACACACCCTCAAAAGAATGACTATATCCGAATACAAGTGTCTCTTAAAATTGTTTATTTATTTATTTAATTTTTGAAACCCATTATTTCCAGTCACAACAGGGAAAGCCATAGACAGGGCAAGGGCCCCCTTTCTCACCTGCCTGGTCTCACCCTGATGGCTGTGGGTAAACTTGCTGGAGGATAGTAACCACTTACCCCGGCAACCTGGGCTCCTGGTGGAGTAAACTGAGCAGGAGAGACTGAGCAGAAGCAGCCTCATTTTTCCCAAGACTGCATAATGGGACTCTGTTACCTTAAATCTGTTGTAAATCAGTCAATCAAAAACAAACATTTAAATAAATAATTCTTCCCAGAAAATATACCGTATATTCTACCTCAGGAGAAGTAGAGCTGACATATAAACAGACATGATCCTTGAATTTCCTTGAATCTATAGGAGCTGTGTCCACACTGGGACCAACTTCAGTAGGAATGAATCAGTGACATGGATTTCCTGACCCTTCCCCATTGAATTCTTGCATTTGAGATTAGGAAAGAGGTTTTGTTTTTCAACCGCCACTTTTGGTATTTTAAGATTCTTAGTTTTCATGTTGTTGATGCCGGGGAACAAAAATAGTCCCCTAGAAATCATAAAGCATATTATTACAGATCTCTGTCCAGAGTCTACCTGTCTCTTCGTGGTTGTGATAATTGCTATGTGTTTAAGGCCACTTTGGAGCCTAGTTTTGATTGAACCAATTTCCACAAAATGTTTACACCCCGAAAACTTTGCCAATGTAAACTTTTTCATGGGAACTCACATTGCTTGACAGTCACTGTAGTCTATGAGTTATTATGTCTGCTTTAGCCATTACCTTCAGTGGAAAAAATACCCCAGATTGAATTTTTTTTTTTTTTTAAAGATGACCGGTAAGGGGATCTTAACCCTTGACTTGGTGTTGTCAGCACCACACTCAGCCAGTGAGCGAACCGGCCATCCGTATATGGGATCCGAACCCGGGGCCTTGGTGTTATCAGCACCGCACTCTACCGAGTGAGCCACGGGCCGGCCCCCAGATTGAATTTTGACCCATGTGCAATGTTCTGTCATGTGAAGTGTGATATGGTGAAAAGGTTTGGGTTAGACTGCTGCCTTTTCAATATTTTGGAAAGGACTGTGCCAGAGAAAATCTACAGCTTAAAATGGCAAGAAACCTCTGTCTACAGGATTAAAATAAAATACAAGCTTTTGTGGTTTAAACTTTAAACTTTCCAAGAAGGAGTAAGTTTCTAAAAGAGCATTTGATAAAGTTGATGGCTGTGATGGCCAGAGCTTAATTTGAACTTGAACTCAAGTGACTTGAAGCTTCCTAAAATGATTCTGTAGGAACCAGGCTGATGAATACTTGTAGCACCTATTTATTTCTCATTTGGCCCTGGCAAATCTTGCTAATGCAGCCTTGAACAGACTGCTGCAAATCTTCACATCTTTCAGGGAGGAAGGGCTTCTGGCTTTTCTCAATCAACCCATCAGTAAACAAATATTTACCAAGTACCTCTGTTGCGCAGGCACCAGCAAAGAAAACAAAGGAATATGCAGGGAGACTCTTGCTCCTACATTGGTAGGAGGTATGAACACATGCAGAGAAAACCAGTGTTCCCCAGCAGTGTAGGAGAAATGCGTGAGAGGTAGGAGACCAGGCAGTGTTTTCTAGAGGTGAAAGGATTTGAGCTGGACTCTGGGGGATGGATAACATTCAGCTAGACAAGGAGGAAGGACTGATTCCAAAGGGAGAAAACAATGAATGTATGGAGGTAGGAAAATATAAGGTATTAAGGGTGTAAGTAGACTAGAGTAGAGTGTTCAAGAAGGACTGGAGTGGAGATGAGGTCTGAAAGGTAGGTCAGGGTCTGTTGGGGAGAGCCTAGGATAACACAGTCTGGAAAAGAGAAAGTGAGGGTCAGATCTTCTTGACCAGACAGGGTGTCAGGAGGCTGTCCATACCTTCTTCATACTTCTTGGGCATGCAGAAGCTTTCTGATAGAGACTGAAGACTTTTGTGATGAAACAGTTTTGAATGCTGGAGCACAATACCCAAGAGGTTTCCTGCGTGAAGTTGGATGTGGTTTGGGGTTCTTGGGCCTGGGATAAATGAAGTAAAGCTGAGGTCAGGGGCACATCTGGCCATAGCTAAAGGCCCTTCCCTCTCTCTGAGCCCATGTGCATTGTCTTCTAGAGCTGTAAGGGAGCTCTTCATGTTCAGTCCCTGGCTGATGGTTTGGAAGCCATCACGACTGCCAATTTGGAGAACACTGGCCTGGGTGAAACTTCAGGAGGTCATAACTCACTCCTCTCCTTCAGGAGACAGCTGCTGCTTGTCTCTCTACTCCTCCTGGAGGATTTGACTCTACCCGCCCACGTTGTTGCCAGTTCACTTCAATCCAAGCTGGTTTCTATCCATTTGGAAACTGCTTCTGCTAAATTAGTCCATGATTTCCATGTTGCCAAACCAGCAAATACTTTTGAGAGACACTCACCTTTTCAGCAGTATTCCTTGTAGTTGACAGCTTCCTCTGTCTTGAATCACTCCCATCTTTTAGATTCCATACTATTTTTCCAGCTGTTTCACTATCTTTATCTCACCTCAAAATATAGTTCATCAGGACATTTTCCTTCTGATTCTATTCTCTCCTTGGGTAATTTCATCCCCCGCAATGGCAGAAAATGCTCTGTGTGATATGCAGTCACCTCTGGTCTAGGTTTGTGTGTCTATGCACAATTTCCACGGGGCTGTCTGAAAGACATCTCAAACATAAAGTATCCACACCAGAAGTCATGATCTCCACAGTAGCTCCCACCTGAACTCTGCACCTCCACCGTTCTTCCCCATCTTAGTAAATAACACCTCTACTCCCTGAGTTGCTTAAGTGAAAACATCTGTGTGTCATCTTAGACATTTTCCCACACGTCCATGGATCCATCATCAAATCCTACTGATTCCATCACCAAGATATGTCTGTAATCCAGCTACCACTCTCTTATGTCCACGTCTACCATCTTAGGACACGTCATCATAAACTGTCATCTGCCCCTTCAGGGGCTCTCTAACTGAACTTGTCACCTCCATTCTCACCCTCCCTCCAGTCATTTTCCCACACGGCAGCCAGAGGGACATACTAAAAACAAAGATGTTATCACTTTCTTGCTTAAACCCTTTAATGACTTTCCATCACAATTGGGATAAAATTTGAAAATCTCTTTTCATTCTCTGAATTTCTGTTCTAAAGCCATGACAGCCTTCTTCCACTTCTTCAAAGGAACCAACTTTATCCCAACTCAGAACTTTTCCATATGCTGCTCTCCTTCTGAAATGCTCTTCCTGCCTACCCTGTTCTAGCTAATTCCTACTCCTCACTCAGTTTTCAACCGTTACCTCCTCAGAGAGGCCACCCCTGTTTCACAGTTTAAATTAGGAGCCCCTGTTCTCTTTCATAATGCCCTGTTCTTTTACTCGTAATGGTTAGTAAGAATGTGGATTGTTTACTTAACTCTGACTTATCCACTAGGATGTAAGCCCCATCAAAGCAGATATTGTATCCATTTTATTCTCTATGAAACAGTCCCTGGCCCATAGCAGATGTTCAGTAAACATTTGTTACAAAATAAATGAGCCATTTTTCTCACCTCAGATAGTCTGTGTCCTCTAGAACAAATCATGTCTCTTCAGAATGAGTTTTTCATATTAAACCTAAGCCTAACCCCACAGAGCCCTTGAACTCAAGACACTCCGGCAGTTGCTTAGTACTAACATAGTTTCACTCTGCTGTGCTTTTGTCATCTTGTTCTGTAGTAGCCCACCACATGGTCTGCTCCTCAGCACAGGGCTTCTGTCTGTCACTTCCTCTGTCTCCCTGCCACATTCTATACACTGGCAGTGGTGTTCTGCAAGCACAGACGCCTACCCCTCATATCACCTACCTGCTACAAGGTGGCATTTGATGTCTGCCCAAGGAGACGTGACATAGAAACCTTGCTGTAGCACTGTTCCACCTGCATCACTAACTCGTAAATCCCAGGACATGTGGAGGAGTTGGCTTAAAGGCCTTTCCTGGTAGAGTCATTTTTCTCTAAGCTAGAGCTCCCTGTCTTGTTATCAGATGCCTGCAGTTGTGTGCCCAGCGTGGCTTTCAGTGTGGCCCTCACTGATCATAGAGATGCCTCCTTTGGGCAACTTGCTTGTGAGGACCAGATCGGCCCATCTGTCCAGGGAATCTGATGGGTCTCCAGGCCACTTGTGCCAGTACCCATCCCCCCTTCCCATTACATTCCAGCCAGGAGGCTTACCACCTGGACGTAGCCAGAGCTGCTCCTCACCAGAAACATGGGGGACCCCGGTCTAGAGCATCAGATGGGAAAACAGGATCCAATTCCCTTATTAAAGTCCTGAGTGCCCTTGAAGGAGAGATGGCCTAACCCTTTTGCCTCTAATCTTTTCCATCTCTGCAAAAGAGGAACAGCAGAGGATTAACTGGTCTTATCAGCAAAGCACTAAGCTCACTGGAGATAAAGCACAGCTCTGGAGTTGGAGGGGGGTTGGAGGCATAGGGAGGAGACAAATGATTAGGGAAAGAAGTAGAAGGTGAGAAACAAATGAAGAGTTAACAAGATGTGGCTTGTGTGCCTGGGATGCTCATCTATAGCTGCTTGGGTGCTGGTGGATTGGGGAAAGCAAGGACAGGAGAGAAGCTGAGAGGGCATTGAACTGCAGAGTATCAGTGACTTTCCATGAGGCAGCAGGGGCAAATGCTGTTTTTGAGGCCAGGTCTGCAAGAGGTGTCATGTTCCAGGTTAAAAAATGAAAACTGGCAATTGAATAAGGAATCGCCAAATCCAGTGTGGAGTATAAGATCCTAAGTATCCCCTTTCTCTCTAATTTGTACTATACTCTCATCTCATCTGACCCAACCATGTTAGGAGCTAGGTACTGTTATCATGCTTACGTTGCTGATGAGGAAACTGAGGCTCAGGGAGGTCAGGTGGCTTGCTTGAGGCCATACATATAGTAAGTAGCCAAGGCAGGACTATAAGCCATGTCTTCTGACCCTGTGTCCTGCCTTTCTGTACACTGCTGCAGCTGGCCCTGTAAAGGGGACAGTCAGCCGTCAGTTCAGATCAGCACTAGAAAACCTATTAGTTATGGCAGCTGTAACCATGAACCTAGCTCTTTTCCTCAAAGCTTCTTGTGGGGAAGCTAGGGTTGCCCAGAGGCCCCAAGTAAATGATTATATAGCCTCCTTCTTCCCTTGGCCACTTAGGTCCACAGGTAAGTTGTCATGGATAACAGAGGGGCCATGATTCCCATTGTGTTAACACTAAATAGGCCACAAGAAATGGCTGTAATTTATAAGTTGGTTATTAAAGACTCCTTTGAGAAGAGAAATAATAGGAAATTAGCAGTAACAGAGCATTCTGGTGAATACTCACTGAGAGGCACAGCCTGTGTGGTGCTGAAGGTCCCTGGGAGGACTTGGAACCTGTACATCAACAGCAGAGATGCCCACACTGGGATATTCCCCCACATGAGTGGAGTCATGGGGTAGGTTGCCTCTTGTTCTCACCAGTCCATATCAGTGTGGCATTTAAGGATGGTTCTGGAGTTGTTGATGTTATGGGTTTTAGTAGAGAGGGGTGTGAGTGTGCATGTGATGGGAGAGTTGTCCACATCAAGGAATGCCTGGTGAGTCTGGGAGGTGCTACTTGGGAAGGAAAAGGAAAAAGAAGAGAATAAAATAGTACACATGAAAGGTCTATGTGCCTGGCACAGTGCTGGATGCTTTCCATTCATGGCCTCTTTGAAATCTCACTGAGTGAGGGAGTTCTACTACGAGGCTCAGGGAGGCTCAGTAACTAGCCTGAGGCCTCAGGGCCAACAAGGAGCCGGGCCAGGAGTCAAGCCCACGTACTCCAACTATTGTAACAGACTGCCTTCCCTCCCAGGAAAGAGGCTCTCCGAGCTTCCTCTGCAAAATAATAATGATGGACCTTGCTTGATTGTTTTCTCTGATTTATATATTCCCTCCTTTGGAAATTGAGTACATTGCTCCGAGATTATGTTTGTGCGCCTCTTTGGATACCCCCTGAGAATGACATTAGTGATTAGCAGTAAGAGGCGCATCTTGGTGAGAAGATTGGAGCAGAGATGGCAGGGAATGAGCTCCATCCGTGCTGAGGAGCTCATTCATGCCCTGGGAGCAGAGGGCCTGAGCTGGCCGGTCTGGGCTGCAGGTTTTTGCCCTATGCCTACACTTCCAGGAGCAAGGAGTGTGTTCCCAGCAGGCCACATGTCAACCCTAATGGGCAGCGCTGGGTCCCAGCAGACAGCCACCCAGGCCACTCAGGTACTGGATTTGGAGCTGTTAGTCTCTCAAACTCTCCAGACAGTTGCTATTTCAGAAGGTGATTAGGAGGAGGAGAAAGATGCTCTTTTGGTGGTGGAAGACACCCGTGGCTCTATCTTCAGTTCGTTGGACATTCCCCTGGCTTCCAGGAATTCCTGTACTATTCCTTGTATGGAGGCCCCCTCAGGCCACCATGTTAGCCGTGTGGCCCCTGCTTCCTCATTAGGTTCTGGGATAGAAGACAGCTGGAACTGTTCCCTGTGCCAGCTGGAGAGATAGCTGCTGGCTGCCCAGCACAGAGGTTCAAGACAGAAGACCTGGGGCCGAGCCCGTGGCGCACTCGTGAGAGTGCGGCGCTGGGAGCGCGGCGACGCTCCCGCCGCAGGTTCGGATCCTATATAGGAATGGCCGGTGCCCTCACTGGCTGAGTACCGGTCACGAAAAAGACAAAAAAAAAAAAAGACAGAAGACCTGGGTTCCAGTGTCAGCTGTGTGACCTTTGGCAGGTCCCTCCTTGGTTCAGTGTCTAGTTTGCCTGTACATCAATGGACAGTAATAAGATCTGTCCTGTCTCCACCACAGGCGTGAGGAAAAGAGTAATGTGCTGTGTACATAGTGTTTTTTATTATTACAGAGTGTGTCTGTTACTAATACTAGAGGGTGACTCTGGATCAGCCTTAAGGAACAGGAGGGGTGGTTGTGGCCCTGTGGCTTCGCTGAGCAGAGAAGCATTCATAATCTGCTGAGGGGTCCCTGACATGGCAGCCACCACCCACTCACAGCTCCACTCAGATCCAGAGGGGAAGAGAAAGGCTTGTTTTGTACCTCTGGAGCCAGGGCTGTTCACTCATACTCAGAGCAGGGCGATGGAAATCACCCATCCCACCCAGAAGTCTCCTCCTGGCTGTGCCCTGGCTGTGGACTCTGGTCAGCATCTAGAACCTGGCTGCTCCTAATCTCTGGGCATGATGCCTGCAGCTTAGCCACATCCTCCTGGGGACTGCCTGCCCCACTCCTGAGCCCTCCCTCAGTGACAGTATCAGTCAGACTCGGGTAAAGAGTGACAGCTTGTCCAAGCCAAGGACTCAAGGCGGGGGCGGGGTAGGGGAATATCACCGGAGTGTGTGAGCCATGCTGTTCGTGCTCAGGAAGGCTGTGGAGTGTTCAGCTTGGGTGGGTCGATGAAACCAACCCCTAAAGTCGTTTGTATCCCAAACTATACTTTATTCTAAGTCCCTTTTGTCATTTCATCTCTTTGTAAGAGGACCTGACATCACTAACTTCACAATATTTGTGAAACATATTTAGGGCCATAGTTATTCCCATTTTAGATAAGCAAGCTGAGGTCCAGAAAGATTAAATAATGGGCTCAAGGTCACCCTGGCAAGCACTGGTACAGTCAGACCTGCAGCCCAGTGCACGGTCAGCCAGCCAGGTACAGGAGTTAGTTGGAGCAGGAGGGGCCATCCTCAGAGCTGTGTGCATTGGGCACCCCGGGTCAGCCGCCATGTGGGCACTTTGAGGGGCATCATTTATAGTATCTGAAGACAAGAGAGGGAGGGCAGGAACATGTAAATGTGTTCAATAAATGCAAGGGGAAATTTTCAGGCTGTCAGATTAAACTAAAATAAATAGGGCCATGTGCCATTTGATGGCACATCAGTGGGGTTGCTGTGACAAACCTGCCTGGGAAAGCCTCTGGCTGGCTCCTGCTCCCAGGGCTGACCTTTCCGAGCTGGCTCGTGGGCCTGTGTCAGGCCCAGGTGGAGGCTGTCAGAGGTCTGGCTATTGGGAGGCAGTACACTGGTATCTTCAGTAGTAGTCTCTGCTGCATCCTCAAGGGGCAGGCAAGCCAGGCAGACCAGGCAGGCCAGGGCTTCTAGGGCATGAGAGGTGTTAGGGATAGGCTTTGGCAAGTCTGGGAGCTGTCAGAGACAGGCAAATTAGATGTCATTTCGTCCTGGGCATGGGGCGTCAGGGGCCAGGATACGTGGGGAGGGAGAGGCTTGAAAGGAATCAGACGTGTGTTCTCGGAGAGCAGGATGTTACCTTCTCGTTCCTCCTCCTGAGAGCCCCACCGCTGACCCTGCATTTCGGAATGACATCCTCCACACCCGGGCTAGGGAAGTCAGTTCAAGAACAGGTTTTTTTTTTAGATGACAGCTATTTGAGAATCTGTTTCAAACTCTCATCAACCATCTTTACATTCTTTGGGGACGATGAGAGATTTGTACCACAAAACTAAACCCCAATCTCCTGTTGAAATATTTTCTTGGCCTAGGGTGCTGAGGAACCTGTCTTCCTGGGACATTTGTACACTTTGAGTGATGGGCGATGTCTGCTTACTGTCTGCCTCCCCATGAAACCACAAGCAACTTACTCAGCTTAATGTTAATAATGACAACTATTGTTGAACACTTAACTAGTGCCACATGCTTCTAATGCACTATCTGTGAAGTAGGTACTGCTGTTATTTTCCAAATATTAGAGATGATCAAAGAGGCCTAAAGACGTTGGGTAACATGCCCAGCATTACCCAGCTTACTAGTGACAGAGCCAGATTTAGAAACCAGATCAAACTAATGCCAGTGACTCTTTATGATGTTGTCCTGCCTCATAAGGGTTGAATGAACAAATGAACGAATGAATGGATAACTGAATGAATGAATAGGGAGAGGGCATGTCCAGAACATTGCATGAGTGCTTGCTTTGGTTCTTGCTGAGGAGACCCGGGAAGCAAAGGTTTTAAATCAAATTGGAAATGGCCGAGCTGCCTGATGCACTCAGCAGGTCAGGATATGATGCTAATAAAACCAGAGTCATGGGGTCAGATCCAGGAGCCATCCCCATGCTTGAGTTAGTACTCCTTGCCCTTCCAGTGACATTGAAAATGACTGCTACCAGCCACCAGTCACAGCAGGGTCTGGATTAAAAAGTAGAGGAGTAGCCAGAAAAATGCTTGTGGTATGTCAACAGAGTCATCCTTGACACAGGTGGTATTAGGACAGTGCAAGAAGTCATCCAGCCCAACTGCCCATTTTACAGATAGGAACGCTGAAGCCCAGAGAAGGGCAGTGACATAGCCAGTGAGTGGTAGAACCATAGCCAGTGATCTTGACCACTGAACCTTTACCTTTGGCTCACTCCATGGGTTGAGGCTGGAGGCACCCCTAGCACCCCTGACCTGTAAAGCAGTAACTGGTGGTCACCACCTCCTATTTTTTTCATCACTTCCCTCCCCACTTTTAGATTGCTGAGGGTCCAAGTCTTCAGGCAGAGATGGCCACTTGCCCAAGAGAGGAAGCAGCTCAGGGTACAGGAAGAACACATCCCTTAGCAGCACAGAGGAACTCCAATCAGCCAGGGAATATTTACACAGTTGCTGGGAGCAGAGAGACCAGCCTATCCCCAGTGGCCATACACAGTGATTAGCAAGCAAGAAAGGAGAGGGTCTCCCTAGAGACTCCCATCACAGATGGCAGGAAGTGGGCTGGCTTGGCAGCCTGAGGGAGGAGGAACGTATGGGGAAATTGACATAGATGCCCAACAACCCACCTCCACCCCTCAGTACCCCCAACCCCACCCCAGCCCAGACGCTGATGGCATGCCTAGGCTTCCTGGCCCCCTGCCTACAGACAGGCAAGGTATCTTCATGGCTCCTGGCAGCTCCAGAAGAAACAAGATCCAAGTGGTGTCAAAGATGACAGATTGTGAGGGGGCCAGGGGACCTCCCCTGACAGCAGGGCTCAGCTGGGAAGCCCCTGTGGAGCAGAACAGATGGGTGAAGTCTGAGAGGGATATCCTAGCAGCCTGGAGGCTCTGTCTCTGTTGTAGCTTTTAGTTGGGTTTTGCTCAATTTTTTCTTTCTTTTTTTTTTTTTTTTCTTTCTCCTTTTTTCTTTTTGCTTTTGTTTGTTAACTTAAGGCACTTTAGCATAGGGGCATGATCTAATTTGTGTTGTCTCTGCTTACCCTAAAAGAAATGGGTTGGGGAGGAGCAGGAGGGAACAGGTTCAAGCCACTCCACATTTTGTTTTGCCCTTTTTGGGATCTTCCTTATAGAGAAAGAACTGCAGAGGGGGTTGAGTGTGTACCTACAAGCAGCCTATAACCGCTGCCTGTCTGGCTGACTCCAGAGCTGTAGTCTTAGTCTCATTCCAGGTTACTTCTCCTGAGGATGACTCTGGAAATCAAGGGCACTGTCAAGTGTCCATCTCCCCCTTACATAGTCCTGTTCCAGCCTGGCCCTCCCTCACAAAACTTGTACTAACCTACCTCTTGCCCTTCCTGGAGGCCTCCCTGGAAGAGGAGGCATCCTCAGGTCTCCTGGCCTATATGGGTCCCCACTATTATCCCACCCACCTGGTGTGGCCTGTTCAAGTCCTATAACTCTCAAGGCTCCTGACTTTCTGATCGGGCGCGCTGCCTGATTCTTCAGTATTGGTTGCCAGGCTCCTGCCTGCCTTTGTGGAGGTCTACTAACTGTACTGTCTCTGTGTCCAGCCCAGCGCCTACCTGTCTGGTTTCTAGCCCTCTGCTTTTCTCAGGCTAGTTACTCTTTCAGACTGCTGGTCCTTAGCCAAATCCTGTCCCCAGAACTGCTGTTCTTCTGTATCCTCCTACTTCTAATTGGCTCCCTCTCTTGAGCTCACCCTCTCCCACTGAGGTTGGAGAGACAAATCCAGAGGGAGCCACAGCTGGAGGAGCAATGCTGTCCTTCCCTCCAGGAGCAGAATCGCCCACCCTTCTCCTGGGAGCCATGAGCCACTCTGACCTCCACATTCCCTCCAGCCTGGCTGGGCTTCTGCTTTCAGCTCATGCATGGGTTTCCAAAAGCCATGGATGATCTTTATAAAAAGGATGACTACTTGTGATTCAGAGGTGCAAGTAATAGAATTCTGAATGTCTGGTGAAAGAAGCTGAAACACAGTTAAGACCAGAGTATTGAGTATTGAGGACTTCCCCAGAACAGGTGGGGTTTCTCCAGTGTAGGTGGCATTTGAGGATGCAGGGAGAAGGGGGATTCAACAAGCATTTGGGCCAGTTCATTCATAGAGTCTGTAGCAAAGAGAGGGGGTACAAAAGAAGCTTAAGAACATGGTTTACTGCCCTTGTCCTCTTGGTACCATCAGAAATGCCCTCATGTCAAGAGCAGACTCTAAGATGTAGAAAAGAGGACAGTTAATGGGGTGGAGACAGGGCTAAGGGAGGCCACAGTGGGCCTAATTCCTGCCCCTCAAGAACGGACAACCTCTTGACTTTTTGTCCTGCCCTGTCCTGCTGAGTATGAAACTGGGAAGCCTGGGCAAGGTTGGTGGCTGCTCTCATCCCTGTTCCTGGTACTGGAGAACAACTAACTGCCCACCATAGTCCTCTGCTGCAAAGATCCCTCAGGTAAATCTGTAGCCGGGTGGCTGAGCTGAATGGCTTTAGCTAAGAGGTTCCTAAGAGGGAAGGAGGGTAGGAGCCAGGAACACCAAAGTGGCCCTTCCACAGCCAAGGTGGGGGTCCTCCTGTACTGGCCAGTGCCTGGGCTTCTCAGATGTCTCCAAGAGACGTTGTCTTTTGAGAACCTGAATATCACAGAGAATCTAGACCATCTGGGTACCTGTGGGGTTGCTTCATCACAATTGAAAGATTCTCAGAGATGGAACCATTGCACAATTAGACCGAGAGCTGGACCTGGAGGAAGGTTGACTGAAAAGGGTCATGGTGCGGATTCAGGGCTAAGAGGCCACTTCCTCCGGTGGGAACCACCACGCCCTGAAGGTGAATGGAAGGGGAGAAGTAGCATTTTTCCACTTGATAAAGTTTTTGTGGAAACCCTATCTGTTGACCTTTAACCTTAGGATCTGAACGCTGTTACTTTTTCATGAAAAAATAATTGTCTTAAGCCAAATGGTTGAATAGCGGAGGGGGTCTGGCACTTGAAGCAGAGACACCTGGGAACAGCCCCTGTTGGGATTGTTTGCGAACGCCCAGAGCTTCAGGGATTTCCTCTCCACTTACAGAGGCTGCGGTTTCTGTGCTTTGTTTCAGCAACTTCAGGCTCCAGATTGAGAAGACCTAGGCCAGGTACCCCCACGGTTGGACAAAAAGAGCAGGGATGCTTCTGCATCAGGACGCAGGAGTGTTTAGCTCTTCATTCTAAGGGGGAAATCCCTGCTTGGATGCTGAGAGGTTTTTTCAAGATTTACCTTTAGCATCTGCTGCTTCCTGAAATGTCTGGTCATCAGAATTAGGATCTAGAATTACACGCTAGTACGTATGACTTTCCACAACAAGGAAAAGCATCTTGGAATATTTTCATGCCATCCCCCAAAAGCAAAGACATTGAATAAATATTCTATTAGAAAACCCCTAGTTAAACTGAAGCAGCATAATCAGAGAGAAAGAAGTGGGTGGACAGTCCGGTTGTCTTCATTGGGACATGTCAAGAGCTAGATGTGTCCAGAGTTCAGGAGCACAGACAATTTAGAACGTAGCACTGAACTCCTGAGCTGTTATAACTCTACATGCAATTGTTTTCAGTCTCAGGTGTTTACCTTCTTCTCTGATGCCATCCGCATGACCATCAAACTTCTACACATTTCTGATTTGCTTGTATGTATGCTTTAAAAAAATGTGTATCTTTTTTTTTTTTTTTTAAAGATGGCTGGTAAGGGGATCTCAACCCTTGACTTGGTGTTGTCAGCACCACGCCCAGCCAGTGAGCGAACCGGCCATCCCTATATAGGATCCGAACCCGTGGCCTTGGTGTTATTCAGCACCGCACTCTACCGAGTGAGCCACGGGCCGGCCTAAAAAAATGTGTATCTTTTATGTCCATAAGACCAAGCTAGCTAATTGTATTGTGCAAATGTTCTGTATTCTTGATCATTTTTATCTGCTTGACCTATTATTGAGAAAATCTGTTGAAATTTCTCTCTGTGGTGATACGTTCTTGACTCTTCTTATGGTTCTTTCCATTTTTGCTTGTCTCTATTTTGAGGCTGAACCTGTTTACTTTTTGAGTTTTCGGTTTCCTTTTCATTTTTGACCCCTGGGAATTTATTTTGCAAACTCAACCATGCATTCAAGAAGAAATTTGTAATGGAGGGTTTTTCCAACATATTTAGTCTATTATGATTCGCTTACTAGATTCTTCTTTTTCTCAAGATAGACAATAGTAAGCTTTTAATGGCTACTTTTTACAGTTTGAGTGATTGTCTTTCAAAGCAAGCTGCCTATCTAGGCAAAGCTCTTTGATTTAAACAAACAAACAAACAAAAAACACAACTAAGGTTTCTTAGCACTCTGCTGTTAGGAGTGGAGAGAAGAGCCAAGGCACTATGAGGGTTTGTCTAAGGCTGAGGACAAAGGAGTCCAGCAAGTTGCCCTACTGTGCACTGGGCACAACCACCTGGGGCATACCTCTGCCTCAGCAGACCCAGTTTCTTAGAGGTATTGTAAAGAACTCTTCAGAATGACTGTGGCATTTGTCACCCACCTATACATACACCAGGGCCCTGAGTCTGCCTTGATAAGCCGGAATGTTCTGCCGGAGAGGAGGCTGCATTCCTAAGATGCCTCAAGGCTTCCCTAAAGCACAACCATCCTCAGTGTCTCCCTGCAGCATCAGAGTCAGAAGTAGCTGGCTCCAGCATTCGCCGCGCTTGTTCCCTGGCCTTACCCCAAAGGCTCATTTTGCGCTGGCATTTGGCTTCTGGCAGGCGGTAAGCTTGTCTGCTTTCTTCTCTTCCAGATGGCTCTGAGAAGGACCAACCGAGGGAGGGGAGGTGGGGGCTATGGGACCTGGAGGCAAAGCTTCTGCCATTTGGAAGGTACAACCAGGGAACCCCAAGAAGGCACATGCCAAGTACCACCCTGGCCCTCAGCAGGCTGACTCTGTCCACAGGTAGGGAAGGGGCATGGGAACTCCCTGTGTTGAGCTTTTCTGGAATGGGCAGATGTCAAGCTGGTTGGGGCAATATAAACCTAGAATCTAATGAAAAAGGCTAGGCTAGAACTCCAACATTTACAAAAATGTTTTCAAGTAAGTTACTTCTTTTGAGCCTCACACTCAATCTTAGAGATGGTATGATTGTTTTCCATGTATCAAGTGAAACCCAAGGCTTAGTAAGCTGAACTGATTTGGCTGGTATACACAGTTAGGAAGTGGGCACACTCACCATTAGATTCCAAGTTAATTGCTCCTTTTAGGTAGCTGGTACTGGTAAAAGAGAAGGTGATAGAACTGTAGAAGCTGAAAAGACCTTGGAGGTTCCAGTCTGACGCTTTTATTTTGCAGATGAGAAAACAGATGTAAGATGTAAAAAGAGGTAAAGGAAATTGCCCAAGGTCATATGAAAAGCTAAGAGATCCTGAAAGAATGGAGTTTGTTTTGAAATCTGTGTTTTTTATAACATTTCCATTCAATCATTTTAATTTTTATGAACACTTATTTATCTGAACACCCCACTCTGTAATGGGATGACAGTCTGTAGGAATGACCTAGCCTATTGCATTGGGAGGAAAGGATCTGAGCCCCCATTATCACCTGGGCCTGCTGGTTTAGGGTGACAGAATGGGTTGTCTCCTCCCTCATTTCTGTTTAGTTCCTGTTGGAAATTTGAGCTGCGGACCACCCACCTACCTGACTGTAAATCCTTTCCTAACACAGATATCCATCATTGATTGTTCACCTGGTAAGCACAGGATAAACATGAGATGCTAGGTGCTTACACAAATGGTATCTCATGTAAAGTTCATTCAATTTCTTATTCCCTCTGTTTCACACATAAAGGAACTGAGGCTCTTGAAAGAACTTGTAACTTTCCTAAACTTGCGGTACTGGAACCAGAACTCCAACAGGTTCAAAAGATCCCAAATCGATGCTTCTCACCACCATCATGCATGCAGGTGCTTCACCTAAAAGAGAGAAATGAACCTCAGACTCTAAGCAGTGTGTGAGAAAGCTGAGAACAGCAAATAATTTGGATGTCTCATAACAAAACTATTTTAAACGCTCTTACCAAGCTACAACTATATGAAAGGTCTTTCAAGATTTACCCATAAACCAACAAACCCTCTTTAAAACCTGTTATCAAAAAGTTGAGTTCTTTGATTTTCCAGCTTTCTAGACCCTTCTTCCCATCTTACTTTGCATTCTTCTGAGGTTTCTGCATGGGTAGACCACAGAGGTAGAGATTCATGGTTGCTGTTGTTGCAGTTGAAGCAGTAGATTAACAGGAAGGTTGTACCACCGTGAAGAGCAAGAGGTTCAGAAGCCACCAGTCTCCAAGAATTCATTGCCCTTAACTCCTCTTTGACTGGAGGCAACATATTAAAAAGCACAGACTCTGGGACATTAGTACATAGGTTCAGATCCTGCCTCCACCACTTATTAGCTGTGTGACTTGAAGCAGATTAACTAACCTCTCTGTACCTCTGCTTTCCCACCTGTAAAAAGGGGTAATAATTGTATCTACCTTCTAAAGCTGTTAGGAAGATTAAATAACTTAACATTTATAAAGTGCTTGGAACAGTGCCTGATGCACTTCAGGCACTATGTTTTTGTTTAATTTTTTTTTAAATGGATGGACAAACAGCAGAATGGACAAATATTTATTGAATACTTGGTTCCTGTGCCAGGAACTATGCTAGGAAATTTTTCATACTATGAAGAAAAACTTGTTGTGGTTGTATAAAAGCCCTTTATACAGCTGAGTCAGCCAGCGGAGCATGTTTATCAGGCACCAAGGTGCTCGGCATTGTGGTGGGTCCACTGTGGGCTGGTCAGGGAGGCCCACCCAGAGCGGGAAGAACCAAATAGACCCATCGAGACCACTTGACAACACCATAAATTGCCTTTTCATCCAGGCTTCTCTGGACAGAATCGTGCCAGTTCTCTGATGCATCCGTATGGATTCTAACTTGTTCATCCTTTGACAACAAGAGAATATCTGGCCTGAGCCGGCTGCAACCGTGGCAGGACTTCACCGTGCCTCCTGCTCACTGATTCCCATCTAGGCATTATTATCACAGCATTGTGCCTGCTTTTTATCGCTGAAACCACAGCATTCTGGTACGAGAGGTTGGCTGTTAACCTGGACAACCTAGGACTTCTGTGGCTTTTCACCACACATTCAACCAATCGTTCCTGTGCTGATGTTAAGCAAGTTTCCCTTCCCTGTGTCCCTTGCTGCTCTTACTAAGCTGAACTTTGTTCTTTCCTGACTACCTCTGCTAGGGTGCGGGTCTTTCTGATCATGTCCTCCTAGATCTGGTTTCTTCTGAACTCTAACAGGAGAGAACCAGACCCAGAACTCAAAGTCCTGGTATGAGATTACGAGCTCAGAATTTCTAGGAACTCTGATGGTTTTGTGGGTGTGCTTGGTGGCATGGGGATTAGATCTGCAAAGAGATATTATAGGCCAGGGGTAAACTGAACTTCAGCACTGAATACTGAGGAGCTTACAAAAGAGGAAGCTCAGGATAACTCCTGCCAGCCAAGAAGAAATGAATACTAACTGCTCAGGAGACGATTTTTTCCTTTGCTGAGAGGTTGATTGAGATGTTGCCTAAGACTCATTATCCATGATTTGTCCACTTTGCCGTCCTCGTGGCCTTCTGGGTTCTGAATTTGAGCATCAGCTTAATGTGCCACCCCTTCTCCATTGTGTACTTCCAACCTCCCTTGTCCAAAGCATCTGGGTCCCCTTACAGGCAGCCTCAGACCCCACCAGCTAATTTCATATCTTGCCCTTGGCTGGTGAGAGCTCTGACCCTGGAGTGCTTGCAGCCAGTTACAGGTTACAGAAATCTTGTCCTAAAACTGGTGAACAAGAACAACTTTCTGTCCATCCTCATTCCCAGAGGACTGCATCTTCCTAGCCAGTCATCAGCCCTTTGTTCATTGTCAAAAATATTTCAAGCACCAGCTTTATATCAAGCACCAGGCTAGGCACTAGGGAGGGGTCTATGAAAACCAATAAGTTTAATTCAGAGATAGAAAAAAATGACTCAGTGTCCTAAATAAACGTAATGCTTTGTGGTCCCAGATGCTGTAAAACCCTGAATGAGGAAGATAGAAATTGGCCCTTGGGGTTGAAAGGCTTTTCAGCAACATAGCGGTGGCAATAACTCCAAGACATCAGTCCATTGAATTAAAGACCTAAAGCATCCCCCTGAATTATCCTCAGGGAAGATTCTGGACCTTCCAAGCCATGATGATAATAACTATCCTTCAAGTGAATATTAGAAGCTTACAAAGTGCTTTCATTCGCAGCATTTCTTTTGCCCTTTGCAGTAGCTGTGAGAGGAAGGCAGAGAAGGTATTATCTCTCTTTTGCAAATGAAGAAACTGAAACTCCAAGAAGTTATGTGACTTGTCCAAAGCCAAAAGGAGCAGACAAAAGACTTAAGAAGTATCTTCTGATTCATAACCCACTACCTGTCCACTCTACCATGCAGCTAGCCTTTGGGCTCTGAATTTGAGCATCAGCCTAATGTACAGCCAACCAAGAAAAAGTGTTTTTCACCTTTCACTTGGAAAGCTTGTATGGACGGGTTCCATCTGGTGCCAAAAATGTGTCTAACTTGAGCTTATCTTTGATAATGTACAGATCCAAGACTGGACGTTTTGCTGACTTTTGCTAAGTTAATGTGTTGTGGCCTGTCTTAGAGTCATAAAGCAACTGGCGGGGAATTGGGAAAACATTTGACTCATCTGCTCCCCTCCTCCATGCAACCCAGAGGCAGGTGGCTGTCCTGTGCCTTGCAGGCCCTGCCATGCTCCTCTTTGCCCATTGATAGCAATGTGCTGATACCAGGGTGGCATCTGGTACAATCTGCAGGCTGCCCTGGAAGGCAGGTTGCTGGCTACACAATGGAACGTTGGGTTGAGGTAGGGGAGGGAGACAGCACCCCCAGAATATAAAATCTTGCCTTGGTACCATGTGTAGGAGGCACCTCTGACTTGTGGCATGAACTGGATGGCAGCAACTATGGTGGAAGAGACAGGAGTATGAGGCAGTGCTAGTGGTTCCTGCAGTTCTTGGCCTACTGAGTTCGTGGATGTGAGAGAGAGGTTCAGCTTTTTGGTCCCAGGGCCATCCAGGTTGCACATCCTTCACTGTGACTAGAATGGACACAACCCAATTGGGGGGCATTTTCCCTGTCCCCCCACCTGTCTTCTTTGGCACAGTTTGAGATTCAAGGAACTAGGGACCAATGTGTGGCTTTAAAATGATAGTGAAGCCTAGTAGGCAGTGTTGAGTCCCCCTATCCCCTACCCCACCTCTGGCTTTTTCAAAGAAGCCCAAAACTGCTCCCTTCCATGGGCAGATGTGAGTGGCTTTTTTTACTTCAAGATGAAGCATTCCCAGAGAAGCCTCTGGGTGAGGTATCATGATGACAAACAGAAAGGGGCCTTCTCCCCTGAAGAAATGGCAGCTCTCTCCTCCCTCACAGGTTCCATTCCTTTGATGTGCTTTTCCCCCTTGCAGGGGAAGGTTTTGCCCTGAGGAAAGTTAGTTTACACCTCGTTACTGAAGAAAATAGCTGAGGTTTGAGAAATAAACAGCCACTCCCTCTCTGTCCAGAGCCAGCAGTTTAAGATGAATGGGGACCTCTCTCGGCCCCCCTTCCCGCCCACCCCATTACTCTCTGATTCTTTCTGCTCCGTGGTGAGGACAGCCAACCTCCTCCTCCCCATCCCTGCCTCCCACCTTTGGAGGGAGACAGATCGGGATTGAGCTAATCCTTTAAAAGATATTTAATGTTCACATGCCTCCCTTGCATAGAAGCATTTTAAGGGTTCCTGTGATTCTGGATTTAAATCTGTCTCTTTCATTTCCTACAAATTTATTGCCATCTGTTGATTTTATTTCTGTGACACCCACGTCAAGATCATTCATAAGGAGTATCGGACCCATTTCTAGACTCCTTCCTTACTCACAGCTCTCTCCCATCCAAATGCCTGAGCATGGATCTGTGAAAACGCACACACACTTGACAGACTGTCAGGCAGATTAGAGTTTGGGTTCATAAATAATTAGAAGTGGGCACCCACCAATCCCTTCATCCCTTGGGAACCCTGGTTCATGGACCTGTTAATTTGGTTTCAGGATTTCTTTGGTACCTTTTATCAGCTGATTTGGATTCCTCATCATTACTTACTCCTTAATAAAATTGCCTTCTTTTTTTATTTCAGTCAAAGGTGAGTTGGCAGGTTGTCTCATCTGCCCTTCAGCTCCTAAGGGCATCCATTCCCTCCCCTTCCTGCTCCGCCATCTCTCCGCCCCACCCCCACCCCTCCCTCCCTCCCTCCCTCTCTCCCTCCCTCCCTCTCTCCCTCTCTCTCTCTCCCTCCCTCTCTCTCTCCTCTCTCTCTCTCTCCTCTCTCTCTCTCTCTCTCTCTCTCCCCCTCCCTCTCTCTCTCCTCTCTCTCTCTCCCTCTCACACACACACACACACACACAAACACACACACACACACACAGACACACACACACACACACACACACTGAGGTTCATAGGGCTTGGGCAAAGACTAAATGAGATGCTCTATGCAAAGTGTTCAGCACAGGGCCCGGCATGTAGTTAAGAGCTCAGTACATGTTAGTACTGTTAGTCGTGCTGTTTTAGTATATTCCGGTCCTGATGTTGAACCTCCTAATCTTGCTCAGGTTTGTCCTCTTCTCTCCACCCACACCACTAGTGCAAGCCTCAGCATCTCTCCCCTGCGTTGCTGCCACAGCCTCCTGACTGGCCTCCCTGCTCCGCACTCTTGCCCTCCGCCACCTGTCCTCTACACCCCAGCCAGAGTGGGCATCTCAGAATATAAATATGATCATGTCACCCTCTTCTACTTAAAAGCCTCCTCAAGTTCCCCATTCCCTTCAGATAAAATTCAAACTCCCTGGCAAGGAATGCCATCCATGCCTCTGGTGACCTGACCTTCTCAGGTTAGGGAATGAGGAGCATCTCTAACTTGTCTTGTCTGCCAGCCCCTCCTTGGTACCTGGGCCAGAGCCACGCCGCGTGGTATGCAGTTCCCAGCCATGGCGCCCCTAGGCCTTTGCACATGCTGCTCCCCAGCCGGCATCACCCCCCTTCTCCTAGAAGACACCTGTGCGTCTCCCCAGAGAGCCGTCCCTGGATGTAGTGTCCCTCCTTTCTACTGTCTCAGCCTCTACCATATATTAATAGGTCATGCTTGTGTGTTCCCTAATATTTCATATGTCTTAACTCATTTAATCCCCACAACGACCCTACGTTAGGTACTGTTGTTATTATGGCCCCTTATAGATGAGGACATTGAAATAGAGAAATTTAGTGATTTGCCTAAACTATTAAGAGCTGGGATTTGAGCCCAAATGATCTGGCTCCAAAGTCCACACTTGTAACCACTGGACTCTGTGGCCTGTTATATTACTGTACCATTGACTAAACCACAGCCCTATCTGGACTGAGCTCCTTGAACTGGGAAACTGTGCTATTCATGTGTGAATCCTGGAGCCTGGCACAGGGCAGGAGCACGTTTTTTCAGTTAACCCTTTAGTCCACCCATCTCTCTAGGCCTGTGACACTCAATAGATTTTAAGAACTTTTGCAACCAATAGTCCACACATCATTCCATTAAAAAGGGGCCTAAGGTGCCTTTTATATGCTACAACTGCAGGGGTCAGACACCTAGAAGATGAGGCCCCACCCTTGGGGAACTTACAGTTTGGTTGAGGAAATAAAAAAGATTACACACAGCCTAAAGTAATGATAATGATCTTCAGATCACAAACAAAACACGTTTTTTTGTTTTATAGTCAATTCTCATGTAAAAATAGGCTCCCTCTTTTCCCAGCTAGACCCTAAACCCCTTGAAGGCAGGGACCATGTGCCATACATATCTCAGTGCCCAGTGCAGGTGCTGGTGCACCACTGAGCCTCTCTATGGGTTCAAGGCTTCTGCTGCTGCCCATGTCCCAGCCTCATTTATGCATTCTTCCCAGGCCCACCCAAAAGATCCAGGCCTCTGGGAGAGTTCAGGTTGAAAGCAGATTTCTGGGCACAGAGTCCCGAGTTTCAATAGACCTGAGTTGTTCAGGATATGAGAACCTCCTTTAAGTGCAGTCTAACCCCCGACCCCCTAACAATTATTTTTCATTGCACAATGTCCCTGGTGACCTGCCTAGATATAACACCTCTACAAGGCAGCTGTCCCTTTCCATGCAGACATTCCCCAGGTCAAAGCAGAGCTGGTCACCACATGCCACTCACCCTCACAGCCTGATAATCGAGGAACTGTGCCCAGGACAAGGAAACGCAGGACCTTTCACAGGAGGCATGCCCTGCATGCATGCAGAGAACACCTCAATTTTGCATGACTATACTAAACTGCCAGCCTGCCTCCTCCCTTTCTCCATACTATTCAGCCCAGAACAGTGTCCTTCCTCGAGTTTAGAGCACTTGCAGTCTGCCTGGCATGTACAGCTATGCATCTGTCAGTGTGCATGCAAAAGACAATGCAAGCTGTCTTGGACTGTGCATCAGGTAGCAGCCAGGACAACCAGAGGTGGCTGCCACTTATCCGTGAAACACCCTTTGCCAGACCCCATGTGGACATGCACCTCCCATCACCTCCAAGCTGGAACACACTTTCCTCGTCTGTAAAATGAGGATAAACATGCCCACCTCATCAAGTTTTTGTGAAGATCCTACATTTATTAGTTTAGTACGTATTTGTTAAGTACCTATCATGGGCCCAGCTCCCAGCACATAGTAAACTCTCAATTTCAATAGCTTTAAGAAAATATGTTTTAGACTAAGGAATTTTAAAACTGCATGAAAAATACACAGGGAGAAATATTCCACTCTCTTCTTGCAGTTGTTTGACAATCTCTGTGGCTAGGATGTTTGCAGAGAGGAGTATCTTGCTCTGTTACCGGAGTAAAACTGAGAGATTTCCATGTCCCCAAACCTCTGGTGTGCTCAGCATCAGCCTCTGCCCCATCAACCATTTGTCCCACTGTGATGTAATTGCATGTTGGCTTGTCTGTTTCTCCCACTAGAGACCATGAGGGCAGAGATCAGATCTGTGTATCTTACACATCATTGTCCCCATACCTCGTGCAGCTCCTTGTCCCTAGGACGCACCTCACACATACTTGTTGGACCACAGCAGGTGAGTCCTTTGTGAGTGTTCCACCAGCTCTTTAATGTCGAGGAGAGTCACTGACACATTAAGAGGGTACACATTTTGTAAACATTTAATGCCCCTCTCATTTGGCTACTTTTATTTACAGAGGCAGTGAGGCAGCCTGGGCTTTGGTGTCCAAAGACCAGATTGCAGTCACAGCTCTGGGGTTGATTGGCTGTGAACTCTGAACAAGTTGCAGTTTCTCTGAGCCATAGTCTCTCCATCTGAAAAATGGGTGCATTGACAGTAGTAGTATCTACCTCACAGGGTTGTCTTGAAAGTGAACAGAATTATGGGGAACCTTGTTGTAAACCTCAAGGCACTTTCTAAAGTATAGACCAGAGGTGAACCAGTGATCAGCGCAGATACAAATCATGCCTAAAAAACAGGCTTCCTTGTGTTTACCATCAAGCATTTCTTAAGAGAACCTCAGCAAACCACAGTTTCCTAGTAATCAGCCGCTTATTTCATTGTTTGCAAAAAAGGAAACTGAGGCACTTCATGATAACTTATTTAGCATCAGCAAGCTGGCAAAGGACAGGCCTCCTGCAGATCCGTTTCATCATCCCTCCCTTGAGCAGAGATGATGGCGCCTCTCTCCCTCCTCTAGCTCAGCTAAGACGTCAAGTTTCAGATTTATTAGTCACCCTAACTATCGTTTCCTGAAGGCTCTTAGCTCTGTAATGCTGCTGTCTGGCTTCCCAGATTTACAATTGCGGTTTCTAGCCCCTAATATCGTCTGGAGTCTGATTTGCATATTCTCTTTCACTGTCCAATCCAAATGCTCCCAGACAGCAGTTGCGCTGGGCTGGGGTGTGGCTGTGAGGTTGCGGTCTGCTGTTTCCCAGCATGTCAGCCTTCTCTCTCCAGGACAGTGCAGCACTCAGGGGCCGCATGTTGGTGGTAGATTGTGCTGTAGGGAAGAGTGTATGTGCCATCTGCACATTTGAAGGCTTGCAGGGATAGAGAGCAATGCTTCTGCTCCTGGAATGTCCAAGCCACTACTAGAAAGGTTATCTTATGCCTTAGAAGGGTCTAGTCTGCTGAAGGGTGTCACAGCATCTGTGCTCTAAACTGTCTTTCCTGCTCACTTAAAGCTGTCTTTTAAAGAGTTCTGCAGAAACCTGTTTCTACCCTCCCCCTCATCCTGCATGGCCTTTGCCACATCCTATCTCCAAGGTGCCACTGGTGATGATAGTGGGGAGGCTGCCACTTGGCCACATATCCAAGAGAGTCCAGCCTCTTACCTCCACCCCTAAAGCAGGACAGCCCAAGTCAGATTTTCATGGGGAAGCAGCAAAGGGACTCTCAAAAAGCTCTTCATCTCTCTAATTGAAAGACCTTATTGTGCTACAAGGGTACTTCAAAAAGTTCATGGAAAATGGAATTAAAAGATAATACGAATCCTGTCCTGAACTTTTTGAAGTACCCAGTACTTCTGAGGCAACACAGACCTGACCAATGGTGTCTACAGGAAGGGTATAGCCTTTGGGATTCACCAGTCTAAGACCAGCCCTGCCGCATCTGTGCCAGCTGCACACCAGATTTGTGCCAGAGGTCAAGTTGAAGCCTGTAGCAAGCTCAACCCAGACGAGTGTGGTCTTGTTGGCGTCCAAATGTTGCCCCTTCCTCCAGGAAGCCTTCTCTACCTCCCTAAGGCTGCCTTTACTGGTTCCTTCTCTTTTTCCATTCCCTCTGAAATGTGCCCCTATATCACTGTGGCCATTTTATAGAATTTTAATTATTTGCTTGGGTGTCTCTACTAGACAGACTATAAGTGCCAAGTGTGTAGAGACTTTTTTTCAACTCTGTATCCCCAAAACCCAGCGTATTTCATAGCACATACTATACTCTTAATACTTGTTAAATGGGTAAAGAGTCTGATTACGTATAAAGCTATAGTGGTTTGGTCTATGAGACACCAATTTTGAAGTTCTGCTATTCAAACGGACAGCATCAAGAAGATGGGAAATATATTGGTCTGGGATTTGTTTTGCCTATAAGGTTCCTGCGTCATGGAGCTTATCTCAGCTGTTTCTGATGTTAGCCCATCTCCTTCTAATAAAACCCTGATCCCAGGTTTCTCCTTCTATAGCTGCTATACCTTTACGGGCCTCCATTTTTTTATGTGTGAAATGAGAGCGTGGACTAGCTAGAAAAATTTCTGGTGTCTCTCTTGCTGCTTTGTGATTCTGGAGAACACCCCAAGATGGCAAAGGGTCTGGGTATTCTTCATATAATGTTCAAGGAACTGTAAGTGCTTAGTCAGGGAGGGAGATGACTCAGAGAGCGTGACAGCTGTCTTTAGTTATTTGAGGGGCTTTCATGTAGAAGACAAAAAGGATTAGATTCTTTTGAAAGGCCCCCAGAGCTATAAACAAGACCAATTATTAATTCATTCGACAAATATTTGAGTACCTGCCATATGCCAGGCACTATTTTAGGCAATAGCAATGCAGTAATGAATAAAACACAAAAATTCTTGCCCTTATGGAGTTTACATTCTAATGAACAGAGACAATCCAAAACTAAAGTAAATCCAGTGGATAGGAGTTTCTCAGACTCTCATAATGAATGACCTTTGAGCTATTGAGTTCTTTGTGTTCAAGAATATATTTAGTACTTACAAATCTGCTTCCAATGGCTGCTTAGACTAAATGACCTTGTTAGCTCCTTTTAGCCCTACAATCCCATGAGTCTAAGGCTAGTTAAGATGAGTGATCTCTCTAACACCACTAGGCCAGCTCATGACCTCCACTCTGGGCAACTGTCATTCTAAGAGAGAGACAAGGTAGATGCACCCAAAACAGTACTTTTAGAATGTGCATTGCAGCGGCAGGATTGCCTTTTCTGGAGATCACTGTGGTATTGAGGCTAAAGAAAGAGGGCCATGGGGGGTGGGCACCTTGGTTGAAGGACCAAAGGGAGTGAGTCAGAGGAAGAGAAGGAGGAGATAGAGAGTGGGGGAGGTGGAGATGGAGCCTTTGATGAAGGAGTGAGGATGGGGCAGAAGCAGGAGACAGACAGGAAACCCAGCCTCACTCCTCTCTAGACCCTACTGCCATCATCTTGTCTCCTGAGGAGGTGGGAGTCTAGGTGCAGTGTCCCAGTTTCCAATCACAAGTTCAAACTCATTAACTAGATCTGGGACATCCATTCTGGGAGCAGGAAGGAGGGGATGAGAGGGATGGAAGCCCTGCCTGGTCAGGAGTTTTCACCTCCAGCCACAAAAACACTCTCTGTCCTGAAATGTACCTGGGACCAACAGCCTCCAGGGGATCTAGGGTCTGCTTCTGCTGTTAGCCTTGACTTCCTCCTGAGCCCCTACATGTGGAGATGTAGAGAGGAAGTCTGCAGGTGTGAGAAGCAACTGAGGAAGGATCTAGGGCCCCAGACTCCTTACTTCCCATAATACTCTGCATTTTGTCAGGCTGCTTATGCTTTTCAGTGTTTTCACATCTAATGATAACATTATGGTGCAGTAGCAAGAACGTGGGCCTGGGAGTTCAGTTCTGGATTCTGACATTTCACTTGATTGTCAGTAATTCTGTAAGACAGATAAAACAGGAATTATTTCTTTGAATTTGCAAGTGAGGAAACTGAGTCACAGGGAACTCATTTACCCATACTTATGGAACTATAAGTAGTATTAGGTCCAGGATAGCATGATATAGTAAAAAAAGGACTGGACTTGTAGTCAAGAGTCGTGGGTTCAAATTTCACTTCCACTACCTCAGCTTTGTGACATAGAATACATCTGTTCTCTGATACCTAACTTTATTATCTATAAAATAAATAGGTTGGAGCAGAAAAAAAGAAAATATGGCAAATAGGTGGCATCTTTGGTCCTATTAGTACTTTCAATGCCTGTGACAGACATGGCTAATCAATCACAGCACACTGTCCCACTGAGCCAGATGCAGCCCCAAAGACCTCAGTACACTGCTCCTTGGGAACCAGTAGCCACTGCTGAAAAGTCAGAGTTAGCACATGAAGTGAAATTGCTTGCCATCCTTTTCTATAGATCTTATACATTCCTTTTCTGTAGATGATTAGAAAAAGCAACAGACTGAGAATGAGAAGACCTGGGTTCAGGCCTCTTTTCTCTCCCTTACGAGCTTAGTTTCCTCGCGGGTAAGTGGAGTGTAACAGCACCTACCTCATGTGGTAGTTATGAGAAATGAAGCAGAAAAGGTGAGCAAGCATTTTCTATACTGCAAAGAGCAGTACAAGTGCATTCACTTAGCAGACGTCAGTGTGTGCCCGCTGTGTTCCAGGACTGTACTAACGCACATGGACTTGAGCTCCAACCAGGCAAGATCCTCTCCCCTCCTGGGGACTGAGCAAGGGCCCAGACCATTGACACCAAGAAGCCTTGTTGCTGTAGCTATTCTTGGTCAGATACGCTGCCCCGATTAGGGGCAGGGTAGCCCAGGGCCTCAGATAGAGGTGGACTTTTTTGTCACATAATGTGACATAATGAGCTCATTGCTTTTTCCTTTTGGCAGATCTTCCTGTTCCCCTTTACTTGCTTATCTGCTTTTGGGCTCCTTTATCTTTTGCTACTATTTATTGATAAAATTATATTTTGGTTAAAAGAGAGAGAAGGGGTCCTGGTTCATAATAACACTGGGAGTGGGAGTTGACAGGGACAGCAGTAGCTGTGAGGACAGAGGGGTGAGGTGTCTCGAGATGGCTGTCCTGTTGCCCACGTCACTGATCCACTTACAAGGCCAGCACACAGCTAGAAGTCAGCTTCCCCAAACCTAATGCCCAGTCCCTGCAGGTTCAGTCCCATTACCCAGGCTCTGTGAAGATTAACATGTCATCTTTAAGGCACGTGGCCCTTGGAAAAAGCCGTGCTGTGAATTCAGGCATTTTAAAAGATTGAGCTCTTATTAAGCCTCTGACACCCTCCACGCATCAGGATTCTTACAGCCTTTTTCTGCTCCGTCCTTAGTGTCCTTTGCTAGTTCCCAGCTGGTCCCATAGATGAGCAAATTACTGGCAGGGTTTGGTTAAGACAATGTACTTCATTCACCCAGAATACTGCTGAGTGACCAGTCTCCCTTAGAAGGGCTGTTTGAGAAGAGGCTTGCCACGTTTCTGTGTTCCTTCTGCTCCATCTTGGAAATGCAGGAACCCCTGGGGATTTCCTACGCCTTGGTAAGCTAGATCTCTTCTCAATATATCAGAAACCAACTTCTGGAAAATAGATTGGGTCTGTGCCAATTCTGAAATACCTCGCATTGTTAACCTGCGCACTGTCTTGCAGAACACACACAGAATGTGATTATTCAGAGAGAAAACCCATTTGGGCCTTGGCCTCCCCTCCCTACTTGACAAAGTCGTGGTGTTGAGTTGGAAGTGCTGTGCTGTGCTGTGCCTGTGTTGGGTGGGGCAGGTACTCTGGAACCCTGAGGCCATGGTAGACACTGTTCCATTTGGAATTTCGTTTGGCTTCGTTCCTTCTCCATCTTTTTCCTTGCCTGGCTGCAAAAGGAGACTCAGTGTCATCTATATGTCCTTTCTTTGAATCTTCAAGGAGAATGTCTTCACACATGTCTCATGCTATTGGAACGAATAGAAAAGCAACAGGAGCTTATTACTTATTACTAGTGAAACAGACAAGGGGCAATACGGGCTTTCATTATAAATCCTGATCCGGAAAGATTCAGGTAATGCAATGTGAATCTTCCATCAGGATGGTGTTCCCTGCTATCGAATCTCTCAACTTTAGATACTGAAGTTGGTTAACCATTCCTGGTCTCCCCTTTGTCCAAAGAGAAATTGTTTTCAGAGTTTGGGACTTTGAAAACAAAAGAATGTGTTTTCAAGCTGTCATTGCTTATCATTATACTTTAGTTATAGATCATGTATCTCTGACCCTCTGTATTGCTTTTTGCATTTTGCGTCTGGGACAGATATAAACCATGTCTATATGGGTGTCTAAAGAAAATTCCTACCAAAGTAGGTTCTACCTGGAAGTTTTATAAAGAAAGGAAGATTCTGCAGGTGGACTGAGCTTTTTCAGGGAACTTGTAGGAACCTCAAAATTGGCCTAATTAATGTGTTCACATGGTAATATACCTGTTTTCATTGTAGACTTAATTAGCTTCTTTAAAAATAATTCTTCAGATGAAAGATGTTAATGGCTTCTCATCTTGCCCTGCTGAGCAGAGCCAAGCAGAGCTTGATAGTTTTAGGACGAATAAAAAGTAGTACTTTACCCTGCAGGTAGTAAATGTGTGAAAACCGTTACTCCCAGAAACAGTATGGACTGAAATTATAAATAGATTCCAGGAATGAACTTCTAGAGAATGTCATAGATGAGAGTTATAAATTGGGCTATGAAAGGGAAGTTAGAGGACATTTACTAAATTTTTAAAGTTAAAATTATGGATGGGTCCCCCATATTCTCCCATGAACCTCATTATGCCACCGTCAGGGACAGAATATTAGGTGAACGATTGCTGGACTGACCTACTAAGGTGTTTTTAAATTCTCATGCTCCAGTTTAACCTCTTTTTTTTTTTTTTTTTTTTTAATGTTCTGATCTCTTTCAACTGGGTACTTACTTCTTCAGAACTCTGTGAAATTCTGAAATGATCTGGAAAAGCTAGAGGGTACTCAGCCCAACCATAAGACAGGAAACCTGAGCTCCAGTCCTTCTTCTGCCACTAACGAGTTGCTTGACTAGGGGTGTCACCCCACATCTTATGCCTGCAAAGAGAAGGGGTTGGATTAAATGCCTTCTAAGGTCCTGTTGGAGTAAAGCTACATGACTACACCAGTTATCAGGTTGAGGCAATAGCTACGCTAATTGTCTGGTTAGGGCCATTCATAACTAAAGCCAAAATGCTTCATTATTTTAGTTATACTAAGTTTCCATTTGTATTGTCAGGGCTAGGGGTTAGGGCCCATAGATCCTACAAACCCGTTGTACAGACTGGGTCACCAGACCCCTCACACGTAGGTTCACACTAGGTAATTGGGGAAGATCCCAGGAGCCATTATCAGACAACATGAGCTCAGTCCTCAGTAGCAGCAGCGGTGACCTCTCGGGGCATCCCGGGGGCACTGGCAGCAACAGCTTACAGCAACAGCCTCTAGCAGCAGTAGCAGCATCCCGGGGGTAGGGGGAGCCGTGCATCAGAGCCGCTCATCCTCTCTACTTAAGTCCATAACCCAGGACACCTGGGTGCACATGTGCAATTACATTAGACAATAGCCAAGGAACACCTGGGCACACGTGCATATTTACATCAAATTCTCGGCAAGATTCTGAACCTCTGAGGGGCCCTGACCATTTTCCTTCACTTTCCCTACAGTTGGCAATAAAATTCTGTGAATCATTCAATAAATGTTATATGCACACTCATTCAGGGAGTCCCTAGAATAAAAGAATAGTGGGGTGGGGAGACTGCTTTGACTTATTTTCCAAAAAAGGAAAAAGTAGAACATTTTTGCCTTTTGACAGGAGAAAATGAGCATTATAGGGACAGTGTAAGCATGGGGAAAATCCCCTAAGCTTCCTTTCTTCTGAATCTGGGGAGGGATATGGTGGGAAGAGCATAGATAGGTGTGGGAGTCAGTCAATCTGGGTTGAGATGGGGCTCAGTCACCAGCTGAATCGCAGTCTCCGTTGGTAAAATGGAGATAAGAACATGGGACTTGTGGGGTTGTGGTGAGGATGAAATGAAACTAAATGAGACTAGGTGTAAAATGTCTTGCCTAGTTCCTGGTATAAAGTAAATGCTTAATAAATAATAATGTTTGGAGAAAGGAGATAGAAGTTTCCAAACAGGACAATTACAATGGTAAACTTATAGTGGCTGTCCAGAAGAAGCCAGCAGAAGGAAGTATCTTGGAAAGGTCGCAGCCTGCAGCCTGAAGCACACAGCCGTGCAAAGACCTGCTCTAAATAAATAGGTATTAGGTTAGTGTTGGAATACATTCCTAACCACTAAAAATTCAGTGTTCTACATTGTTACATCTACTGTTCTCTTTTTGTTTAAGGTTGCTCAACCTTACAGATTAATATTGTTGAAAAGTTGCACATATTTGAATAAATCATTGGAAATAACAGTTATACATTTGTGGAATTTGAGGAAAGATCCGCACATGAAGCAACGACATCTTGTGGTTAGTTCATACTGATGTCATCTACTGGCAGAGTATGCAAGTTGTGGGTTCTTTTGTTTAAGAATTGTACCTCTAATGTATATCTTGGGAAAAGTGTAACGTTAAGCCTAAAGTTATACAGTAAAAACAAATATCCTCTCTTTTCCTGAGAGTTCTCATAACCAGCTCTTAAGAAGATCAACAGAGACCTTATTTGGAGTTTCAGCTGCCCTGCAGCTGCTGGATCAGGGCACACTGCTATGCAAAGCTCAGAGCTCCTTCCCCACCCAAGAAGCCAAGCACACTGAGGTCCAGCCTCTAGCGGAACTCTTGTTCTCAAAGAGAAAAAGGTGGCCTCTCTGCGATTCCCAGAGTCAGCAACTCCCTAGTCCCGTCAAGATACTGCCAATTTAATAAACAACCCATACCTTCCTTCGTACATGGAAGCTCCAATTCCCCAACAGATTCTCAGTGTTGCTGATGATCTGAGACTAGCCCCAGAGACTGTTGCCATATCCCAGAAAACAAATAGGACAGTTACACCCCAAACAAACCCTTACCACTTTCATTCTGGTTTATCTTGGGAAGCCAGAAGATATTATGAAGCAGTTTCATCATGCTGATGAGCCAGTGTTGCAAGTCAGGGGACTGTTTATCTAACAGTAATTTGGGGCAGTAGGTTACAAAGCTGACTGTCCTGGTTCACATAGTTGATGTAGTATATTTTTTATAGTGGTCCCTTCACAGAAAACAACTAGAGGCAAGTGGCTTTTGAACTTGGTGCCTTCATCCTAACCTGAGATTCTTTGTCTAATTAGGTGGAATGATTTAGCAAGAGACAGCAACAGTTAGGTGAAGATTCATCTGTTGGAGGGATGGAATGTCTTGCTGCCACACCATATGGTGGTACAAGGAGAAGGGAGATGACATGTGGGAAAGCACTTTGTAATGGCGACTGACATTCACCAGCCACTTTCTGTGCACACACCCTGTTATGCACTTCACAAATGTCTCATTTAATCCTCAACAATTACTCTGTAAAGGGAATAGTATTGTACCCCATTGTATAGGTGAGGAAACTGCAGCCTAGAAATTGAATGACTTGCCCAGGATCACACTGTTCAATTGTGTGCCAGATTTTGAACTCAGGCCATGTCAATCCAGTCCAGTGTGTCATATTATGTCACACTGTGAGGATTAGGGGAGACGGGAGGTTTTAAACCACTCCTATAACTAATGAAGAGAGAACAGAAAAACCAAACATCTCCCAGTTATCTATGTGGGCTGCTTAATCCCCATGCTGCACAATGGTAATGGAGGACATCACTGAACGTGTCTTATTCATTTTATAGTAAGTCTTGTTTCGTCATGACAGCTAAGGCATGCCCAGTCTTTGTAGTCTGTTACTCTTACTGTAGTCAAATTTTACATCTGCTGTAGACAAATTTTACATTTTATATCTGCTGACAAATTTTAAAGCTTAGAGGAAACTGTGGTTAGGTGAGTTTTATGGCCTTGCTGACTTTCGGCCTCAGACTGAAGCAGAAGTCTTTCTCGTCTGAAGTCGGCCACTTTCATGAGGAGAGCAATGCACGTGATGCCGCTACCACTGTGATCGAAGGCCTGGGCCTGCTGCGCCAGCTGACTGTCCCTGCCATGGGGGCGGGGTGTTTTCAAGCCACACCTCCCACCCTAGACAGCCCTGCTGCTGGGATCTTCAGCCGAGGCCATGTAACCTTGCTTTTTTTTATAAAACGGAACGGGACCTTAAAGGTTCCCAATTAGGAACTTCTTCAACATCATTTAGAGGTCATCCAGTTACCCTGAACCCAATGTCATGGAACTTTGTGCCATTTTAGACATTTCTCGCCATTCTTCCTCATATTGAGCACAGATCGGTCAAATTTTATTCTTCCCAAGAATCCCAGTTTTTCCCACCAGAGGCCCCCAAGATAAATCTTCTCATAGATTCACATGGCTGCCCTGCAGGTACGAGGAAGCACTCAGGCCCCCAAGTCTCCTCCTCCCGACAGCAGTCCTCCCTAGTCCTTTGGGATCCCACTGCTGTCCCGCACGCAGATGGTAGGTTTCAGGACATGAGCCCAGGTCCTCAGAAAAAAATGGCCTTCTGTCAAGCCCCTCCCTCTCCATGCCAGCGTGCTGGCCCTTTGCGCTTGTGAGTCAGAGGATTCAGTAACCAAGGCTTGTGTAGGATTTCCCAACATGGTGTTCTCATCGTGAGGATATCCACTCTCCTTGGGCTGCCTCCCAGACTCCGTCACAGTCTTTGAGCAAGGAAAATTGACCTTACTGTTGTTTGGTCTCAGCGAAGTCACTGTCTGCTGGAAGCTCAGTTATCCATTGTCAGGAGGTATTTCTCGCTCCCTGACCCCCTCCCCCTCAGGGACCGGTGGAGTTGCTTCAGCCCCGCAGCAGCTTTGCCTGTCCCGCTGGAGTGAGACTGTGCTGCCCTCCAGGCTTCTGGTGTTGCCTCCCACTGCCTTGTCTAATTGGGAAGGGCTATAAAAAATACCTATGCTTTTTCATATAAGCTCAGGGGAGGCTCTGGTAGGCCAAGTTATCCTACCTGGGCCTTGTGGTCACCATCTAGCAAGCTTAATAATAGCATCAACCTTTGTTGGGTCTGGTGCTTCTCAGCCCTGCCATGGTATCTGGCTATGCAGATGGACACAATCCAAGAGAAAGAACACAAGTCTGGGAATCAGAGAATTGGGGTTTAGACCTGTTTCTCCCACTTAAATAGCTGTGATAACACTTGGGAAAGACAACTTATTTGTGCCTCAGTTTCTTCAACTCAATCATGGGGTTAATAATGTCTATTTTGCATTAGTTCAGGGTTTCTCAACAGCAGTACTATTGACATTTTAGCCTGAATAGTTCTGTGTTGTGGGGGCTGCCCTATGTGTTGTAGGATGTTTAGTAGCATTCCTGGTCTCTACACACTAAATGTCAGTGGTGCCTACCGGTTGTGATTATCAAAAATGTCTCCAGACATAGCCAAATGTCCCCTGGGGGGTGAAATTACCCTAGTTGAGAACCACTGCAGTAACTCATAGGATTATCAGGGCACGTTAAATAACTATATGGGGAAATGTGGGGCATCATGGCTGTCTTTATCCTCCTCCTCTAGCATTTTGGTCTTCTCTGATGTGTCTGTATTTACATAGAAGCAGAAAGAAGCAACAGCATATTCTACACCTCACCCCTGTGTGGTCCATCGAGTAACTTGATATGTCCATGCCTTGCTTCATGAAATTCAAGTAAGTTCCTCTTTTTAAATGGATTTAATGTCTGCTGTGTGTGAAGTGAAGAGCCACACAGATGAGTAGCAGTGTCTGTTTTCGTGGGTGGTAAATTCTCATGGGAGGAGTATTTAAGCACAGAAATGGCTAGAATGCAGAGTGCGCATACCAGAGACCAGAAAGAGGTGCTCAGGTAGCAGAGAGGGAATGCTTCACAGAGAAGGCGAGGTTTGGGACAGGCCCTGAGGGTCCGAGAGGATTTCAACAGGCAGCAGCAGCCCAAAGGTGGCCAGAGCAGAGGGAGCAGTGTGGTCCAGGTGGACGGTACAGAGGATTCAGTGAGGAGGCAGCAGGAAGCAAGACCTGTGGTCAGTTTATGAAGACCCCAAATACCTGGTTTGTCCTTAACTCAGCCAGCAGTGGGGATCCATGGAAGGTTTCTGAGCAGTGGAGTGGCATGTTCAGAGCCATGTTTAAGGGGGTTATGTGGTGGTAGTGTCTGGAGTGGATTGAAGTGATGAGAAGCCGTGTACAGGATGACTGGGGGACCTGCACAGAGTGATAGTAGGGGAAGTGGGGAGGACGAGGCTAATGGAGGAGAAAGTAGAGAAAGAGAAGCAGAAAGCGGGCCTGTGAGGGGTTCAGGAAGGGGAGGAGACAGAGGAGACTAAAATTTCAGATCTGGATCCCTAAGGAAAGGGTTTCCATTAATAGTAACGAAGAAGCAAGAGGAGGAACAGAAGTCAGGAACTCTGAGCATTGGAGAAAGGCCAGGGAACAGCATTAAAATTGAGAGTTTCCCAAATTCCTCCACATCTATGTCTGAAAAGGCCTTGCACACTTCCTGTGTGAAAAGGCACATAAGCGTTTGCTCTATGCTTTGGTTTTTTTTTTTCCCCATGGAGATGGGCTTCTCACATACATTTGTCACTTCTAATGGATTATTTATGTGACCCTCAAAAAATAACATTCAGAAAAAAAAGAAAAGCAGCTTGCCCTGGGGTCTTAGTCCCTGTGCAACGCACCTTTTTATAAGCAGAAAGAATAGGAGTTTGTGTTTAACTGAGTTGACAGCAGGAGCAGAATTGCATGCAGAGCATATACTATATGCTGTTTTTTCCTAATATTCTAACAATACACGGGGATGCTCTAAATCTGTATACACAGGAGTGTGCCCACAGCAGGGGCTCCGAGTGCCGAATTGGTACTGCTGGGCTTCCTGCTACTGCTCACACACCCAGACAGGAAACAGAGCCCGGACTCTTGCGTGTGTGAGCAGGATCCCCACGTTTGTGTTCTGGCAAAAGGCTTCTGTCCCCACCTCAATCACATTCTCATCTTGTGCCCTCAGCAGGTGACCTGACTTGGGTCTATTTTTCCTCCCGTGAACTTTGCTTCGCCTTCCCACCCTTTTTATTATTCCATTCCAGCACTCCATGCAGTTATGATGTTGAGATTGCTTTTTTTAAATTTATTTTTTATTATAATTAGCATATTCATTGTTACAAACCATGATTTTTCTTTACGCCCTTTACCCGACCTGTCCCTCCCCCAGACCCCTTCCCTCCCTCCCCCCATCTCCAGTAACCTTAAATGCATCTAAGAAGGAACAGTCAAAGTGATGGTTCTCAGGACACCCATCCATCTTCCGCCCTACATACATGTGTAGTCATTCACATTTATCTGCTGCCCAGCCAAAGGATGTTCCGTGCCTCGGTGGGTCTGCCTCAGGGAGGAAGGATGTCCTGCCTCAGCCACTCCTGCTCACAGGCCTGAGGCCATGTTCCCTCCCAGTGGGAAAGTGGGAGGGGATGCCCAAGGAGTGGGTCCCCCCCAGCTCCAGGCTATGGATGTTGGAAGTGGGATACAGCTGTGAAATCTTCTCCCCTCGATTCTCCAACTGATAACCAAAGAACAGTGGTTTACATGTGCATAGCTTTTCACAATCAATTAGACATTTTCACCAACATTAGCCCAGTCAGTTGGCACAATGGAAACTAACACAGGTGTGAACCCTCTACTTCATGAGGGATGGAGGTGCGGAGAGGGACGTGACTCGGTGCTAGTGTAAGCACCAGACCCCAATCATCTGACTGCCAGTCCCAGCTCTGTCCACGGCCCTGCTTCCTTTCCTTCAGCTGACTTCCGTCACAGCCCTTTGCTTCCTTTCCTTCTCTTGCTGCGGGCTTCCTCTTGTCCAGTTCTCTGCTCATAGGCCTTCATAGAATGATGGATAAATAAAGGAGTAAAATAAATGAACAATATAAATAAATGAGGTATGAATGAATAAATAAAATAAGGAATAAAAGGAGATGAAATGCAAAGAAGAAAAAAGTTTAGCTCCTGTTAATAGGTCTAATTGGGATGTCAAAATTGGTTTTGTTGGCTTAGCTCTCCTATTTCTCAATTTCTGAATTTCCTTCAGCTCCTGTGTCCTAGGCTTTTATTTTTTATAAATTTTCCAGTGCTCCTCTATAACATTTATACTAGTGAAGCCAGTTTCATAGGTTGTTTTTTTCAAGTAGCAAAATGCCTTGTCTGATACGGTGGCTCTATATTTTATACTGTTTTTTCCTAAAATAATTATAGGTGCATGCCAAGTAATTCTGCATGGATCCATTTGCCATCTGATGTACCGGGCGAGGCAAATGGATTGCAGGTGAGGTATAGCCTTGGTACCATCCTCAGCCTTCAGGTTCACCCCAACAGATAGTCTGTGTGCTCCCTGGTCATTTATTGAGCACCTAATATGTGTCTAACACCTTAAACAGAGCTACAAGCACATATATAGGACCCAGATGGTGGAAGCGTGACTGTGGAGTCTGAAGGTCAGGGGCCTCTGGAGCACCTGTATTTTCTCCAGGTCGGGGCACCTGGAGCATCCGTAGTATTTCCCCCTAACCTACTACACAGATCCTTAGTCCCCTGGGAGGAAGTTGGACTCTCCACATGTGGGGACAGAAAAGGGCTCAGTGCTTCATAGTCCCAGGGTAAACCCCTGTCCCTAGAGTCTGGGGGAAGGCTTAATCCCAAGCTCCCCACTGGATTGGTGGTGAATGGGGTGGAGGCTATCAATACATATGTCTGTCTGGGGCAAGATTGGACTTAGAGATGGATTGTCAATGACTGCAGCTGCAGGAAGCTGGGGAAGGAGATAGGAAAAGAAAGAGGAACTGTGAGCACTTTTCAAAGCCCTTGTAATATATCATTGTTTTACATATATCAGTGTTGATTGTCTCCATTGTACAGGTAAGTGTACTGACTTTCAGAAAGATTATGTCATATGTCACCCAACAAAAGAGAGGAAGACCCAGGCTTCAGCCTCTCAATCTTTTGTTCCCTCCACCACACCAGAATTAGATGAGGTGATTTCTGGG
Source organism: Cynocephalus volans (assembly GCF_027409185.1). Taxonomy (NCBI): domain Eukaryota; kingdom Metazoa; phylum Chordata; class Mammalia; order Dermoptera; family Cynocephalidae; genus Cynocephalus; species Cynocephalus volans. The sequence goes on along the minus strand of NC_084467.1, from coordinate 123,517,515 downwards.
ATTCCTTCCAGCTCAAAAAATTCTGAATCTCAGGTCTTGCTCAGCCTAACTTGGCTGATATGGGAAAGCGTCATGAAAATTCTTGGTTTGCCATGGTGGGGAGGGGTGTGTAGAATTAAGATGCACACATGAGCACATGGGTTCATTCCCAGCTCCAGTACTTACAGATCATGTCACTTTGGACAAGATATTAACCTGTCTCTGCCTCAGTTTCCCCATCTGTAAAATGGGGCTAGTAATAGCACTCCTATTTTAGTTTACATAACGTAATAACAGTACATATCATGGCCTTACATGATATGGCTCGTCCTTGCCTCCTATACTCATCCCCCACCCTCACTCCCCAGCCTCATCTGCCCCCTCACCATTCCCTGGCACCCCAGGCACACTCCTGCCTTCAGTCCTTTGCCCCGAGGGCTCCAATATAGAGCCTAGCTTATACAGGCACCCAGTCATAACTCTCAAAACGATTAACACAGAGTTGGGAAGATTAAGTTAGATGGTATTTGTTAATAGCTTAGCTCAATGCTTGACCCATAGGAAAGACTCAATAAAAGGTGTCTTTCATTGTATCTGACTTTGATATTGATTAAAGCTACATATGTTTGGTTGTAGTTCAGTTTCAGGTCCCACTGGTGGGAAACGTGGGACTGTTTAATGACCAGTCTGTGATGGTTGCAGTCCCTCTTGCCACTCAGTGGCCTTCCTGGTGGAGACATATAGACCCTCTTATTAAGCTCTAGGACCCACTAAGGCAGGTTATTAGAGTCAGCCTCAATATGCAACTGGAGAAACTGAGTCAGGGAGCATGTGATAGCCTATTGAAGGAAAGGCAGTGCGTCAGAGACCTGCCTACCTGTTGATCCAGCTACTGTAGGAAAGTGAAACTAAATTGAGGGATGTCACAGCTCTGGGTAGAAATCACCCCAGCATATGCAGCACACGTTGACATAGGCCTTATCAAGCTATACCTGGGAAAAAACTATAATTGTGAGAACTCGATGCAGAAGTCTCCTTTTTATGCTACCAGGCACGTCTCAGTTAACCATAGGAAAAGCCAAATTTGCATACAGAATGTCGAGACAAGTTGGAGAAAGTGTGGCTGAGTTAGGAAGAGACATTTTACAGAGGCGAGCTGGTGGGCTTAAGACTCTGGCTGGTGTCTGTGTCCCCTCCCCCATACCAGGTCTGCCAGAACACAGACAATTTGGGGCTGGACTCCTCCGACCCCATGCCTTCCACAGCCCTCCAAAATCCAACTTGCAGGGACCAAGTGGCCTTTTCTCCTTCCCTCTTCCTCCTCCTGCTGCCCACCAGAGGAAGTTCTGTTCATGTATGTCAGGTGTTATTTTCTGAGTGAATCAGCACCAGGAATGTGAGGACAGCTGTCACAACCCCTCCCCTCAGGGATTCACAGCCCAGCAGGGTACACTGAGGCCTGTTAAGTCATTTCTAGAAAGCACAGACTCAGAGCCACACTTCCTGGGTTTGAATTTGGCTCTGCTACTTGTTAGCTCTGTGATCTCAGGCAATTTACATAAACCATCTGTGCCTCAGTTTCCTTCCTTGCTAATAATAGCACCTACCTCATAGGGTTGTTGTGAAAAGCAAGTGAATTAAAATATGCCAAGTGCCTAGGACAGTGCCTATCATATAGTAAGTGCTACATATGTTTGGTTTTATCATCACAATCATTATTATTGTTTACTGTTATTCTGTAGTAACTACAATAAAGACACGCAAGTGTGCTAGGAGCCCAAAAAGAGATCCTTCATCTAATCTTAGAGCTTTGGGAAAGATTCTCAAAAGCAGCAAAAATGAACTGTCATAAAGGAAGACTAGGCATTACCCAAGCAAAGAGGTGCAGAGCTGTTCCAGGAAAAGGGTGTTGAAAACTATGAGCAAAACCTGGAGGCATGAGAAGGATTGGTGTGCGCTAGAAACTGCAGGGAGACTGGTGTTGCAATCACGTAAGGTTCCTGGTGGGGCACAGTGAGTGGTGAGGCTTAGGCATGGTCAGACTGTGGGGGGGGGGGTGTCTTTATCAGCTCAGCCCCTTTCTCTCAACTCCTTTTAGCCCTGATCCCACTCCTCTTCTCACTTTGGAGTAGGCCCAGGCATGGGACCCAGGTACCAATCACATTCTCCATTATGCTGGTCATGATAATTGAGGGCTGGGCATGTGACCCAAACTGGCCAGTCATTGTGCTCCCCTGGGATTTCTGCTAGAGCTGGGGTGGCAGAACCCAGCTTGCCCCTCATGGCATGTTGCTGGAGGGGCGTGGTTCTGGACCACTAAAGGCCCTTCCTCCCCCCATGGAGGAGTCTCCAGTCCTAGCTCCTGAGATCCTAGGAACTCCCCAGGTTTCCGCGGTTCTTCCTTCTCTGCTGTGAACTTTTCCCAGTATCCTGCCAAAAAAACAAAACAAACAAAAAAAACACCTCTTTTTAAAATCTAGGTTCCTTCAAGTTGGTTTTTGACATTTGTCAATGAAAAAGGCCTGCCTAATAGACTAAGGAGCTTGGATTTCATCCTTGGACCAGTGAGGAGCTATTGAAGGGTGTTAAATCGGGGTCAGCTGTACGTTTTTAGAGATGTCACCCTGAAAGCACGGTGGAGGATGAATTAGAGACAGATTGCACACGGGGACACCAGTGAGGGGCTGTCGTTTTCCAGCAGAGAAGTGGTGAAGGCCTGCCCTGAGGTAATTGAAGCAGGAATAGAGAAGAGAAGCTGATCTGAGAAACACTGAGGCCATTCCCCACGTGAGGTGGCCAAGAGCAGGCTGAGCCAGAGACCGCCTGCCAGCTGTGTCTCCACCCACAAGGCCCTGCGCCAGCTGCAGGTGGCCTGGGTGTGGGAGGCCTGGCCTGGCTTTGAAGGTCAGATCCAGAAGCAGGCAGTCAGCGGAGGCAGCCAAAGCGTTTCAGCCATGCCACACTGTCCCCTAGCCATGTTGGGTCTAGCCCCCACTGCTCTGTTGTCCCTGAGACCGAGAGATTTATTTTCAATGTGTTTTATCTAGTGTTCTGCCTTCCTTATAGTGGTCCCTGATCAAAAGGAGGCCCTGCCCGCTGCTCTTTATGTGCTTCCTTCCTGGCTCTCCAAGTCCAACTGCATTTCCCCCCATGCAAAAGAGGGTCAGTAGCATGAACAACCTACTCCATGGGATTCTAAAGATAACCTGAGGACAGAGGCCTGGGGGAGAGAGGCGTGGAAGCCAGAGATGGCCTAATAATGGGGAAAATAACATTTTAAAAGTACATATTTGTATACTAGAGACTTTCCATCCACTGTTTTATTTAATTCTTATAATAATCCTGTTAGAAAGACACTTTCCTTCCCCATTTTACAGGTAACAAAACCATGGTTCAGAGAGCTCAAATGACATACACAACACCACACAGCTTGCTAAGGGAGAGAATTGGGATTTGAACCCAGATCCGAGGTGATTCACACTGTGCCACCCCTCCCACCTTTATAAAGATCTTTTTAACCATTGTGAGTGGGTTGCAGCATGTCTCTCTTTTGAGGTCTATTTATTTCTATGATATGAGTTGGCTTACAGTGTTGGATGCAAACTTTACAAATGTGTAAATATCAGGCTGCTGGTGTTTTCCATGGCATTCATTATCTGATTTAGGTAGAGGAGGTCATCCTTTCAAGAGAACTGAGATGAAGCACAGTAGCTCTTTTTTTTTTTGACTTGTACTTTCAAGGGCAGCTGCCTCCTCTGGCTGCTAGAAGCCCTGCTCACCTGGGGTGTTTTCCATCTTTCCTGCGTCAAGCAGACCTGTGCTCTGAGCAGAACAACCTCCTCCTGATCATCAGCTATGGGTCAAACTACCAATGCCCTCAGACTGTGCTCATCCCCTCCCCTAGGGATGGTTCCATTCCTTATCCCAGCTGAGGCAAGAGGAAAAGCTCCATCCCCTGAGTCACTTCCAACTTTCCAAAGTGATGCTTCAGCAAGTCCACTGCACAGACCTGGGAGTTAATCCATGATTCAGCAAAGCACTCAGAGATGTGGGGATGTGGCAAAGAGTCATTCCAAACATTCATGAATATAGGCCACGAGCATGCAGTAGGCACTCCATAGTGCCAGACTGGGATTTTCTTCAGGGCTGAGCTCTGGGAGACTGCCATAGAAGCGAAACATATCCTGAAGGTGGACTGTGCCATGTGTGTAGGGGAACGTGGTGTGGTCGATAGGAGTGGAGCCTGCAGCCAGATGCCCTGGCCCCCTCACTCATAACCCTGGCAATCAGCCTACCCACTCTGGGTCTCAGGTTCCTCATCTGTAAACTGACAGTAATAATAGCACCTCACAGAGTTGTGAGAATTAAACAAGTTAGCACATGCAAAATGTTTGGAAGGCAAGCATTAGTACATGAAGCTAATTATTATGAGCATTATCAGTGCATGTTGTTCACGGTGTGTTAGCAAAGATCATTACCACTCTTAGACCCCTGCCCTGGGCCCCATGCTTTAGAGAGCCCTGCTCTGGCCCTCTCCAATGTCCCTTTCTACAGGGCATGGAGTTCTGAAGGGCCAAGGACACATGCCCATACCCCTCCTTCTAGACCATTCTTCAGTGGTAGCCAGGACCCAGGAATTTCTTGCTTAAATCCCTGAGCTTCCAGGACCCATGTGCCTAATGCAGACCATGTTGGTTTCATCCTCTTTAAGCTGTGAGGCACTGACCCTGTAGGAAGGGGTGGGCTGAGTCCAGAGGCACAAGTTGCAGCAGATCCACCCGCTGAGCTCCAAGCAGAGCTGCCCTTGTTGACTCGTGTTCGTTCTCATCCCCAGCTCTCCTCCCTTGGCTACAAAATGTCACCCTTGAAATTCAAGCTTGTGTCTGAGCTGGGTGGGAGCTCTGCGGGCCCAGGGAAACATGCACTCAAGGCTTTGGGGAGTCTCATGTGGCCACTCACAACGCAGATCCTTTCTTCTCTGGACCACTATGTGAGGGCTACTGTTGTGCTTTACATGAATATTCATTCCTGTTTGTCCAAGAGAGGTGTGCAATAGAGGTGGAAATGCGGAAAATGTAAAGGCTTACAAATGGCAAGGAAGGGGACCAGCCCTCTCAGGGAGGCAGCCGGGAGAAGGGTTAAAGTTGGGCTCAGCTTTCAATTTATACTTTCCTGGACAAATGTAGATCATTCTGGTGGTCTGATTGATTCTTGTCACTCTGGGAAATCTCCCACGTAGAAAGCCAGAGACCTGACTTGGGCCTCAGATTGGTTGTTTGTTCCTTTAAATATGATTGTCGGTAGATAGGACTTAACTGATTTTTTTCGCTTTGCATCCCTTGCTTTGGAATCTCTTATTTCAGAGGAAGGTAAATATCAGGTTTTCATATATTTTGCTGTTTGTAGCAGAAGCCACTGAAGGAATTGAAGGCAACTGGGTATGTTAAAATCGTTTTAACCCATCAGGGCTGCTTGGAGTAATTTCCCTGGAAACCTGTGAAAAGGGTTTTCAAGTTGAACTCGAGACAGTTGTAAATGTGTCCTTTTGTTGGATAACAGAAGGTGAATGCTAATGCTGAGAGGGACTTGGGGAGCCAGTTGAATCTTGTCTTCACAGCTCTTAGAAGCTCTCTTTGCCTTCCAAGGCCTCACTCAGCCTCCATAGCGTAGCAGTTTGGAGCCGGTTCTGTCAGAACTTGAAAGTAGGGTCAGAACTTGAAAGTAGGAGGCCCAACCTGTGGCTGGCAGCTGCCACCCGAGTGATGCTGGGCCAGTCAGTTGACCTCTGCCCCCCAGGTCCTGTGTCTATAAAATGACAGTGAGGTATGACATGGAGAGGTCATCAACAGAGCAGCCCGGGAATGAGCACCGTGAGCTAGAGAAACACAGGCCAGGTGTCAGATGTCATGATTCTTGTCCCAACTCATTGACCAGCTAGCTTACCTAAAGTAAGTTTCTTAACTCGGATGGCCTCAGTTTGCTTATCTATAAAATGGGGGAGTAGGTTAGATCAAAGGGTAGCGAGCATTTTCTCTAAAGGTCAGATAATAAATATTTTAGGCTTCATGGGCCAAATGGTTTCTGTTGCAACTACTCAACTCTGCAACTGTAGCACAAAAATAGCCAAAACAATGCGTAAACAAATAAGTGGGGCTATGCTCCAATAAAACTTTATTTGTAAAAATAGGTAGCAGGTCACAGTTCGCCGCCCCCTGAATTAGATGACCAATAAGGTTCTTTCCAACAATAAAGTTATATGGCTTATCTTGTGAAGGCATAAAACCTATTAGAATGGGAAATTATTGGTTCTTTTATTTGCTATGTGACTAACACATAATACATAAGATAGCTATCTTAGTATCGGCTTTTTAAAAAAATCTCATGGCATTTCAGACTCGTAGAGCTCAAAGGGATCTTAGAGATCACATTGCCCCCTCCGTGCTGGAAGCTCCTCTACAAGTTCCTAATTCCTGGTTATCTGCATTCTGCAAAGAGCCCATCATCTCAGGAGACAACTCACTCCGTACGAGCCCTTCCATCTGTCGGCAAGTTCTTAGTGAAAGCAGAGTCTGCTTCCTTGCAGTTTCCCCAGTGGTCTCAATCGTGCCAGTTCCTTTGTTTTTCCTTCTCTTTTGACTTTTGTCCCCCACGGATGGAGCTGTATTTCTTCTATAAAGTCCACAAAGTTTGCCTCAAAGGACCACTTTGGCTCTGCCTCCTTCCCTCTAACCCGAACCTAATCTGGTGTCTCTGGGCCCAGCACCCCTTTCCCGCAACTGCCTCGTGTTGGGTTTATGTGCCCTTGCCCAGCCATTTAGAATGAATGATACTGTGGACTATCTGTTTGGCTTTCTGCTCCAGCTGCACTCCCGACTGCCTTTCAGACCCCGCCTTGACTCAGCCTCTGTGCTCTTGCCAGACATCCAGAAGCTCTGCCTGTGTCCAGCCCTTGGGCCCCAATTCATCCACGAAGAAGGTTTAGAATACATGATAACCCTTTCAGTACTCAAAATCTACTCTTTTCCAGACCGATCAGACCTCCAGTGCCTTCCACCTAACTCTATACCCACGCTTCAGCCATTCCTGCTGTGAGTAAAATAACTAACTGCTTTCTTGGCAGAAATCTATGCTGATGAAAGCATACAGGTGTAGAAAAATAAGTGCCATTAAGGCTGGAATGAAGTGGAGGCCTTGGAGATGCACTTCTCAGATGGGAGTAAATGGATACATACTGTTATTAGTATATTGGAGAAACAGCAGCTTGTGCTGATAAGGAAATGTGGTATGGGGGTGCCAGGACTGTAACAGCTGATTGTCTAAGTAAAGAAAGGAAAATGTGCTATTTAGGGCTCTATTAATCTGCTGTTGCATTTATTGAGCACCAACAGCAAACTATATACTCCAGAAGATGCAAAATCAAACAAGAATCCTACATGGAGACTTGCGTTTCCTTAAACTGGGGAGGAAAGCAAAAAGAGACCATGGAAAGGCAGAAGTCAAGGGACATGGTGACTCCTCAGCCAGGACAGGTGACAGGGTGCTACCATTAGAAACAAAGGGTCATGGAATCCTAGAAGGCTGGAGCTGGAAGGACCTTGGGGCCATCAGCTCTAATCCTCCCATTTTACAGATAAGCATTAAGGCCCAAGTGCTGCTCAGAGTCACAGAGCAGAACCAGTGCTTGAACTCAGCCAGTGTTTTCCCATAACTCTAGAGTGAGGAAGGTGAGCTTACTGTAGGACAACTCTGACTGGAGAAAATACACTGGGAGATGAAATGCCCAAAACCTTGGGGTTGGGGAAAGCTTTTTAACGCTGAAGAGGGCATGTGGGTCACACTTTATCCTAACTTCATTGTTGGGAGTAGTTTGGTTTTAAACTATGATCTTGGCAATCCGCTGATGGAAATTTACTTCCCAAATGCACCTTCTTTATAGAGAGGGCAGACTCTTCTGTTTCCCTGGCTGAGTGCCTCTTGCTATGGAGAAATGTACCTCTGGATAGAGCCAAGCCTGACTTATGTGGGAACGGCATCCCCCTCCTGAATACAGACAAATGGTAGTGCAGGGTGACCAGACACCTGCAGCCCAGTGGCCACCTCTCATCTGGAGTCTGGGGAGCTGGGGCAAGGTCCTGTCTCTGGTTCTGGCTGGAAAAGATGAGGAACCCAGAAGCAAACAAGAGTCTGCTCACATGTTTGAGCAAGTCCAATTAACTACTGGAGCAAATGCCACAAAGATGGTGTCTTCAACAGCTCCACTGAGAGCCACAGTGTACATGGAGGCCATTGGATGGAACCAGGCCTTGGGCCAAGAAGTCTGGCTCTAGGTCTTCACAGACTGAGCAGCTATCTTTGCTGGATGGACAGGAAGATGCTTGGAGCCTGCGCACTCACCTGTGCACTCACAGAGTGACAAGTGCACAGGAAGAGAAAGCAGTGCGGTGAGATAGTAGCAGTATTTTACATCTGCTAGGGCCTTACAGTCTCCAAACCACTTCTGCACCTTTGACCTTGTTTTCTCTTTAGAGAACAAGTATGCGCAAGGCAGTTGAAGCTCAGAAGGATAAAAGGATTTGACTGAGATGAAAAGTGAGCAAAATTGGGTCCAGAACACAGCTGACTTGCGGCTTATTTCACAGCCATTCCTGCCAGCTTTAGTGTCATCTGCTCTGGAAGCTCTTTCCTAAGCCCTCACACCCTCCCAGTGTTCCCCAGCACTTACCATGTGGGTCCTGGACTCATCTCCTCTGTCTGTTACCCCTTGCTAGATCATAAGCTGCATGAAGGCAGGAGCCATGACTTGTTCATCTTTGTGTCCCCAGATCCTAGGACATGCCTGGCATATAGAAGAGGCACAATAAATACCCAGAGTCTTTTCAACATGGCTTCCAGGGCACAGAAGATCTGCACAGCCACTGTGCCTGCTACCTTTTTGACCCCACCTTCCCCAAGCTACCTCATATGCACAAGGCACTTTCCCACCTCAGGGCCTTTGCCCTTGCTGTCATTTCTGCCTGGAACTCTCTGCCTCCAAATATCCATGCAGTTCCTCCCTCACTTCACCTGGATATTTGCTTAAAGTAACAATGTGACATCATTCCCAAAAAGGCCATCTTTGCACTTCTGTCTTACAAAGCAGTCCCTATTTCTCATTACCTTTATCTTTGTTTGTCATCTGTGTCCCCTACCAATATATAAGCCCCTGAGGGTAGGAGCTTTGTTTTGTTCACTGCTTTGACCTCAGAGCTTAGAACAGTCTCTGGCACTCAGTAAACATTTGTCAAATCAATGAGCAAACCATGCTGTTTCATGTTAAGGCATCAAAAGCTGTTTTCTGTCATATCTTGAAAGGGCAATAGTACCGGATGTCCCTCCTGAATCTCTCATCCTTTCCTAACCAAAATTTGAGAATCATCATGTCTATGGTATAAATGGAGAAGGCTGAAGGGACTTGTCCTATAAGATCAGACTACATCCCTGGCAGTCAAGAGTCCTGGGACACACACGAGTCCGACACAGTCTAATTCTGCTAATATGTTGGCCAGGATAGCCATAGTTTCTGAGTTTGGGGAAGAAAAAAAACCAAAAAACCTAAGCTATACTGTTGTCTATTTTACAGTAAAGAGTCCACATTGTTAAACTGTCCTGAGCAGGTTCTGTGTCCCCCTCTTCTGTGTCCTTTAAGGTAACTAGCACAGGAATGGGTGAGTGAAGGCTACCTCGTCCCTACCCCTCTATTAGAATGCAAAGTAAACCAAGTTTCTTCAAGTCCTGCTGGAAATCTCCTAGCTGGAAACCTTCCCAGACACCCAGTTTTCTTGCTTGAAGTGCATTTCTTCTTTTCTCCTTGAAAATTAGTAAGGGAGAATTTGTCTCTATTACAAATCCCATCCTGGTGGGAAGTATAGAGTGTTGAACATTCACACAGAACTTTCTAAATGCCATTCTTTTCCAAAAGATGACACATCTTTACCAAACTGCGTCAAAATCAATTCTGAAAAATTCCAACTATTTCATGAGTAAATGGATGAATGAATAAATGAGTGGACAAACCAATGGGCTTCAGCCCAAGCTCTGCCATTTAATAACTATGACCTAGGGCACCATCTTGCCCTGACCCTCAGCATCTGGACCTCTAAATGGGCATTAGGCTCTGTTCTGCACAGGTTTGTTTCCAGTATTCAGTTAGATCATGCATTTATGAGCGCCCCAAAAATTCTAATGTGCAATAGAAATGTATTTTTATCATCATGCACCGTATCCTCCAAAAGTACCCAGCATAGAGTGTGCACAGAGGAGGCCTTCAGCTAAATGGTGAAAGGATAAATGGCATCTGTTTGATTGATTTATTGCCCTGTGTCTTGTTACATAAAGAATTTGCATGTCGAACAAGTGCCTTCAGTCTGGTGGATCCTAATGTGGTGGGCGGTGCTAAGGGTTCTGATGGGCTGCCTCCTTTTGACCTGGGTTGACTTTCGTTAGTTTACACCGGTTTGGATCCTAACACCATTCCTGCAGAGGTGGCATCTCCCCACTTGCCCCACCGCACAGGACAGAGCTGAGTAAAGGCCCTGTGGTTTCACAGCTGCACCCATCGCATGCAAGCCCTCACTCCCTGTGCCCATTCAGCAGCACTTCTGTGCCAGGAATCACCAGCTCATTGGCTGCCCAGGGCCACTCAGGGCAGCACTTGAATGAGAGTACAGGGAAGGACAGCTGGAATAGCACAGCAGCACGGCACCTCTCAGAGGCAACAGGTACTGCTCTAGTCCCTCCAGCCACTGGAGGAAGCAACAGGACTCCTGAATTTCTGATGCCACACTCACTTTTCACTAATTTGAGCATCATTTGTTTAATCAAATTCCTCTTTTAAAATGCAGGTGTACAGGCTGGCCAGTTAGCTCAATTGGTTAGAGTATGGTGCTGATAACACCAAGGTCAAGGGTTCTGATCCCCATATCAGCCAGCCACAAAAAAAATTTTTTTAAATAAAATGCAGGTATTCTTGGAGGGTAAAACCTACTGGTCAGTCACACCCTGATGAAAATAAATTGTTATATACTTAATTGCTAGTATTCATAAAGCTTTTACATGTGATCTCTCATCACACATTTCATTTAATCTTCATAACTCTGTATTGTAGCCATTAGCTCTGTTGAACAGATGAGGAAACTGAAGCTGGAGCAGTAAAGTAACCTGATCATAGAGCTGTAAGGAGAGATAGGATTTCAGACCCAGTGTTCTCATCCTGCAAAGTGTTATCTCTTTTCACTAAACCACACTGTCCCGAAGAGGTCTGCAGGAAGCGGGACCCTGATTGGGCTATGAGTCCAGCGCTTACCACAAAGGAATCCTGGCCAAGGACAGCAGATCTGGTCCAGAGGCCACAGTGTGAATCAGCATGCTCACCTGCTGCCCACCTCCCAGCTTGACCAGGACAGGGCATGCAGGGTCTGGGGGCCATCGACTGTCTTTAGGCTGAGGGGCATAGCTGAGCCTGGTTCACTACAATATTTTTATATTCTCTCTCTCTCTCTCTCTCTCTATATATATATATATATATATATATTTTAATTGGAAAACATTTTTTGAAACCTCTTATCCCTGTTGGCCAGTTTAACAATGCACTTTAAATGGATCCCCCAAGAATACAGATGTTAGAGTCTAATGATTTGGGTTCCTATTCCACCTCTGGCACTTGTCAATGATATGACTTTTGGTAAATTCATAACCTCCCTTGGCTTCAGTTTCCACATCTGTAAAATGGGAGTAACCCTTGTATGTGCCTCCTAGGACTGTTGCAAAGATGAAGTGAGGTCACTATACAGTGTGCTTCCACAGGGCCTGGCATGGAGGAAGTGCTCAGAGAATCGTGGGTGGTCCGGGGCCTTCCTGCCATATCCCCCATCCACCCTTGGTTTGAGGGCGGAAGCTTGGACAGCGCCTGCCTCTTGGAGAGACAGAGCAGCAGCATATTCTAGCCACTCCGTGGACAGTGGGGCATCTGCAGAAAGGAGCGGCTGGAGTGGGAAGTTAGTGTGTACTCTGTCCTCCGTGCAATCCGAGAATTAACCTCTTCCTTCAAGGCCTTTCTTCAGAGACCCATCTGTTCTCAGACAAGACCACGAGAGCCTAGAACTTGGTCTCACAGCATTTGGAGGCAAATTTTAAGGGAAAGTGCCATTTCAGGCTCCAGAGGTTTCTCCCCTAGGCTAATTCAGACTGTTAACCTGAAAGAGCTGATTAATACTTTTTAATAAACAGGGTGAAGTGAGGTGAAGATTGGAAGAAAAGAAATACGCTGGGCTTTGTAGAACCCTGCTTTGGGCTCACACCTTTATTTTCCCTCAACCTTAATCTGTTTTGTGTCTGTCTATCCAGGGACCAGGGTTGTGAGCACAATTATAATAGAAATGTGATAAATGAATAAGAAAAACTAATCCCTTGTAAATCTGTTTTGAAGAAGGGAATGACTAAGCTGAAAGAGAACTGCAGAGCCAGTGGAAAGACACACCCCAAGAATTTAGACAAGGCAGCCATGCCAGAGAGGCCAGGCTGCTTCTGGAGACAAAGTTGCAGAATTACTGCCGGGGAAGGCAGCAGTGCTGCGTAATGTCTCCTGATGGTAATAAAGTCTTTGAGAGCCTGGATCATGCAACTTACTGAACTGGGTTTATATTCTATTAGACAAAACCACTATGACCTGGATGGAAATTTAGCCAGAGAGCAGTAAAACATGGAAAACCACAGGTGATGAAGTAGCCTCTGGGAAGGCAGGAGTCCTGCTGTGTGGTTGGTTATTTTTTAAGTATTACAGGAAATTAGATAATATCAAACATTACCAAGTGTTTATTATGTGCCAGGAACTGTTCTGCAAACTTTGATGATCCGCATTCGTTGGATCCCCTCAAAAACCGTGTGCAGAAGGCATCCCCATCCAGTAACCACTGGACAGTTTTCTGTTATAAAGATGTATTCTTCCGCTTTGGAAGTCTGGCTTTTCTACTACTTCAGGTAACCAAAGAGAAGTGATATTCTCGGTTACCTGTAACTAAAGCGAGAGATGTATTACATTCCAAAACAGACTCTGGGCACAGCAGGGACTCCGCACATGAAGCACAGTTGATGTGTGTTGCTGTGTGATAGCTGTTCCAGCCTCTGTGACAGGTAGCCCTGGACATGTCTGAGATTTCTAGCTTTCTCTCTATACTCGGTGAAATCATGCTTCTCAAGCCTCTGGACTCCATACCTTGCTCTGAAAGCAGAGACCCATTGGTGGGGTGGAGAGAGCAAATATGAAGCCCAATGTAACCTACCCTTCCTATCCCTGCCCATCAGTCCTGGAGAGAGTTCCTGTTTCTAACAAACTCCATAAATTTGGTGTCTCCTTGATGCAGAAAACAGTAGATGCATTGATCCTTGGACAGATTCTAGCCACCTGGACCTCACAGTTGCTTGAGCCGGAAGAGCTATAAAAGAGAAGGGCCAGATCTGGACCAACACCCTCCTGCGATGGTCAGGAGACCCCTTTTTGCTGTGGCCACATCAGCCCGTCTTCACACAGAGGACTTATGTCTTCCACCCTCCGAGTTTGGTCTTCAAAGATGACAGTAAATACTGGTCATTTTATTCGTCACTACTCCTGTGTCCATATGTGCCCAGAAGAAACCTTTCCAATTTCTCTGACATTCCTGTATACATTATAGGACACAGGATGTTCTGAAACTTGATTGTATAGTGCCAGTTTATGCTCACACTGTAACTTCTCAATTTACAGCCTGTCCTAGGACTGCTTTATCCCATATCCCTTCTGCCTGGCTCCTCACTGGTCCAGATGTGCTCAGTTTCCCAGAGCTCTGCCAGATGAGGTAAAAGTGGAGACTCCTCATGTGTGGCTCAGTTCTAAGCTATGTGGCATCTGAAGTCACTGTTGCCCTCTAAGCCACGAGCCAGTGTGCACGTGTGACATACTCACTGCTTCAGTGGCAGGCAAGCAACACAGGGTGGTGAACTTGACTGTCAGCTGGGCTTTGGGCAGTGTCACCTGGGAGGAGAAGCCAGGGGTTGCTCTCCACTCACGTTAGCTCTCCACTCACAGGACAAGAAAGGTAATGAATAACATCCAAAACAACAGAAGGAAGAGAGCAGTTGCAGTCTCCTGCTGCCCGATGCCTCAAAGATGACCAGCTGCATAGAGGGAGGATCTGAAGTTGGGATTTCATGATACCCAGGGAATGGCAGGATTAGGGCCAGTGAGAAATCCCTGCTCTTTTTCTTTTGAAGACCAAAGAGAAAGGGGCATTTTCTCTGGATCTCAGGACTTTAAGTTGCTTTCCCTGGCAACTAGCTGACTTCCTGAGTCACAGGAAGGAGTGGGATGGGATGCAGGCGTCCCCACCCTACTGGGTGTTCAGGGATTGGGAGAGGGGATGAGCACATTGAAACAGACCCCTCTGACTCCTTCAGGACAGTTGGAGATACTCTTATCCTCCTATACAGGTGAGGAAACAGGCATAAAGTGGCTAAGTGACTCACCTTGGGTCACATAGCAGGACATTGTAGGACCAGGAATTACATTTATCATGGAGCAAGTTTTCATTCTCAACAAAGACCATGCCACTGCTGACCAGCCATGGAGAAGTGGTGCACTTAGAATTATGTTTCTTGGAGAAAAGCTCGATGCACAGTGCGTGGGCTGGACAGCCGAGGTGAGCTGCCTGTCGCAGATGTGAGCAGACCCAGTTCACCGCCCCATGCCAAAGTGGCCAGCCCATGTGCTAACCAGTGACCCGCCTGTCTCCAGCAGTGGCTCCTGGGTAACAATAGGGACTCCAAGATGCAAAGGAGAGCTGAAATCCAAACTTCTGCTCTTCCCAACAGTCAGAGCAACTCAGGATGAAAATGTGCTGAGAGCAGCAGAAGCTCCTGGGACGAATGGCAATTTGAGTTTCTTAGAGACAGACAATGTGTAGGTACCAGATGTCATTTTAAGCTAAAAACCTATGGTTACGTTGCTTAGATGATCATCTTTATTTACTCTAACCCATCATCCAGAAGCCATGCTAGATTGGATGTGGGCCATTGAGCATTCCTGTGAGAACCACAGCTCAGTATTTTTAGGTGTTGCCATTTCCAGCTGGAGAATTACATTTCTCTATGCAGCTTCCTGCATTTAGTATCTGATTATCTATGTCTCTGTTTATTTTGTCACTGGTCCTCAGGAGCCGGCACCTTACTCCTCTCTCTTTGCCAGTGGAGTGTCACTCCCCATGATAGGTCCTGATAGGCTCATCTACTCCAGTCCCAGAGACCTTCTCCCTGGGAGGGTCTGTGCACCCCCTTCTTCTGAGGAGAGGAGGCTTTGAAGAGGCCTGGGGCATAGGCGGGGAGTGAGCATTCCCTGCAGGGCAGTGACTGGCAGTCTGTGGTGGAGGTGCCAGCTATAATGCTCCTATCGAAAACAGGAATGATGGCCATTCTCCCCATGTAGTCCCTAATCTCCCCTCTCCTGGAGGCTTCAGACAGCCCATTTCCCAGAATTGCAAGACTATGAAGAGTGCACACCCCAGACATGCCCAAGTCAGGCGGGCACCAGGCCTGGGCAACCAGACTGTGTGTTCCGGTTGCTCCACCTCCTCAGCCTCCTGCCTGCCTGTCCTGCTTTCCAGCCCTCTGTCTTCACTGATCGCTCTACCCAACCCTCTGCCCTCTTTTCACCTGTCCAGACTGCTCACCGCACCCCTGATGCCACCTATGATACCTACGCAAGTCTTCCACTGCCCCAGTCCTCCTGAGACTGGCACCCCCACCCCGGCTGCTCTGGCCGGCCTGCCACTTGTAGCGCCAGGACTACAGGAGGGTCTGCTGCATCAGGTTTGCCATGCTCAAAGGAAGGGAAGCCACCCCATGCACAGAGCGTGGGCGTGCTCTTTGGGAAAAAGCAGAAAAGCAGCCACCTGGAGGACTGGCCTCCTGCGCCCCTGAGGGCCGGGCGTGTGTCAGGGACTGCACCTGCAGGGCCCTTTGAGGGCTGTACTGACAGAGTTGACCATGTCTAGTGATGAGGGCAGGAGTGTCCTGAGTGTTGCAGGGACCTGCCAGCTCTGCCTCCTGCTGACTTGATCATCTTCGACAAGTCGCTTTAGCTCCCTGAACTTGTTTTCTTATGTACAAAATGTGTAAGTCTAATAATATCCTCTGTGCAGAAGGGTGGTTCTGAGGATTAAATGAAGAAATGTGTGTAAAATGTGCTACACCCTCTGGCATTAAATAGGTGTATAAACCTCACCAGTAACTGGTACTACCACTGTTGCTATTGTCACTACTAAGGAAGCTCTGTTTTGTCCCTCCCCAGCGTGTCTCAGCCACATGTAGCCCCTGACCATCCTCTTGCTCCTCTTGGGACTCCCTCTAGAATATGTGGCCATTTTGATTCATGGGAGCATCTGTACAGGGTCAAAATATGCACTGCAGAAAAATTGAGGCATATTCTGTCCCCACGTCTATAGGACACTCCTGTAGTCTTCCAAGAAAAGTGCAGACCATGTGAAGCCAAGGAATATCTGTGCTGACAGAACATGACAGCACGAATTCACAGACTCATTTCAGCACAATGCAGCATGACCAAGGGCAGCTCCAGGTTCACCTTGCCTGGAAAGTGCCCACGGCGGCACTCTGGAAGTGTGCAGGTGTCAACATTGCACACACTTCCCAGAGGAGAGCCCCACCATATCGTGGAGCCCGATTCCTACAGGAGCCAGGACAGCTTCCCTGTGCACCTGCCCCCACAGCAGGGGGTGGCCGTCTGTTTCTGTCCCTTCCTCCTGGCTGCAGCCTCCCACTCCATCAGGGCCCACTTGACTCCCATCATCCCCACCGCCCTGTTTCTGCCCCTCGTTTGCCA
The DNA here is from genome assembly GCF_027409185.1 of Cynocephalus volans. Classification (NCBI taxonomy): domain Eukaryota; kingdom Metazoa; phylum Chordata; class Mammalia; order Dermoptera; family Cynocephalidae; genus Cynocephalus; species Cynocephalus volans. The sequence continues at coordinate 123,500,633 of NC_084467.1, read as the reverse complement.
CCACGTTTCTCTTCGCTGTGGGCATGGGCACATTGCTAAGTGCAGTCCCCCTCAAATGACTTCTGCTCTGGAGCTGCATTCAGCGTTATGTGTTTGAAATAGCCCTGCATCCCAAACTCCTGCTTCCCTCCCATTGCCGGACCTGTGGCCTGATAAAGCAAAGACTCAAGAGCACAGCACACACACTCACGTGCCGCGTGTGCCGCTCTTCCCTGTCCCGTTTCCCCCTTGTCTCCCCTGTGCACAGCCATCGATCGTGGGACTATGCTTCCCTCTGCAGCAGCCCTATCCCGCAGCATCCTGGCCGCTCAGGGCATGTTGAGGAACAATTTACATCTTTCCTAAAAAATCAATGCCTGCCTTACCTCCAGCGCCCAATCTACATCTGCTAATTTTGCTGCTTTCTTTAAAAATATTAATAAAGAGCACTTCCCATGTGACCAGCTTGTCTGCCATTTACAGTCCCTGAGAAGCCTCTGCTGATCAGAATTCTTTTATTCTGCAAAGAATTGCTCTGACACACTTTCTCCCATGAGTTTGTCCTCCATTAATTTGGCACAGGTTCAAACTCTTAGAGCCTTGACATGTGAGAAGGGATGGAAAGCTATTTTATGTGAAAGAAAGCAAGCCCTTGCTTCACAGTGGGGTTCCATGAACTCCAGGTCATACAGGGCCAGACACATTAGGGCAGGAATGTCTCTGTCCCTTTCCTTCTGCCTTTGGCCCAAGAGAAAAGGAAATAAAAGGAGGCAAATGCTTCATCGGCCCCTCGTTTCTTGGTGAGAGTCATGTGAAGGGCAGCGTCTTGCCTGCCTGAAGATTAGAATGTAAGATCATCTGCACTTTTTCCTGCCGCTCACAACCATCATTCACACCTAGGATGAAAATATGACTCGGCCATGTCTTTCTACCACCTTTTTGCCCAATACCTGCTCTGGGCCATTTCTCAAAGACTGAAATGCCTTGCTCTAAGAAACTGGAGATACATATACATGTAAAAAAAACCATTTAAAACAGGAAAAATTAATGGGTGCTTATTTATATATTGCGTAAAGATTTTTCTATTCCAAAAGTGCTTCTCTGAGAGGCTCCTTTAAGGAGTAGCTGCCCAAGTATAGTTCATTGCTTCTTTGCATATCCTTAACTACTATTGTTACAAGTGAACTTGAAAGAATGTTGGCTTGAAGTTCAGATAGACCCAGGTTTAATTTCAGCCTGGCCACTTTGTGGCCCGTTAGACTGTCTCTGAGATCCAGTATGCTAATCTGTAAAGTAGAGAGGGTGATCATATCCACCTAACTAACGTTGTTGGGAAGATTAAACAATTACTTATTCCTTTGCTTATCAAAAATGTGTACATATTAGAATGGTATATCTGAGGGCCTCTTTTACTCTCATCGTATGACAAAAAAAAAAATCGCTAGACATATGACATCAAATTTAAAGTGTGTGTTTGAGATGGTTGGACCTAAAATAAAAGCTGTGCTGCACATGCAAAATTCACTTTGGGGAGCCCATGCCCTGGGCTCACAAGGGTCGGGGCAGGAGTTCTGGGTGGACAAGGCCAGCTAGCAACTGAGGAGCATGGAGTAAAGGGGAACCAGAGTCTGCATCCTGGATGACAAAAAGAGGTTCACAGAAGCTTGAGGCTTGAAGACCGATAGGCAGAGAACTGGAATTGAATCCAAAGCGAAGGATCTGCGGGAGAGAAGAGGCAGGGCAGGACTAACGGGGTGGGAGGAAGTGAAGGGACCCCTTTGAACAAGCTCCCAGTGGGTAGGAGGTGGTTAGTGACACCCTGCAGGGCTGGGGATACAGACTGCATAGGGCAGGCAGCCTGGGACCCCCCACTGGAAGGTGGAGGACAGGGCCACAGCCCCACCGACCGAAGGACATTTTTCCACGTTTTTTATTCTCTATATCAATGCTTGCTTCCATTGGCACAGATAATTAGCATTGATAGTAGCTCATTAGCTAATTATTTCTGGCTCATGTTTACCAAGTCCATTACAGGCAGTTTGGACAGATCTTCTCCCTAATAGCCAAGTTCTGGAAAATTCTTCAGAAAAAATAGACTTTGGATACATAAGGTTCCCTCTCTTTTTGTTTTACAGAAAATGATGGCCCCACCATGTTAACCAGACAGCTCCCAGGTTCTCCTGCTGTCTTGCCTCAGCAAGAAGGTGGGGCGGGGGGGAGTGTGGTAGAAAACATGACAGAATGTGGATATAGACTCAAGACCTGTCTCTATCACTTAACTAGTTGTTGGATCTTAAGAAAATCATTCAACCTTTCTGAGCTTTGGTTTCCTTGTCTATGAGGTGGAAGCCATAATATACTTCACAGGATTATTGTGAAGATTAAATGAGATCATTTATATGGGGAGTATTTTTGCGAAATGTAAAGTACTAAGTCAATATCTGGTTATGATTACTTTCTCATTCATCGGTCATCAGAGACTTGTGGAGCATCTCCATGGCAGTGGGAAGTCGTGGGTCCATAAGGAATTATGCCTGAGACACCACCTCCTGGCACCAACCCAAACAGATAGCTGTGGGGGGTTGTCAAGGCCATGCTCTCCCCTCCAGCCCGGTCTCCCCCGTCTCTTGGCCAACCTTATGTTCAAGTGATACGGACACTACTTCCACCCTTTTTGCCCACGCTGTGCCTTGAGGCCGTTGCTGAGCTGCTTCCTCCTCGGCTACTCATTCTTCAGCCAGGACTCTGCTTGGGAGCCAGTCGCCAGTTGCCAGTCGGCCTGCATTCAAATCCTGTACTGCCCTAGGCTAGTTTCTTCACCTCCCCAGACCTCAGTTCCACCCCCTTTAAAGTGGAGATAGTGCTGGTATCAGCCTCACTGTGTAGTTGTGAAGATTAATCAGGTAATGCATGTGAAGTGCCACGAACGTGACTGCACAGAGCTATTGTCATTGTCATCACCACCCCCTGCCCCCCCATGATGTGTCTCCGTCCCCAAATATACCACACTGTATGGAAGAAATCTGCCTCCTGTCCTCCCCAAGTAACGCAGATACTCCCTGAGGCAGGGACCCAGTCTTGTGAGTCTTAGTGTCCCCTGCACCCAGGGCAGTGCCAAGCACGAGTCAGGGAATCAGGGTATCTGAGGTGGTTTTTTCTTAATTACTGATCTTGATCAAGGCTACATTCCCTTCAACAGCGTTAGTTGTAGCCACAGAACGATAGAGTTAATAACCTGTGACCTAGGATGACTCTCACTCCGTCGTCACTGGAGAAGTGGCCTCCTCCTTGGGCTCATGGCACCTGCTTCCTCTGCTGACTTTTGCTTTTTTCAGCCCAGTCTTGCTGCCGAATTAGGGGTCCATTTAAGTGGGTGAGGCTTGGCTCTCCCTATCTAGGGCTGGGCATGTATCAGTGAATTGGACAGATGGTCATGATGGTCCTGGCCTGGAAAACGTACAGTGATCACCCGTGGTCATGTGCTCAGGAGCCCAAAAGGGTGGTGTGTGCAGTGTATGGCTTTTGTTTCCTAGCTTTCACATCAACATCTTCTGACCAGAGCTCAGGGTCAGAAAGAGGACACCAGGAAAAAGAATTACAGGACTCTGGGAGGGACAGGAGGAGTGTTGTATAACTGACCTGGGTACGAACCTCAGGACTTTACTTTTATTTTAAAAGAGCTACTTCTGCAAGAAGCAATTATTAGCTTCCTGTTTGGCTTTCGATCCTCCCCTGCCTCGGCTGCTCAACTTTTTAATTGCTGCCAGGATGACGGAGAGCGCCACTGTGGCTTGCGGACAATGGGAGCCAAGTCTCGGGGAGTCCACGAAGTATTGCCAGCCACAGGGCTCCAAAAAAGCTGCTATTGAACCCCCACTGTGGTTATGTTAACAGAATCTCCTCTCCCCAGAGAGAGCTCCCTCCTACTGAATCCAAGGGATACTGGTGAAATTCTAACTCCCTCAGACACCTGGGGGACAGGATCACCCCCTAACACAGGGACACAGACATCAGGGCCCTCCCCACACAGAGCTCTCTCCCACTTCCTGGCCGATTTCTCAGATCCCAGGGCACTCTGCATGGCCTATCCATGCAAGACTCCATTAGAAGGCTACATCCACGCCTTTCCAGGAGCCTCAGCACAGACCATCCTTCATGGTCGCTCCTCTGAAATCTTATGTTCAAACAGCCGTCTCTAGCTCTTTCTGCCTGACCTGTTCTTGCATATCACAGAGCCCTCTGCTTTGTCCCTGCCTGCACCACCGTGTAACCTCTCAGGCACATCACTGCCGCCACTCTTTCCCACCCTCCCCCATTCTCTTGCCTCTTGTTGAATCCTCCCTCATGCAGACATTCACACTTTCCACACATTTATGAAACACCACTGTGTGCCCGACGATGGTGGGTGCTCAGTCTGTAGCAGCAATCGAGTTAATATGTTCCAGCCCGCATGAAGAGACAGACATTAAACCACGAACAGGTGCACACATAACCTAATTACAAATGGTGATAAGTTCTATGAAACAAGAAAACATGGGGTTCTATAAGAGAGACCTATTTAGTTTAGTGTGGTTAGGTGGAGATGTGTGGGTCAGAGAAAGTGACCAGAGGAAGTGACACTTGCACGAAGTTAAGCAAATGAACAGTGGGAAAAGTATTTTCCAGACAGCATGTGCCAAGGCCCTGAGGCAGAGACCTGACATGTTTGAGGACTGTAAGGAAGCTAGTGAGGATAGAGTGCTGAGAGCATGGGGGAGTGTGGTATGAGATGAAGCTGGGGAGAGAGGTAGAGATCAGATTATGCAGGACTGTGGAGCAAGTTAGGGGTTGGGGTTTTATTCAAATGAGAAGACTTTGAAGAGTTGTACACTGGAGAGGCCACCAGCCCAGCGAAACCCAAACCGCAGATTAACACAATGTCTGCCTTCTCTGCCTCTCCCCCTGGCCAGCCAAAGTTCTTTGGGGGAAGTCAGGAGGGCTGGAACGGTCAGGAAGCCCTTCACAGAAGATTGGAGGTAGGAATGGCTTGGCTATAGCCAAATACCACTCAGTAAAGCCTGGAAATTGTAATAGGCATAAAACCTAACATTCCACATATTTCTCATATATCCTGTGTGTCTGCTTTAGGAGAGGGCATTATTATTCCCATTTCACAGCTCAGAAGACGGAGGCCCAACATCCCCTCAATGACATAGTCGTGCAGCAGAATGACAGACTGGAATGTGGACCTGGATCTTCTGACTCTAAGCCCAGTGCCCCATCCAGCAGGGTCTGCAGAAGAGATAACTCCTGTGGGAAGATAGTGAGGAGACACATGGAGTAGAGGGCCGTGCAGTGTGATGCTGGTGTTCCTTCGGAGTCCACATAGCTCCCACGCAGCTTTGATGGGCTCTTGAATAAAGGAAAAGGCATAAAGCTCCTGATTTCGATTTCACATCTAAAGAGCGTGAGGTTCCAGAGGCCTCTGTTGCTTGCCGGCTCCCCTACTGCCTCTCGCGCTGACACCAGAACCATCAGAGCACAGATGATCCGTCCAGGGACAAAAGCCTGTCTCCTGAGTGTTGGAAGGAGATGACCAACAGCTTGAGCAGAATTGGCTCAAAGCATCTACAGCCAGGCCTTCATACTGGGGGAGGCTGACCTCTGAGCCACCTTCCCCAGGGTGCAGGAGGAAACAGCAGCAGACTTACGCACTCTCTGCCATGCCCAGCACGCCAGAACGTTCTCTGGCCTGAGCGGCACTCCACACATTCCTCCTTGCACTGCAGTCATTTATGTATGGCTTATGCCTGCCAGGACCCAGATCACAGTCATCTTTGTGTCTCCACCCCACATACTGCTTTGGACACATACGGACTTCAAAAATTACCTGTTAAAGGAATTAACCAATCAATCAACAAAGCCGAAGGGGGCAGATAAATAAGGTAATTTTCAAGAATTGAAAACACACAGTCATGTGGGAGTCCCTCCTGGGTTTAAGTCCCAGCTCTGCCACTTACAAGCTGGGTGAATATAGACAAGTTACTTAATGTCTCTCCATCTAAGCTGCTGCATTTGTAAGACAGAGCTAAACCTGCTTCCTTCACAAGGACTTAGGACGACTAAGTGAGTTAACCCATGTAAAGTGCCCAGCAAGGTGCCTGCAATATAGCAGGGGCCCCAGAACGGAATTTCCTTCAATGAATGCTCAAGGTTGGGCTGTGGAGGTGACTGCCCGGGTGAGGATCATGCCTCTGTGGCTTACTCCAGCTGCCACCCCAGGCATCAGTTAAGCTTTCTGTGGCTGTTTCTTCCTTTGCAAAATGAAGATGAGGATCATAGTGGCCACCTAGTAGTGTTGTTGCAGAATAAATGACAGCAGGTGTGTGAGCCACTTACATCAAGCACTCCTTCCTGAACTATGCTGCATGTGGCCACCACGCCAGGAGGAACATTTAGGTGTCTCTAGATATTTTGCAGTCTCCCTTCCCTTCTAGTTTGATAATACCCATGTGAACTCCTCTGTCCATGTGTGTGTGTGTCAGTGTGGCCCCACCTCTGCTCACTTCAGAGAGGCACCCAGTCTGTGTGCTAAACCAGGTCTTGACTAGTAAGACGTTTACAGGGGCCTGTCACCAGGGCACACGCTCAGCTGCCAGCATCTCCTGCCCCCGGCTCAGCTGCTGCCGGTAACTCCCTACATCTGCTGCCTGGCTCAGCATGCAGTGAAATGTGGCATGCGAAGAACACACAGCAGAAAGCTAATGAAAACAATAAACTGATTTTGAATATCTGTGCCACGAGACCACGCCACCTCCAGCCTCGACCTCGTCCCTTCTCTTTTCCTGCCTCTGCCTCCCTCCTCTGCTCAGATCTCATGAACCTCTTCCTTCTCCACTCTCCCCTGCCCTCCTTGGGCATTATTTGATGGAAACTGGGAAGCTCCTTCCAACTTCCCGCCCTCACCCTGCCCAGTGCCAGTGAGAAAAATGACTGCTCCCAGCAGCCGGCCAGTGGCCCCCAGCAGACTCTCATCTCTCTGCCACTGTGCCTCCTTTGGGGTCATGCCTGAGCTCTAGTGTCACCTGTGAAGAGAACCAATGCTTTGGGGATGGTAGAGGAGGTGGACCGGGTTAGGGAACCTAGGTCAGTGCTGGCTGCAATAGCCTTCAGTTCTGCCTGAGGAGTGGGCACAGGTGCTGGAGATTACGAGTTAGCTTCATCCCAGCTCGTCCATTTATTTGCTTTGCAATGTTGGAGGTGGTTTGGCCTGAGCCTCAGCTCCCTTATGCAGAAAAAGGGGGGAGGGGTAACATAGTACCTACTTTGAGGTTGCTTTAGCAAGCATTTAGTAGAATGCTTGGCACATGGTAGCCTATAGTAAATATGAGTATTACTTGCTCTTAAGGGTAGTAGCACTATTAGTAATACTAGACTTTTTAGACTCCTGCCCTCTGCCTGCCTTGGTCATCTCTACCTTGTCATCAAAGCTGTTTTGCCCTGTGGCTCCTCTGGCCTTGTTCTTGCTCCAATAAGCAGATCTCTTTGACTTTGACCATGTTTCCTAGTTTCCAGACTTTGGACCCCTTCAGACTGATGAGGCCAAGGAGCCCCCAGCCCAGACCACACTGACCCCTAGGTATCCAGACCCTGCGAGCCGTGTCCTAGTTATGGTCATTTCTCACAGGGTCACTAAGGCTTCAGTAGCCAGGGAGGCAGGAGAAAGGTAAGCATGCTGCATGATGCCAGCAGGTGGCTGGTTCCCTGCCCTCCTGTTCACATGCTTGTGCCCAGCAGACCTGCTCTGGTTCATTCATTCATTCATTCAGCTGATAAATACCTAGTGACTCTCAATTCATCTTGGATTCAACTAGATTAGTTTCCACTCCTGTTTTCTTTCCCCAAAATGCTTCATAATCATGCTATGCAATCCTGAGAGACAACTCATCACTTTTATTGTAGAATAAATACAAATTAAATTTTTTATATGAGAACATATACAAAATAAAGATAAAGAGAAAATACCCATAATCCCATAATCATAGATATCCACATTTCACATGTTGGTGTAACCATCCAATAATGTCTTTTCACAATCATACTAAGCTTCCACCTGCAATAACAGAATTCCAAAAAAAAAAAAAAATACAAAACAAAAACAAAAACATCCACTCCCCCTCCCCCTCCCCTCTACCCGCCACTTGTCTGGCTTCAAGGGATGGAAGTAGAGGATATAGTCACTGCATGGGCTGGATTGAATGTGTTTACCCCCCATGCACCCCGACACCACCATCTGGCCTCTGCAGCCTCTCCCAGCTCAGGGGCTCACATTTGATGCTGTCAGACAAAGGGCATGCAGCACCTAGCCAGGAGCCCCAGAGACACTTATCCCAGTGCATCTGCATCCCATCCTTTTGGATCCCTTTGGCTGTCACATTGGGCTCTCCCCGGACTATAGAAGAGCCTTCTCCATCTTATCACCTCTACTGCCCTCTTGAGCTAACCTCACCAGCTAGCCCTGCCTGCTCTGCCAGGAACACTCACCCCATTCATTGCAGCAGCTTAAAGGAAGTGCCTGCTCGGGGCTCTTCTAGAGGTGCTGGAGGTGCCTGTCCTCAGGATGCATGTAGTCTAGCAGGAAGATGGGGTGTGGAACCAGCAAATATGGCACACTGAAATGCATATGCAGTTGAAGGCCCCTCTCAGAGGTGACACTGAGCTGCAAATTGAGGATGAAAAGGAGTCAAGCATTTAGAGAGCTGAGGAAAGAAGGTTCTGGGCAAAGGGAGCAGCACGCCCAAAGGCCCAGAGGTGGAAGGGAGCATGTCTTGTTCAAGGACGAGGAAATTCGGTATTGCTAGAGTCTACAGAGCCAGGAAGGAGGTGGTGGGGTTGAGGCTGGAGAACTGGTGGGGGCAGGTAATGCCACATGGATGTTGTAAGGTCAGTGGAAAACCATCATAGTGTTTTCAGAGAGACGAGGCATGGTGCAATTTTAAAAACCACATTTGTGGCTCTGGGGCCAGGGCAAGCTCGTCAGCACGGGCCCAGTAAAGAGGGCATCGCATGGTCCTGAGAGAGGAGACATGGCTCAGAGCAGGGTGGTGGGTGCGGAGTTAGAGAGAAGGGACAAATTCGTGCCACGTTATGGAGGCAGAGGGGAGAAACATGTTGATAGAAGGGCACGGCGAGGTTGGCTGTGCAGTGAGGGAGAGGCAGGGGTCCCCACACTGTGCCTCTATCTCCCCTGGAACGCTGTCCACATCAAGTCCCCCTCATCCTCTGAGGCCTTCCTCCAGCCCTTCTTCCCTGTGAAGCCTCCCTGATCTCCACTCCCATACCCGGACACCTCTGCCTCCCCTCATTGTCCCCAAAGCCTGGATGTGAGCAGTGCTTTACTCCTTCAGCAGGGCGTATGACCCATCACCTCAAGTGGGCTGTGAGTTCCTTGAGGATGGGAACAGACTCCCCTGAGCCTAGCACAAGGCCCATGCCTGGTAAAGAGCCAAAAGGGCCTGCTGCATGGCCAGCAGACAAGACCCTCTTAGGAGACCCAGGCTGCTCTGCACAGCCACCCTGAAGCGTGAGTGAGTGCTCCGTGTGTGAGGCACCGGCTTCTGCAGCCTGTGTCACTGGGGAAAGGCACTCTGCTCCAGGAAGCTCGGAATTGGAGTCAGAGGTAAACCATCTTCAGACATGACCCAGAAAACTGGCCACCGACCTGAGACCTCAGGGCTGTCAGGTAGAAACAAGCCAGCGGCGGCATCTGGGAACCCAGCTGGCACAATTTAAGGGAATCAACCTGAACTGACCTCCACATAATGAAGGATAAATACATGGTGAAAAGGTGTCTCCTGAGCTGGAGAAACAGTCTAAACAAATATGAGGGTAGGATAGGAGAGAGCCCCCCTTAAACATGAGGCCTCTCCCAGCACTGATGACTCTTGAAAAACACTGGAAGTTGTCTTTTTTTTTTTTTTTTTTTTTAAAAGATGACCGGTAAGGGGATCTTAACCCTTGACTTGGTGTTGTGAGCACCACGCTCAGCCAGTGAGCGAACCGGCCATCCGTATATGGGATCTGAACCCGGGGCCTTGGTGTTCTCAGCACCACACTCTCCCGAGTGAGCCACGGGCCGGCCCGGAAGTTGTCTTTTCTGCAAGGGGAAAAACGGCCTCCCCGTGTGCCAAAAAGGAAGGGATGTGGTCAGAAAGGAAGGGGAGGAGGGGAAGGTGGGAGGTGGGTATTTACTAGCTTCTTGGAGCCTGACATAAACAGTGCAGAAGGAGGGAGATCCTAATTTTAAAACTTACTCTGCAGTCCTGGTGCAGACCATCTGAGAATGGGGACGCGTGCCAGCACCGGGCTGGGAGTTGGTGTCTGTGGGGCTCAGTAGCTGCCCAGAGGCAGTGGGCTTCGTGACTCGCCAGGTGGCTGCTGGCCCTGCCCCCACCTCCCCCATGCCCTCCTCCCCCTTCACCTCCCCACCAGGGACAGTTACTTCCAACTCCTCTTGTAGAGGGTTTGGAGGAGGGAAAGTGCTGCCAAGTGAGAAATGACACTGAGCCCGAGGCTCCCGTGAATGGGGGCACCTTGCCTGCCTCAGCGCTAGATGGAGACCAGCTGGAGCTCTCAGAGAATGTGATGTCCTCTTTAACTAAACTTTCCACATGCCTGAATAGTAACTCCTTAGATTAGAGCCGTGAAGATAAGGAGAGAATGGAGGAGCCTCTATCCCTTCCTCTAGGTGCAGTCAAGTTAACACAGGAGTCAGTATTTCCTTTAAGGAGCAGGTGCAACATAGTGGTTAGACCCCAGACTCTCTAGCAGTGCCTGGCGTTCAGGAAGGTGCGAGTTAGCTGCCATCAGGGTGATGTTATCAGAACTGATATCCAGCCTTAGGTCTGGAGCAGGCTGTTGGAGGACCTGTGCTGTGCCTGCATTAACCCTTAAGGGGGTGGATTTTGGAGACGTCCAGGGGCCGTGGGGAGGAGCCTGGATAGGCAGGGAGGAGACACTGTGGAAAGATGGAGAGTCTGTTTAGCAATTGTCCCAAAAATGTTTCAGTGTGTTACCAACTGGTAAGATCATAACAGTGTGTATCAGCTAATATCATCAATGACTATTATCATTATTTTTCAGAGCTTTGGGACTATTATTTTGTACCAGGGAGGCATCATGAGAAAGCATGTGATTTCGAGTCAGATCTTGGGTTCACAACACAGTTCTGCCCCTCACTAGCTATACGACCTTGAGCAAGTTTTTCACTGTTTTTTTTTTTTTAATTTTTATTGAATCATACTTGATTATACATATTTTGGGGGTTCAGTATTGACATATGTTGATCAAATCAATATTACTAGCATATATATTGTTACAAATCGTACTTACTCTTTATGCGCCTTGTTCAATCTCTCCCCATACCCCTCTCCCTTCTCCCTCCCCCTCTAATTACCCTAGATTTCTTCTCTTTCTGAAAGAGTAATGGTTACTCTGCTGATTTGTTGCCTAGATGATCTGTCCAATGCTGAAAGGTGTGTCCAATGCTGAAAGGTCCCCCAATATTATCGTAGAGCAGATGCTTCTTGTGTCACTCTGGAATGGGCTTTGTGGATAGAGACATCCTCTTCTTTTCTTTGATCTCTGCTGGTGACTCTCCTTGTGTCAATGCACTCCAGTGGCTGGCGGACCATCTGCACGGTAGTTGTGGCATCTAGCCACTTTTGCAGCAGCTATGGTTATTATGATGGCTGTGGTGGGCCACCCACATGGAGGTGATGTTTTTGGCATGCTCCTTACCTAGTTGGTGGTGGTGATGGCGGTGTGCCTGGTTGTGGGAGGGGATCCAGTCCTCAGATCCATGCCTCAGGGCCCCAGTTGGGCCCTGTGGCACTGGAGGTGTGCCTGGTTGTGGGAGGAGGGTCCAGTCTCAGATCCATACCTCAGGACCCCGGGCAGGCCCTGTGGTGCTGGCAGTGTCCTTGGTTGTCCCCCCTTTCTGGCTTGGTAGCCCAGGGGACTTCCAGTCCTAATAGATGTTATGGGTGTTCTTTCGTGAAATGAGACCTTTACTAGTTAATATCAAACTTTGTCTCTAGTTGTGGGTACTCTGTTTTTTCTTTCAGTTCTGTGTTGGGTTATTTGCTGTTCCCACCACTTAAATTCTGCACTGGAACTAATTTGTTGTCCTTTGCTTACTTCTAAAGTGGGGGAACTTCCTGTTGGGACCAGTACTTGAGCTCTGTGGTTGAGCTAAATTGCTGCTTTGCTGCTGATTCCCTGGGGAAGGTTTTTTTGGTGGCTCAGGTTTTAATGGTTGACTTTGTAGGACTTCCAGGTTTAGTGAAATTCAATGCACCTGGGTAGTATAGAAACACTGATCTGGTCCTGAGTCTTTTCATCAAACTGCACCCCATGCAATTCTATCTTCCTGACCAGTCTCCTCTGAGTGGTCCTACGCTGATAGGGGGTCAGATCAGCTGTCCTTGCTGTGTCCCACTGTTCTCCTGATGGGCCTATCTCCGCCACCACCCGTGCTCCAAACACCTCCCATGGAATAGGCTGTATGCTAGTCCCTTAGGATGACTCACCAGCCTCTGAGTAGCTCCTTTTTTTCAGTTGTTGTGGCTCCTTGCTCCTATGTGGGTCCATGTGAACCTTATTAGTGGTCTTGCTGGCCTGGGGGTCATCAAGTTCCTCTTCTCTGCTACCGCCTCCAAGCAACTTCATCCGAAGGGCACAGCTGCAGCTTTTGCCAGCTCCTGCTCCGTGCACTCAGCAGCTACAGCCTGGAAGTGGCCAGGGCTTGAAATGGTCAGAGAGGTTTTTTCTTTTTCTCATCATGGCTTGTCTGGCCTTCCTGCACTCTGTAGGTCTCTCCTCCTCTTCTCCTGAGCTCTAGCAGCCCCAGATTGGCTGTCATTGCTTTTTAATAGTTGTAAATTAATTGATTTGTGGGAGAGAGTAACAATGGGGACCATCTATTACACCATCTTGACCAGAAACCTTAAGTCCTTCACTGCTAATGGAAAATAGAAAGATACCTCATGCAATAGAGGTACGTTGTGGATGGGATGCTGTTTGTAAGAGGGCTTTGTAAATGTGAAGACTAAAAGGTGTGAGTAAAAGCAGATAAAACGAAAGAAAAAAAATCCCAAATTGGAACTGTCCAGGGTTGCAGAGCTGTGCATCCAGGTCTCCCACCTCTGCCCAGCCCTAGCATATGTGGGCCCCAGGGTGAGAATACAAAGGCTTGGGTACCATATTTCTAAATATTTAAAAGTTATAGGTCAAACTAACAAAATACTGAATCAGGTAAGTTCTATCCTCCTACCTAGACAAACACACTTTATAACAACCTGAAGTCTAGTCGATTCAGAATTCTTGGACACCTCAAAGCTCTGGGCCAGAATGCAGCAGCATAAGAACAGCCAACCCTCAGCCCCCAGCTCCCCCTTCCCCCACACTCTCCCCCTTCTAAGCCCCCAGCTGTGTACCATATTGAGAGAGAGGTACCATCATGCATGGGTACGAGGATACCCAAAACACGTGCTGAAACTCCATGCTACTCCAACAACAGCCACCCTCTGGCCACTCCTTGGCCCAAAAGTGCATTCACAGTGGAGTGGACTGCCCTTGGGAAGACAGGAAAAAAGCCTGCATAGGCCCTGGAGGAATGTTTAGGGCCATTTGGGTTGGGAATATTGAGATCCCAGGTACCCAGAGGATGTTCTAAAGGGAGGGGCACATCCTCTCAGCCCCACAACTCCTCGCCCAGTGTGGAAGGGCAAGGCTAGAAGATACCAGAGTGGTTTCCTTTAAAGTGCAAGGCCAGGCCATGGCTCCTCTCACCCAGGTCTAAGGGTAGTACCATCCTGGATCTCAAAGCCTGCCCTGAAGCTCTCCAGGCTTGAAACAATCACTTCTCCATGTGTGGTTCCCCTGACTCCCATCCCACACTCCATGAGGGGAAATTAGTATCAGGAGAGCCCCCACCCACCTGCCACACACTGACTCCAAGAATGCTGCTCCCAGCACCATCCGCCATCTCCTCAATGACTGCAGGGCTTCATGGGGAGCAAAGTGGGGCTCTTCTCAGAGAGGTTGGTCTGCCCCTCAAGGGCACTGGGAGAACTAGCTGGGTCTGGGTGGAGCCTGGACCTTAACCCAGGGGCTACTTATTTGAATGAAATGTTTGACATGAGCTTGTTTTCTTGAGATTTGCCTCTTCTAAAAATGGGATGCAGATAGCATGAAGGTTCCAATAATCAATGTTTTCATTATTAGGCCCATTGGTGAATCCATTAACTGTGAGCTTTGGGTCAATGACTGATTGTCTAAAACGAAAACATGGTGTTTATCACCGTGAGGAGAAGGGTTGCAGGAGATGGAGGGGAATGAGATAACAACGAGCAATGGCATGGTGTGTTATAGTTTACAAAGCATTTGTTCATACAGCATCACTTCATTTGATCCTTATAATAGCTCTGAGATGTACAGACACCTGCTGTTATTTTTCTTTCCGTTTTACATATGAGGAACTTGAGGCTGACAGGAGTGACTTGCCTGAGGTCAGACAGCTCTTAACCCAGGACGGGCACACAAGTCTCCTGTGGGAGGTTGTGGTACTTCCTCTGTTCACTGCACCAAAGACTTCAAGGAAGGAAGGAAGGATGAGATTCAGATCTCAAAGGAGCTCTTCCCATGAGTATGGTACCATAGAAAAGGCAGGGTTTGAGGTCAGAGAGTTGTGGTTCAAATCCTAGCACTGTCCTTCCCATCTATATGACTTTGGGTAGTTTACTCTGAGCTTCTTTGCCTTGTGTATGAACGGACTATAATCATCCCTGCCTCATAGGATTACTGTCAAGTTCTTGCACATGGAAGGGTTCAGTGGCTGTTAGTTTCCTTCTTTCCCTGGCCCTGCCTCCATCTCTGTTACTAATACCTAAACTTAAACTTTGGCCACACACTGGGCTAAGAACTTCCCATTCATTATTTCATTTAATTCTCACACCAAGTAAGTGCTGCTGTCTTCCCTGTTTTATAAACGGAGAAACTGGTCCAGGAAGGGCAAATCACTTCTCTAGGTTCACACAGCTGGTAAGTGGTAGCTTTAGGTTTGCCAGCCTGGGCAGTCTGGCTCCAGAAATCCTGCTTTCAGCCATTATGCCCAGCCAGCTCCCTACTTCATCTCTCTCCTCTCTTTGTTGTCCAATTTCTTAAAGGAATTACCTGAACTCTTAAGTTTTTCTTGTGCTTCTTCATTCCCTCCCTAACCTCTTACAGAATGGCTCTATCTTAACCCCACTGTCTTCAATTTCTGTGGCTTTTGATGCTGTTGATTCCCTGAAATTCTCTTGATTTTGGAAACTCGTCATCCCCCTTCGTTGGCTATTTCTCTGCTTTTCAGACTCCCTTTTGTCTCTGGCCATCTAAACAAGCCTCCTGAGAGCTCTCTTTCATCCCCAAAGATCTCACCCCTCACCATCACATCAGCTGACCCTCCGCCATGCAGATGGCTGCCAAATTTACTTCACAACCCTGACTTTCCCCTAAGCCCTAGGCTCAGCTTTGCAACTACCTCATAGACACAGTGTCCACCTGTCTAGCCAATTCCACAAAAACAGCAGCATCCAAATTGAAATGCATAGTCTCCTCGCATCTTTCACTTCAGAGCAATTTGATACTTATTTATTCAACAAATAATTTTGAACTCATTCTATGTGCCAGGCACTGTTCTCGGTACTGGAGATACAACAGTGAATAAAATATATAAAACCCCTGCCTTCTTAGGGGTTACATTTGGGAGTGAGAGATGAGGGGAGACGGACCATTAGTAAGGTAAGTTATATGTATATTAGAAGGTTCTATGGAGAAAAATAAAAGCAGAAATGGGGATTGGTGAGTGCTGGAGCAAGAGGTGGCGATTTTAAATGTGATTATCAGGAAAGGTTGCACTAAGAAAATGGAATTTGAGCCAGTTCTGACGGAGGCAAGGAAGCAAGCCTTTCAGATATCTGAGGGAAGGATGCTTCAAGTAAAATCAACAGTCAGTGCACAGGCCCTGAGGTGGAAGTTCATTTGGCATGTTCAGTGAACAGCACATGGGCCAGAATGGGCGAGAGAGAGAGAAGGAGATGAGGTCAGAGAGGAAATGGGGAGCCAGATCACGTAGGTCCACATAGGCCATTTTAAGTATTTGGAGTTTTCCTGGGTGGTTTCAGAGGCATGGGAACATTTTGAGAAGGGAAGTGACATAAATGTACACATGTTTAGCAAGATCACTGTGGCTGCCATGTTGAAAATAGACCAGGGCACCGGAGCAGAGGTATTAGCAAGCAGACCAGTTAGGAGGCAACTGCACTAATTCAGGAAAGACCAGGGTAGCGGAGATGGTGTGGGGTGGGGAGGGGGGAGTCGAATTCTAGGTATATTTAGATGGCATCAACAGGATTTACTGATACATATTATGTGCGATGTGAGAGAGTGGTCAAGAATAACTGCAAAGTTTTTGCAAGTGGGCAGTTGGGTATATGGATCTGGAGCCTTTCCGGCTGGAGATATAAATATGGAGGTTGTCAAAGTGTAGATGGTGCTTAAAACCAGGGGACCAGAGGAGATCACCAAGGAAATGTGAATAGACAGAAAAGAGAAGAGGACAAAGACTGAGCCCTTGACTCTCCAATGTTAAAAGATTGAGAGATGGGCAAAACCAGCAAGGATACTGAAAAATAGAGTGAGATACAAGAAGAAACAAGGGTAGTGAGTGTGTACCATGTGCCAGACACCACGTTCTGGGCAAGGGATGCAAAGACAGACAGGATTCCACCCTCACTGTCTAAAGGAGGAGTCAGGGGCTTTGTATCCAAAATACCATAGTGGGTGGATCCAGGGATGTGTGTAGAATCAGCTACTGTGAGACCACAACCTGTGAGTTCTCGAATGATTTTATACACACACAGACCAGTCAGCCATGCTTGGCTGTTCTGAGTAACTGTTTCATTTTACCTTCTCTTTTGTCTCTAATTGGCAATTGGTCACCAAACCTCAGAGAATCTACTTTTGTATTATTTCTTATATGCGGCCCCTCCTCTCTGTTCCCTCAGCCATCAGCCTAGACGAAGTCCTTATCAAAGATCACCTAGCATGTTGTAAAAGCTCCTAAACATCCTCTTTCTCTCCCTTTAGCCTTCAAATTCTCTCCATTACTCTTCTTCCCAGCACATCACTCTCCTGAGCAAAAATCCCACCACCTCTAAGATGAAGCCCAATTGCCTAAGCTGTTTACAAAAGGCATTCTGCAGACTGATGCCACCCTGCCCTCCCAGCTTTGTCTACACTCTTCCCAGCACTCGCCCTTCCAAGTGGTCTCTTCCGTTTCCTGGAGACTCCATGTTCATGCTTGTTGTCACCCATGATGGAACCTCCCACCTGAAAATGCCTATCTTTTTTTTTTTAATTTTTATTCAATCATAATTGATTATACATATTTTGAGGGTTCAGTGTTGACATATGTTGATCAAATCAATATTATTAGTACATATATTTTTACAAATTGTACTTATTCTTTATGCCAACTGTCCAATCTCTCCCCATCCCCCTCCTCCTTCTAATTACCCTAAATGTCTTATCTCCTTCTGAAAGAGTAATGGTTACTCTGTTGATTTGCTGCCTAGATGATCTGTCCAATACTGAGAGATGTGTTCAGGTCCCCCAGTATTATCATAGAACAGATGCTTCTTCTGTCACTCTGGAACAGGCTTTGTAGAGAGAGAGAACCTATTCTTTTCTTTGGTCTTTGCTGGTGACTCTCCTTGTGTCAATGCACTCCAGTGGCTGGCAGACCATCTGCATGGTGGTTGTGACAGCCATGTTTATTGTGTTGGCTGTGGTGGGTCACCCACATGGAGGTGATGTTTTTGGATTGTTCCTTGGTGTTGGCAGTGTGCCTGGTTGTGTGTGGGGGAGTCCAGTCCCTGGCTCTATGCCTCAGGACCCCAAGCAGGCCCCAAGGGGCTGGCAGTTGCCTGATTGTGGGAGGGGGGTCTGGTCCCCAGCTTGACACCTCAGGACCCCAGTTGGGCCCTGAGGCACTGGCAGTATGCCTGGTTGTGGGAGGAAGTCTGGTCCCCACTCCATGCCTCAGATCCCTGGATGGGCCCCGAGGTGCTGGTGGTGTGCCTGTTTGTGGGAGGGGGGTCCAGTCCCTGGCTCCATACCTCAGGACCCTGGTCAGGCCCCAAGGCACTGGCAGTGTGCCTGGTTGTGGGAGGGGAGGGTCCAGTCCCTGGCGCCATGCCTTAGGCCCCCCCCCAGCACTTGAAAATGCCTGTCTTTATTCCCAACAATTCATATCCTATTTTCTCCACAAAGTTCCCCTGTGATAGCCTGTATGGATGTCCATGTTTCTGAATTCCTATACTGCTCAGAGTCTGTGCCATTTATTTTTGTATGTAGTAATATAATAGCATGAATAGTCACTGAAATACGTTCATGTTCATTAATCCATTCGGTTTTGTTTAAGACTGGCTTTCCATCCCCCCTTTAAGGATAAATAATTTTCAGTGCAAGGCATGGTGCTATTCTAATAATAGACTCTAAATGAATGCTAGATGTTAGATTATTTTTTAAGGTAAGAGAATATATAAATGGAAAAACTGTGATAAAAACACTTTGTTGTATACAAGTTCCACCAAGCTTCCAGGTATATATAGGCATGAAAATGACTGAAATAAAATATTTATTCTTTCAGTAAAGATTTGCTAAGTTCTGCTATGTGCCAACAATGTGCTAGACGCTAATGACTCAAAAGTAAGTCACTATCCCAGGCCCAAGGAAATCATAAGCTCATGGGGAAGACAGACACATAAATAAATAGTTATAATACTATCTGTCACCTGTAGATCTGGATATATTCATGGGCCTACAGAAGAGAAGGCTTCTCAGAGGAGTTGATGTGTGTAATGATTCTCAAGAATGAGTAGTTAGATACAGTAAAACTTTAATAGGAGAAAGAGCAGGATAAGCAGAGGGCACAGCATGAGCAAAGAAGCAGAAGTGAGAAACAGCATGGTATGTGGGGATGGGGAAGCCGGATCATTGAGAGCCCATCTGTCCTATTAAGGAATTTGAATTTGATCCTATGGGTGATGCCAGAGAAGTCTATGCAGAGGAGCACCGGAAGGGTTTTATATAGAGAAAAGGCATGACCAGATTTGCCTGTTTTAACCTTTGTGTAGCCTAAAAGATGGATTTGAGAGGTACCAGGGTTGGATACAGAGAGACCAGTTATGGGCAATTACAGTAGACCATGTAAGAGATGCTGAGGGCTTGGGTTAAATGAAAGCAGTGAGAGGTGGATGGAAAGGAGATAGACTCAAGCATCATTTATGGGGCAAAATTCACAGGGTGTAGTGATATAGTCACTGTGGGAGTCTAGGTGAGGGGGTGAGAGGAGCCAAAGATGACCCTCACTTCTGACCTGGAAGATTGGGTGGGTAGAGGGCCAACCCCTGCAGCAGAGACAAGAGAAGAGGGCCTGGTGTATGGTGAGATGATGAGTTCAGCTTGGGTCATACAGAATTTGAAGTGCCTCTGGCATCCTATTCAAAGTAGTCCCCTAAGTGGTCAATGAGTATCTCCAGTGGTGCTATTATTCTTGGAACTTTTCAGGGACTTCTTCTCTGAAAACCATTATCAAAGCCATTTTATCAGCTATATAAACCAGTCATGCATTTTATAAGCATAACTCTCTTTTTGAAGAAAAAAGAAAGAAAGAAAAGCCACTGCCTTGGGATGCACACTAGTATCTCTCTTTCATAAAAGAAATAAATATATGATACTTTTCAAATAGAAAGCCACTCTCTATTCACTAGACTTAAGGCATAATGAATTTTGACTATTTCCAAAATCAAACCATCCCTTAATGATGTAGTCCTGGGGTCTCTAGACCTGTGAAAGAGAACATACCTCAGACCCAAGGAATTTCCAAAAGAGCAGTCGCAGATGTGACAGCTGGGTAGATGGAGCCAATTTGTAGCCTCCTGAGATCACTGTGCCCAATGACTGCACTTGGCCACGTGTCTTTGTTGTGATGTGATGATTAGGAAGCCTGTCATATTTCTCTATTCCAGAGAATCCTCCAAGAAAAAGGTCTCTTTCTTCTCTCCTGTGACAGGCATAAGAGTGCACCTTTATTGTATTCTCTCTGTTTTTGAGAAAACCTGACACCAAACTAAGTTTTGTGATTTTCTCACAAGACTGACTCTCAATACTGGGTGCAAGTGTCTGCTCCCATGGCTCTGGGCAGGAAGAATGGGGCAAAAATATGAACTGTAAAGTTTCTATAGAAAAGGTAACTAAATTAACTGGCAAGATAACCAGTGCTTAAAAGGATAAAAAGAGCATCCACCCAAAACTAAGTTCCCCAGGCAGTGTGCAGTTAGCACAGTATTTAAGATGGAAGATCCTGGCACTGCTGGGAATAACTGTCCTCTAATCCCACAGAGGAACCCAAAGGTTAGTAGGGCCTGATTACTAGCGAAAATGGAAAACAAGATTTAGGCAACACAGAAAATAAATGCCTGATGACTGAATAATTGTCTAGGCCCTTTGGCTGGAGGCACCAAAGCTGACTCCAGTGTGGCCATGTCATGAACCAAACAAGCAGATTGGGTCTTCACCACACCTCTGACCCTCGTGTGATTGTATCCCATTCCAGTAACACTTGCTCCCTTTTGTACAGTAAGAAATGGCTATAGAATTACCTTTGAGCTCCTGCCTTCAGCACAGCTACATTAGCATATGTTGCAAAATTAGCTCTCCCTGACTTTCTGTATCAGGTAAATTCCTATTACTTAGTTTCTGCCAACCATGATGCACTGCAATTATTCCCAGCAGTTATCAAGGCCATGGAGACAAGAGAATAGGCTCTTGTGGTGTGGGCTCACCTCCTTCCCAGGCAGTCCAGCCTTCCCATCCCTTCTGGCTTGGGCTGACTGGCATAGGAGGTGCTATGGGGAACCAGTGGGAGGCAGCAGTTAATGTCTTTATGTCCTCATGTGATGGTAAGGGATGCTGAGATGTTAGCATCAACTTGACAAGGTTGCTCCCTTTTAGGCCATTTGTATGATGCCCTGCAGGGTCTTCTTCACTTCATAGGTGGAAAACTTTATATCAAACAAGGCCACAACCTCTTAGCTGATGAATGAAGCACTCATTCCTTTCTTTGTTTATTAAATTCTTATGCATTATTACCAATCATCTTTCCTCATCCCGGGAACGGAAATACAGATAATGCAAAGCCAGGCTCTGGTAACTAAACTTCTGCCCTTTTTAGGGTTCAGTCCAGCTCCCCATGGCTACTCTGGGAGCTGCTAGCTCATTGGGCAGCCTGAGTCCCCTCCATTCTGGCTTTCTTCAGCAACATGTAAGGGAATTTCGGGTGGCAATATGATATAGTGGTCAAAAGCATGGACTTTGGGGCCGGCCCCGTGGCTCACTTGGGAGAGTGCGGCGCTGGGAGCGCTGAGGTCGCGGGTTCGGATCCTATATGGGGATGGCCAGTGTGCTAGATGGCTGAGCGTGTTGCGGACCACACCGAGCCAGGGGTTATGATCCCCTTACCGGTAAAAAAAAAAAAAAAAAAAGCATGGACTTTGGAGTCAGACATCTCCTAACTCCACGTCTTATAATCTGTAGGATCCTTGGCATGTACCTTAATATCTTTAAGCTTCCAACCCCTCATGTGTAAATTGGAAATAAAAATTCATTTATCCTGTGGAATATTGTGAACATTAACTGAGATGACGTACTTAGCACAGTGGTTGGGATAGAGTAAGCATTCAATAAGTATCATCTACTACTACTACTATTATTATTACTAGCAATAGTCCATGGCAGGAGGAAGACACATGGGCTAAGAGTAGGGCACATGTCTCCTCCCTCCTGCTGTACAAGGTCAGAGGCAGCCAGGAGGAGAAGGCAAGTGCCCAGAATAGCAGGTTTGCCAGACTAAGCAATGAGGCTTCCAGGCTGAACTTGAAACCAGAGGAGAGGCAGCATATTACAGACTGTGTATTCCAGCCTGTAGTCCAACCTTCACATTCAGGTGGCTTCGAGAAGGTGACTGTTATCTCCTTGTGTTATCGTTTTCTGTGCCTATGTTTTCTAAGTGCTAGATTGGCTGATGGCTGAAAGTTAAACAATGCTCTTTGTTGAGTGGGAATTCCACCACTGTGATTTCCTAAAAAATTAGTATAAGCTTAAACTTTGCTCCCTTTTGCCTTCCATTCCTCCTGCTACTTCCTTCCAAGCGCATCAGATTTCAACTGCCACCTCCTCCCAATAAACAAACCTTACATACCCTCCTGCTTCCCAAGAAAGCAGTCCTTGCAATGGAATGCCTCTGAACTGCTAGTTACCATCATCCCAACTAGTTGATGTCTCTTTGTCATCTCACAACTTTCTCTGTGAGCTTCCTGCTTTCAATTAGGTCAGCTATAGTTTTATTTAACTTGTTTTGGCATTGCTTTTTTATTTTTGTTTTGATTTGTTCTCGTTTAATCCTATAACAGCACAGCCTAGAACTTTTTTGACCTGAATTCCCCTCTGAACTTCCCATTTTGCCCAAGTTGACTATGTTAGTAAGTGATGGGCACCTCTCCAGCTTTTGAAAAATTTATTCAGCCTCTTCTTTTCTTGTGCATCTCTTCTGCTTTGCCAGGTCAAGCTGGGAACTGCCTGACTTGAGGGAAGGGAGAGTAAAAGCCATCAGTGACTCAGATGGGGTGAGCTACCCTTGGTACGGGAACACCACAGAAACTGTGACCCTGGTTGGCCCCACCAACAAGATCTCCAGGTTCTCCGTCAGCATGAATGACAACTTCTACCCCAGTGTGACATGGGCGGTGCCAGTGAGCGACAGCAATGTGCCACTGCTCACAAGAATCAAGAGGGACCAAAGTTTCACTACCTGGCTGGTGGCCATGAATACCACCACGAAGGAGAAGATCATTCTGCAGACCATCAAATGGAGGATGAGGGTAGACATTGAGGTGGACCCTCTTCAGCTCTTGGGGCAACGGGCCCGGCTGGTGGGCAGGACTCAGCAGGAGCAGCCCCGGATCCTGAGCCGGATGGAACCCATCCCCCCTAACGCACTAGTGAAACCCAATGCCAATGATGCCCAGGTCCTCATGTGGAGGCCTAAGCGGGGGCCACCTCTGGTCGTGATCCCTCCTAAGTAGAAGCAGACTGGTCTGACTGTGTGTGGAGCACGTGCTGTGGAGACACGCAGGGAGGTGGCAGGAGCCTAACTGAGTTTCTGAGCCAAAGCAGACCTCTCGGTTTGCCAGCCTTTGCAGCCACTTGTGAAGAGCAGGGCTGCTCCTTGGGTGGTAGACCATAATCTTAGAAAAAGCACTTCCTTTTAGGAATAAAGAAATCACTGATTTGACAGACTTGCTGTGATTACCATGCAAGTAGCCATATTTTGGAGCTGACCAAGATGATTCTTTTATCTGAACTGTTGACCATTTCTTTCCCATGAGATGCAGGGGATGGAAACAAAATTAAACAGTGCCTGTGGCAAGTGCTGCTTCCCAGCCAATTAGAAGTGGGAGTGAAAACATCCACACCAGGTGTTCGTAAGACAGACAGTCCCTTTGTCTCACTGGAGGGTGCTGGGGAAAACGGGTGGAATGAAAGACAGGTGGTGAAAGAATGGGTGATGAGGAGAGGAAAGAATAAGTTGTTATTACAAATTAATACCTGTGCATTTATTAGTTTGATTGTCAGATTGTCAACACACTCACCAGAATGAAAGAAACGCTTAGATAACTGGAGAAATGTTGGTATTTGCTCTATTCTGAGGTGGGTGAAAAAAAAAAAAAAAAAAAAAAAAATCTTCCTTGGAACTGTCCGTGGTGCTGATGTGAACTAACCGATGGGGATTCTCGCTAGTTTCATCTACCCACCTCTTTCCAAAAAGGTTGCTATTCAAAGTATTTCTAATCATAGAATTTGGATGTGTAGTTTCCGTATTCTGCAGTAGCTGTGATGTCTGGGGCCCTTAGCCTGTTTTTAGTGTAACTGAAATGTGATTTTGTTTACAGGCTTATTCTGTTCCCATCACCAGCCCTAAATTTAAAGAAAAACTAATAAGCCATGGATCCATGTAGAGTTTTCAGACTTTTCAACAAATAAGAATGCTATTTTCATTTTTGTTTTTACTTTCTGAATGATTTCAACACATAGAATGCACACATGTAGGAATGCGCGCACGCGCACGCGCACACACACACACACACACACACACACACACACACACACACATGCCAGGATGCATATAGCATAATTACTAGCAGATTTGCCAGCAGTGCCTGCATATGTACCTGCAGCTTTATGCATACACAACTTTGTGCATACACTATATATCCATATGTTTATTTTAGCTCTTTTTCACAGAAGCTCAACTTTGACTGCATGAGCATTTGTGAGAAAGTGCTTTCTAAAGGTTTCACTTCAGAGCTCCTTAATGAAAATCTGAGCTACTCACATTAAGCAAGGCTGTATTGCTGAGATCCAACCAATAAAGATTAGAGGCCAGGTTTTCTTTAGTCAGTCCAATAAAAACTTTTTAAAGACTTTCCAGTCTTTACTATGAGGATTTTTTTCAGCTTTTGTAGCTTAAATCACCCTCACTCCTCCCCATCCCTCAAAAAAGAGCTTTTCTTTTTTTCTCAATAGTGCACATTGTCATAGATATATATAGGGTTGCTTGTTCAAAAACCCTCCATGCAAACTGATTATGAAATTTAAACAATATCATTGTGGGTTTAATGAGTAGTTACTGCCAGCCTAATTTCAGAAGTGAGAGAGTTGAGGTTCAAAGCAATTATTACAATCCCATGGTTGACTCCAAAGACCTTTCTTCTACCAGAAAAAAGCAGAAGCAAGAGGACTTATTTATTACTTTTATTAAAAATGCAATTTAATCTAATTTCTTTCCGGTTCTAGTCCTGGGGGGTGGTGGCACTTATTTACATGACAATGCTAACAGATCCACTCCAAGTTATGTAGTGTTAACTTCACATTTCAACCATTTGCTATTCTCTTATAGATTAGTTATTGATGGCATGTTATTTATAACAGCACATTAATGACACATCAGTGACAGAAGACCTGGGGACATTCCATTTAGAAATAATCGAGCTGCTACATTTGGATTCCTCTGTCTCTTTCCATGCTTCCTTACATTTTATGAGAGAGGTAGCCCCAAAGAGCACCATGGCTGAAGTATAAAGCTGCTTACTTTTCATGCTGACATCAGACACAGCAATCTCTACCTTGGATTGAATCCTACCCTTATGGGATTCTGAAGAGTGGATACTGATCCTGGAATCTAATCCATGCGGCCCCACTTTAAGAAAACCTGATATTTAAAAATCCAAAATTGTAACAAGCAACAGATTAATGAGAAAAAAAAATTACATTACAAAATCCTTTACAAGATTTTGTTTTCAAATTCCCCTAGCCATTAAAATAAGATATGATTTATGCAATTATATTTACACATAAGTTTTTCAAGGGCGTATCTGTATTTATAAAGCAAGGTGCAGCATACTTTATAAAAATAAATGAGAAAGTGGTTATAAAAGTTAAAGGTAAATACACATTATGATTATTGTCATTGATACTGTGGTGGACTCTACAGTCGGGTCTCTCAATTCCGAAATCAGCTGGCAGAATGCTCTATTGCCCTGTGGCCAATTATTTTAAAGTTATCTTTGTTTTACAAGGAAACAACCCCTCTTCTTCCTGTGATCTGTGGATCATTACCTTTCAGCTTAGTCAGGATATTGCCAAATGAAAGTTCTCTTACAAGAGAGAATTCACCTTGAAATTTCTGTTGGGGTCACCTCCATCCTGCCATCTAGCCTTCCTTCCCTTAAAAGTGCCTGGGTCTGACACCAGATGCCATCAGTTTAAAGGGGCTCATTCAGTGCCTTGATTAAGTTTTAGTTGGGTGGCCTCAGGGCTATGTTTGAATTCTGTACACACACACACACACACACACACGCAGAGTTTCTTAGTGGCATAAGCGTTTTGAATTCCTTAGTTGGGTGGCCTCAGGGCTATGTTTGAATTCTGTACACACACACACACACACACACACACACGCAGAGTTTCTTAGTGGCATAAGCGTTTTGAATTCCTGTGTAGGAAAGAGCATTTCATCAGGTCTTAGATTTTTTGTTTGTTAGTTTGTTCTTCTGTTTGGCTGGCTGGTATGATAATCCAAGCCCTTGACCTTGGTGTTATACCACCACACTCTAACCAACTGAGCTAACCTGCCATCCCAGTCTTAGATTCTTAAGTCACTTTCAAGACCTTTTAGTCTATGATCCCAAAGGAAATTGAGGCCCAGTTAAATTGGGTCATCTAGTCAGGGTCACATACCTAATCAACAGAAGAGCCATAAGAAGGGTCCAGTCTCCCAAATATCTCACACCTACTGGGAATGTACAGTTTCCCCATGTCTCCAGCCAAAACACCATCATCATCCCTGAACCATTCACCCACAAACTGACTTGTTTAAAAACTAGGGACAATTGGATTCATCCTTTAAAGAACAGGGGAAAATCCTTGTTACTGTTATGTTGAAAATTAGTGTTCCAAATTTCCTTTATCCATGACAGCTTCTTCTGAGGTTGAATCCTTTATCTGAGCTCTTTGCTGCATGCATTTTACACTCCAGTCATTTCCATGGCCATAGCACATGGGAAGCTTGGAGGCTAGTCCCCTTTCCACCTCTTATTCCATGGACCTTTTTACAACTCCCTCTGTCCTGGTGCTAGGAATGAAATCTCATAGGTCAGTCAGATTCTAAGCAGCAATCCTGAGCAGTAAAATAAAAGAACTATGATTTAACAGAGTGTTTCACAAAACACTTGTACATGCATTTTCTTATCTCCAGACAGTCCTACGAGCAGTGTAATATTCTTCTTATTACTATTATCATCCCCATTTTACAGATAATCAATTAAGCCCAAAGAGGTTAAGTTACATATCCACAGGCACAGAAACAGGAAATGTCAGGAGCCGGGATTCAAACTGGGCCTTTGGGGCTCCAAATCCCATGTTGTACTATACCGTGCTGCTTCCCTGGTTAGTCCCTGCCTAGAGAGCACAAAAGAGAAGAAAATAAAGGAGAAATCAAGTCACTTTTGCCTACACAGCCTTGTAGTCTCTACCAATCTACTAAGTGGACATATTAAAAATAAGAGGACAGACACTGTTTTCTTATGCAGAGAACCTTGCAATCCCCAGGGAGGTTGGCCCAGAAAAATGCCTGGCAGGGGCTGCAGTGTGGGTGAGCTGGCCATCACTCGGCAGCTCTCAGCACAGTACTGGCAATTAGTAAAGCAGGAAATCTGCTCTCCTGGTCTCAGAATCCCTTAAAAACCACAAGTACAAAAAGGGGGAGGAAAGCATGCCTCCCGCAGCTGAGGTCCCAGCTGAGCGAGGCCCTGCCACCCGCCATCCCTCAGTGTGGCAGGAGCAGCCCATGGGGCAGAGACAGTGGAAACAATGGCTTTCTGAGCCCCAGTTGGCACATTGAACGATCTTGTTAGATCTGAGGGCACAATTAAACCCTGCCAGAGCCAGCTCCCAACTGAGTTGCAAAGAAAGATGTAAACACACACACACACACACACACACACACACACACACACAGACCCACTGCACTCACACCCTCTTCCAGCTGAAAAGAAAATTAATCAAAAACCCAATGAACGCCTGAACTCTATAATTAAGCCTAAATGATCCTTAGATAGAAAGAGAGTTGAGTGAGCAAGCTCAGTGCACACAGATATTTTTACCCCAAAGTCTTATTGCCATTAATTTCTTTTGAGATTTTGAGTACATCTGGTTCCAGTTTCCCTGGTAGGACATCTGCCTATGGAAGGCCTTCTGGAGAATTGCCAGTTCAGTGGCCAGCCAAGGTTATTTGGTCATTCCAAACACTTTTGTAGGAATGCGTCTGGGGAGACAGAGTGCCACTACCCTCCCAGGTCAGCCACGTCCTCTCCCATGACAGATCCCATCTCCAACCTCAGTCTTCCTAACAGCTCCTTTCATGTGTAAGTGCTTTACAGTTTACAAAGGGTTTTTAATTTCTTTTGTGTAGAGTAAAAAGAATCTCTGTTCAAGATGAGAAATCTTAGGACTGCCCTGATCTTTCTGTCATCATTATTATTAATAGCATCCTCTCCCATTTGATTAGTATGGTACAGTGTACATAACACAGACACAAATGTTTTATCATTTTATTCTCAGCAGTCCTGTAAGATTGTCATTATATCCCCATTTTACAGATGAGGAATTGGAAGCAGAAAAGTCAAAGATCTGAGGTCACACTAATTTAGAGGTGCTCTGAGAACTCAAGTTTCTGTCTTGCTGACTACACACCTTTACTCCATTTTCACAGAACATTCTCCCCCCAGTTAAATTCAAGCAACCTTCTCACCTTATCCAGTACTGCGATTCCTCAAGCAGGGCTGACTAGCAGAGGGAGGCTTTACAAGGCTGCCATAATTGATCCCTGAATGCTCTTTGACAAGATAGAATAAGCGCTACTGAAGACTCTGTTCAGGTAGCCCAGACTCTGTGCCTTCAGGTGATTTCTCTCCTTTCCCATATTTGAAAGGAGGCCCACTTGAGTGCTCTGAGGTAGGTAAGAAGCCAGAACCTAGGACCTCAACATGATTTGAGATTATCTGGACCAAGCTGGTAAGATGGACTTGAGCAAATCATTTAAACTTTTCTGGGCCTCAGTTTCCTCCTCTGTTAACTGAGATACTAATTAATAACAGCCCAGCTGACATCACAGTCAGAAAGACACAATGGGATAATGCCTGAAAACACTCCAAAATATCTAAAGTGCTGCTTGATAGAAGCATTGTCACATCAGTAGAATCACAGACCTTACTAGTTACAGGCCCTCAAGTCCCACCTACTTGGAAGCCCAGAACCATCTCAGGGAAACCCACTCTTCCTGCCACGTGAGGCCTGGCCTCTGTGGAGGTTGGTGGGCTCTAAACACCCCACTTTCCACAGCCACCTTGTTGGGGAGGACTGAACCCTGGTGGTCAAGGAAAGAAAGGAAACCAGTGCATAGCCCTGCAGGAAGTAGCTCTGAATTTGTAGCTGGAACTCCAAGAGACCTTTTGGAAAGGAGAGGAAGCTGAACGTCAGGTCTAGGCCAGTCTTGAAATCCCTGCAGGATTTGCCTAGTTTAAGCCAACTAGAGAAGGCAGCCAGGAACAGCTACATTTTTGCTTTCATGGGCTCAAGCAAGAGACACAGAGGGAGAAACACACACACACACACACACACACACACACACACATAATTTCATACATATATTCAAATATATATTACATGTATTCAACCTTTATGTGGATTTCTGCTGGGCTGTTCATCCCTACTCTTTCTGATGCCCCAGATCTCGACTGGGACCCCACAGTTTGGAATGGAATTACAGATATGGTAGTGTGGGTGCAAATAAAATGAGGATATTTCCTTCTTCCTGCTCTGCACCCTCAGGCTGTCTCATTACATTGGAGGCATATTTGATTACATCCCCTCTGTCTGCACCTGCCTGCGGTGGCCCCATCCACATGGCCCCACCTGGACCAGCCACACAGTTTGCCTCAGGGCTGTTTCTCAAGGACATCCCAAACTGCCTCTCTGCCAGCCAGGCCTGAGAGTGGTCCCTAATAGAACCTAAGCAGCTCTTCTCACCAGGACAAATGTGAGGCCAGGCCTCTGGGCAGCAGGCCAGGTGGCCAAGCATAAGAGCCCCTACTCTGCCTGCAGTCTCACATTTGTCCTTGGCTAACCCAGAAAACATGCGTTGATCCTTAAAACAGCTGAGTGCTAGGTCAGAAATGCCTGGGGAAGGGGAAAATAGATATTAGAATTATAGCAATGAGAGGAGAGGGCTGAGACACAGAGCTCAACCCAGGGACCACACTGGGG
This sequence comes from Cynocephalus volans, assembly GCF_027409185.1. NCBI lineage: Eukaryota > Metazoa > Chordata > Mammalia > Dermoptera > Cynocephalidae > Cynocephalus > Cynocephalus volans. The sequence goes on along the minus strand of NC_084467.1, from coordinate 123,470,627 downwards.
ACCGGGAGGGGTTGCAGACAGTGCAGTGCTGTGAAGCATGTGAATGCTGAGATCGCTGAGTCTGGGGCTGGCCTCAGACTGGCTAAGGGCCAGCTTCACTGAGAGAGTAGACAGAAAGGAGGATGGGACGCTTTGCTTCATGCCGGGCCCGTGACTTGGGTGAGCCAAGCAAGACAGCTGGGATGAAGAAGTTAGAAGGCACTCACTCTCAGGTTTGTGCGAACACTGCCCCTGCACCCACATGCCCTTGAGAGAGCCGGCCTCCTTCAGTGACCCAGGCGCCTGCATGCCTCCCCCATCCCAGCCCCATGTCATGCCCACCTCCAACTCACTGCTTTCCTCACAAGAACAGTGGGACAGGAAGGGTATTGTGCAATCCCTCTGAATACTTACTCTTTCAATAAATCTGTATATTTAGTCTCCTAGGGGCCAGGCTCAACAGTCCCTGCCCTCAGGGCAACAATGCTCTCAGGAAGCTTTAAGAGCCACTCATTTCCCCCTTGGGGTCACACATCGCAGGGAAGCCCCTTAGTCTTCTCTCTATCCAGTGCATCAGCCAGTCTGCGTGAGGGGACATTGCCTTTCTGGCCCAGGGCTCTGTGAGGATGGGTAAAGTGACAGGGCAGGACTTATGTCAAGCACTTTGAGTTCTTCCAAGGAAAGGCACTGGGGAAAACCTACAGCCACATCAGGACATACACAGGCCCTGGGGATGAGGGCAACAGCTGGTTATCTCTCCGTCTGCTCTTGTTCCATCACCCCCACACTTCAGACCAATTAGAATATTCCACACAGACGTGATCCAATGAAATGTTAACTGGAAAGTTAATAGGAAAGATAATACATGCACTACAGGCTGAGAACTATTTCATTAAACTGGGCTTTCAAAGCAAGACAGCCAATTAAATTATTTCCCACTTCACTCCCTCACGTACCAGAAACTATGGAAAGCTATTACTTTTAATTAATTAGGAAAGAAAGAAAGTCTCCGTACATGCGTATCAGATGAACGGAGACTGAGAGGCAACCCCACCTACCTCTTTGTGTGCCCACGCGCGTGCATGTGCACGCACACACGTCAGGGAACTGAAGACTCGTCTACTGTCTCACCCAAAGAATTCCATGGGTCTTCTGAAACAGCAAGAAAATACCTGCTTTCAGAAGCCACTCGCAAAATCAAACAAAAGAAAATGCCTTCTTCAGGCATGTTTATTCAAAAAGAAATAGGGCATTTTCTGTGAAAGAACAAACAGCTTTAAACTCAGTTGGATTTCAAACCTTCTGCAGCCAAAAATTGATCTTGTCTTTTCCTCTTCAGTAAAGAAGGAGACATTTCCACGCCAGCTCTCTATATCAAACGCAGTGTTCATTGGCACAGGACGGTCTCATGACTATGGGACCTCAGGCCCCTGAGGCTTGATTTTTCAATTGGCTTTATACAGGTCTCATGGAAGCCACCTTTGAGACCTTCGTTTTTCATCTGGGAAATGAGAAGGCATACTCTAACAAAAAGTATGCTAACCCAAAGGCACCCTTATTGTATAATAAACACTATAGTGGAATTAATGTAATGATCCTATGAAACAGTTGTCCTGGTGACATGACTTTGGCACACAGGTATCTCTCCGGTGTGGTCTATGAGCGGCAGGCAGACTCTGAGGTTGTCTCAGGCCTCTGCCCACGTGTACCCCTGTCGCACTTGCTCCCTCCCCTGTCCCTGCCATGTCTGTCATCCTGTGCCATACCCGGTATCAAAGTCTGGCAAAGCCTAGCACCTACTCTGACCAATCTCATTACTGCAGGAAGGGTAACTGGCATTTATTGACACCAAAGAGCACGGCAGCTATTCCAAAGCACAGGGTGGACAGAGGAACATTTTCTAGAATGAATTCTAGGCTATTAAGTCCCTATGTGTATGTATAATGAGGTTGTCTACTAACTTTAAATAACGGAAGCACATTTATTTGACCATCTACATAAGAACTGGGGATTTCTTTTTTCCTAAAACTGAAACCATACGTAAAATCTGAAAAAGCAACAGCGCTAATTAATTTGTAATGATAAAAATGTGTGCCGTTACAGCAGTACACCCCTGTAAGCAAATCCGATACATCAAAAATCCAAAGAAACCAAGCAGAAAAGCGATCAGGGCAGAAAGAGAAGGATGCCCAATGTTTGACTTTACCTCGGAGCAACTCCGTTCATGCACTCAGAAATACCTTTTTTCCTTTTGTTTAAAAAATTCAGTTCACCCACTTCTTTAGAGCCAAAACTATTACATAAAGCAATATATACAAGTACCCACAAAAAATAATGACAAGTTTTGTTTTTTTAAGAAAAATTGATTGACAACTTCAAGTTGAATAATGTAGATGCATGTTCAAGAAATAAGTTTTAACACAGTTGGAGTGTGAGCCCAAGCACAGGACTACTGGGCAGGCTATAGGTCACTGGTCAGTTAGCCGTTCCCTCAAATCTCTATGCCTTTGATGCTAAGGAACAATGCCACAGGGGGTCTGGAATCCCCACCCACTTCTGTAGATCCTTTTGTGCCTTGCTAATGGGTTACACACGTAAATGACCTACAGTCCTTTAATATTTTAGTTTTTAATCTTTTTTTAGGAACCACATGAAAGTTATAGACCCTTTTTTATAGAGAAATGCATATGAAAATGAATACCCAAAGTTTTGCATAAAAGTTCAGGGTCATTGTCCCTTTGAAATCTATTTATGAAGCCCAGATTATGAACATCTGCTTTTAAGGAATGACATTTCTTTGGTCACTGTCTTAATGCCTACTCTATTTACATGTTTCCATGTCCACATGCAGGTCTCCTAGTAGGACAAGGCAAGCCCAGCAAGCAGAACCACATGGCAGAGACTAAGGAGGAAGAAATGAGCAATGGCTGGTGGCTCCAGAAGCTGAAGCCCTGGGACAGCTGATTTCCCATTAAAATGAGTGACAACCTGCCTGTCTCTTCACCATCCTCCCGTCCCATGACCTCCTACCCATCCCACCTTGTGCCACGCAGCACTCACCATGGGATGACTGGGCTGGCTGGCTGGGAGCTGTGTTGAAGCAGGAGTTGTGCCTGCCATATCTTTTTGAGTGTGGAAAGACTGGATTCATCCAGGTCTCAAGTCCATCCCCAACCCTTGAAGTGAAGCCTCCTAGGTCAGCCTGGACTTCAAATGCCTACATGGCCTAGCCTTGGTTCCCAAACTCTGCCTTCCTTTCCTACACCTTTGGGTGGGAAACAGAGGAATATGTATCTCCCCTCCTCCCTTCTCCACGTGGATGGCCAGTGTTAATACTCTTTTGAGATTTCTCTAAGGCCTCCAATCCTTGGAGAGCCAGGGCCAAAGCAATCCTGTTTCCCCTACCGCGGCCAGGCTGGGTGCCTTCAGGTGACCAAGGGCAAAGTGAATGTCACTGGGATCCATGGGATAAGGGGAGAACCACCCTAAGAGGGCAAAAATGATATGCATTATTTTATTTATTGGTTTATTTATTTCTTACTTACAGATTTATTTATTTATGGAACATGTATTTATTAGACAGCAGAAAATCCACTTCCATCTTTGAAGCATCAGCCCCATGATTTGTCTTCTTGCCCCTTAGAGCACAGTGAAGTATTCCTCTTTGAAGCCACAGAAAAGGGGGAGAAAATTTCCTCCGTATGTCCAAGCACCTCCACCCTAGCCAGATTTTCAACCAGTAATGGGATTAGAAACCACCAGCTAGTGAGGCTGTAAAGCCACACAATTCAGCAGAGGCTTGACTGCCCAGACAGAAGCTCTCAGAATCCTCCCCCAATCCCACCCCTCTTTTACACATCCTCCCCTGCTCCTCTTTCATGTGCTCGGGTGGGGACTGGCCAGCCAGCTCCAGCCTGACCTTTCAGAACTAGACTCCTCATTCTGCTCTGATGCGGTATCCTTAACACCAGATGTACATTAGCATCATCTGAGGAACTTAGAAAGAGATCCTTGCCTGGTCCCCTCCCCAAACCAGTTCCAGCAGAATATCTAAAGGTAGAGCCTGGGCGTTTTTGGTGTTTTATAAGTTACCTGGATGATTCCAATTTGAAAATAGGGTTGAGAAGTGACTCTGATGTCGTCTCTCCTTTGCCCCTCCTCACCATCACGATCTCTTCATCCTTTTGTTCTCCAGCTTCCTCTGGAGTCCTCTTCCCCTTCCCCCAGCCCCTCCTCCTCACTGAATCTTCCCCATCAGCTCAACCAATGTGAACAGATCCCTGGAGAGGTGGCAGGTCCCACAGGTTGTACCCTGAGGCTGGTCACTGCACCAGCTTTTCTAGGAGTGGAAACCTATCCCCTGCCAGATTCTCTCTCCACCTGCACCTCCCTCAGTCTCCCAAACTTCAAAAGTTTAAAGGGCACTTTGGTGACATTACTGTCTTCAAGTCCCAGTCCTGATGGTAAGGCCCATCCAGTCTTTATAACCCAAGCCTTGGCCATTTCTGCAGAGCCACCTGAATTGGATGAGGGTCTACTTATAACAGAGCAAAGGGTCACATTGCCCCCAAGCCAGTCCTTTCCCCCAGCAACCTGGCAGCAGCACTGTGCATCCAAATTCTAGGTGGCTAAGAAGAGACAGCTCACCCTTTACACTTATGGGATCTCTACTTCTGAGTGTGAATAAGCGTGTGTGTGATCATGTGTATATGTGTATATGTGCAAACACTATCTGTATACAAACCATCTAGACCTATAGAGATGCCAGATTTCACTTTCCATGTAACTAATTGAGGACTTCCATTATCTTTCACTCAGTGGAGTTTCACTGTTGGGCCCAAGTGAATTCCATATTAGGTATATACACAGAATGTTAAAATATGTACAAACTGTTAGACACACACAGACTCACACACACACACAGCCTAGGGAAACCTGGGATGTGGAAAGAGTTTATTTTGCTATTTCATCTCCCCCATCTAAGTAATTTCCCAGGGCAAGTGTTATTTCACAACACCCTCAGCTGCCCAGCTGCCTCCAGCACTCCATGCCACCAAGCCTTCTCTCCCCATTACTCAGAATGTCCCTGCCCTGTGTCCCATCTCTCAGGGTCCTACTCTCTGATGGATGACAGTTCAGTCAGTGGGTGCTAAAGAGTTGAGTGTTACCATTCCCAGGTGACATTTGCGTTTTAATAGGGGCTACAGATAATGCCTTAATCCGAAGGAGTGGCTATAATAGTGGGAATTTCAGGCACAGAAGTGGGCCAGTAAGGGAGATTACTTTTTATTAGGAGGGCATTTTAGAGCCCCCCCAGTCATACCTGTCTCTAAGATCAACCCTTCATAAGTGCGTGAGCACAGCAAGCACACTTGCCTACATACACTTTCCGTCATTTTATAACACCTCCCTTATATTGGCCCTATCTTTTAAAATGAAAGAAAAAAAAAAAGGAACCAGCAAAATTAATTTAAACCTCACTGGGAAATGTAGCCTATTTTTCCACCGGCTGCCAGCCATCTGGCCCACCCCACCCTGTTCCATTTCCCTTCTACCCTTCTCTTCTCTGCAACGACCATATCAGTTAATTTACTTGTGTGCGTCCTCTCTGCTCTCTCCTTACCACCACCAGCCCCCCACCCTGGTTGTATTTCCTTCCTACTGTTTCCCCTTGGAATTGTGCTGTTTTTTGGTGTCGTCGAGGACAGAAGAGCAGGTTAAGAGCATGAGCATGTGTGCATCACTTTGAAGAAAGACAAACCAGGTATTCTGCTACAGTTTGGAGAAAAAAAAAAAAACCCAACGAAGGAAGAGACGACAGCTGGCTTTGCAGAGTGCCTTAAAATGACTTTAATTAGGAAATTCTGAGTCATCAGTCTTTGGATGTTACATAAACTCAAACAGATGTTGCATTTCACTTCTCTGGGATTAAAAAAAGTTAAATACAGTATGTATTCAACAACAACAAAGTATGCGTTCTCTTTAATTTGGTCCTTAAAGATACAGTGCCTGGTTTTCTGTAAAACCTGGGAAGGCCCCAGGAATAAGCAAGCTCTGGAATATATAGAAGGCAGATACAAGAATCCTGCCCAGCTAGGAAAGCACTAGTAGGCTAAAGCAGAATGTTGCAATCAGATTTGGCCCAAAAGGCAACTCTAAGATGAGAAAGAAGCATGGACAACAATAAGGAAACTAAAGGGATCCTCATCCTTCTCCCTAATGATACACTTCAGTCTCAGTCCATTTGGGCTACTATAACAAAATACCAAAAAGTGGATGGCTTATAAACAACAGAAATGTATTTCTCACAGTTCTGGAGGCTGGGAAGTCCAAGATCAAGGCACCAGCAAATTTGATGTCTGGTGAGGGCCCACCTACTGGTTCATGGACAGCCTTCTTGCTGTGTCCTCACATGGTAGAAGCAATAAATGGGCTCCCTTGCTATAAGGGCACTAATCCCATTTTGGAAGGTCCCACCCTCATAACCTAATCACTTCCCAAAGGTCCCATCTCCTAATACCATCAGCTTGGGGATAAAGATTTCAACATATGAATTTGTGGGGGACACAAACATTAGATCAAGCCCTATCTTAGTCTATGACTCAGTGCTGTGAAATCTGGAGGAGAACATTCTAGAAACACAGGGGGTAAACTTTGCCCTTCCAATCCTTTTTCACTATGGTTCCTTCCTGGTGCACCCTTGATCAGCTTCTGCTTTGCTTTTTGCTAAATGATCTTCCTTTAGTTTAACATTTGCCACCTACAGATCTGACCGGGTTATTCTGAAGAGTCTGAGTTCCTGAAGGCAGTTAGGTTTCTGGGATGTTGCCTTCTCCCTGAAAATTGTATTTTACATGGTCAGACTTCGTCTAGGCAAGAGTGGGAAGTATAGAGGTGGGAGGGCACTCTTGATGTGTGCTTGGATTCTGAAAACTCCATGGAAATGGGAAGGAACTGAAGACCACGACTCTGTCAGCCCCAGCCCATCGGAGCCGTCCTCCTGCCCTCCCTACTGCCTGCACCCTGAGCCTGCCAGTGCCTGACTGGTAAGTGCTTGGTGTCATCTAGCTAACAGCTGTCTCTCTACTGGGACTTTTCTCCAAATCTATGATGGCTATTTTTCATAAGAGATGTAACCTTTCTGTGGGGTCAGCAGTTTTAAGAAAGCTGAGAGTCACTAATTTATTCATTCTCTCTCTCTCTCTCTCTCTCTCTCTCTGTCACACACACACACACACACACACACACACACACACACCAGTCAAAAGAGGGAGAGCAAGAAGGAGACCCAGATACTGAAATAAGAATGATACATTTTGTCCACTTCTGGAAAAAATATTTAAGAAAAAACCATATATCATGCATATCATAGGGTAAGGGGTACATTTTTAAATATACATATTTATAACCTAAGACACTCCCCTCCCCCACCAAGTCAGCCAAGCAGCACAAGCTCAATTCTGTAGGAAGCAGCTTCATAAATACATGTTAGAAAAGGGAGTCCTGCATCTTCTCTATCAGAAACCATGATCTGAGGTGCATTCTCTGTGAAAGAACAATTTATACTTTTTTCTTATGTTATTCATTTTGAGAAATAAACAGTGAGCTGGCGGTTGCTGGACACACTGCAGTACATATGTGCATCTATACACAGCTCAGATGTATGAGTGAGGACAGGTGGGACACAGTGACAGTTGAAGCCAACTGAAAATATAAGTGATATTTCTTTCTCACTTAAAGTAACTGTAAAGTTCCACGTTAAACTCTGTAACAATTTGGAAGAGGGAACAAGGATGTTTGATTAAAAAAAAAAAAAACAAATTTCACATTTAAAGAAAACACGTGGGGAAGCAAAGACAGACGATTCATCCAAAAGTATGCATATGTTGTTACCTACATGAAGACATGGTATAGCCTTGCCTATTCAACTTGGGCTACAAATATGATCACATTTCTTCTACTTTCAGATTAATTTCTTGAACCCTCTCACATCCTGTTAGCAGTGAGCACAGTAATCCCTTTTTGAAGTTTCCCCAGACTACCCACTTCCAATTTCGCAAAAACCCTGGGTCCTGAACTCAGTCCAAAGAGGGTCAAAACACCAGGCAGAAAGAATGGGATTGTACTAACCTGTTCCTGCCTTCCCCGCCCACTGCCTGGGGGAAGATCGCAGTTCACTGCAGCAGGGATGCCCAGGACACAAGCCTTGGTTCAGCTTTGGGCATGATACTATGCCCATTCACTGCTGTCAAAGCACAGTGATGTCAAGTGGGCTGGGACCGGAGGCCCTTCGAGAATCAGTCCTTTGTTGTGCTGAAACTGCCTTCCTCACAAATCCCTAAGCCTCTTCATTACACCCAGGTCAACGAGCTAAACCCCTGTGCTTCCCAAGTCAGTGACTTCATCACTTTTCCTGGGCTCTGAGCCCAGGTCTGGGCCCCTTTGGAGATCCCAATGGGCATCCCAATTTCATACCTTGGGGAAGAGGAGTTGAGCTATCATTCCTTGCCTTACAGAGTCCCAGGTTCCCTTTGCAAGTTAATCCACTTCTTTCATACTCTGTATGCCCTTCTTCTCCCTGAAACTCAACATTTGCATAACTAAAGAGACCACTGGAGTGATCTGCAGAGCAAAAGGATTTATTATTTCACAAACTCTTACTGACTGCTATGTGCCAGATTATTCTAGATGCCAGGAATTCCTCAGTGAACTAAATAGACAAAAGTGTGTCCCTCCTGGAACTTCCATTCTAGTGGGAGGAAAGGTGGACAATAGATATAATAAGGAAATTGTATAATATGTTAGGCAGTGAGAAGTACTATGAGAGAGAGGAAAAAGAATAGATAAGGGGTACAAAGGGCTGGGAGAGTTGCTTCCACTTGGTTTTCTGTCTGAGCTATACCAAGAAGCAGCTGTCAATTGCATTTACTCTCCAGGCACCCCCTTTAATCTCTGCACAAACGGGCATCCTGTTCCATTGAAGGTTTCAGATCTATGCTTTATACATTCCAAAGCAGAATCAGGTTTATTGTCTCCTATCTTTATAGCAACCCATGGAGACTTCATTTACTGCAGCTGCAAGAGGTGAGTGACTTCCCCAAGGTCACATGGCTGCTAAGTGTCAGATTGAGGATCCCAGTAGAGCTCTTTTGACTCCATTGTATGATTTTCTCAGTACACTTATAAAGAGCACAAACCATGAAACCAGAAGATCTAAAATTAAGACACAGCATTGCCTCTTACTAGGTGTACAAAACCTTGAAAAGTTCCCTGCAAACATAAGATTAAGACTGGATGTAAAATTGCATAAGTCATAGGGCACAGTACAAATGTGAGACTTCTGGGCAACTCTGCAGGCTGTATCAAAACCCCACTTACCTACTATCTGTGTGATTCATTAAGTAAATAAATATAATTAAAAGGAGTTATTTTATAACATACTGCACACAACTCCCAAAACAATCCTTACTCAAGTTGGGAAAATTGAAACAGTATATACTTTCTGTCTATAAACTAATTATCTGATTCAAATAGATTCAAAGCACACCCACTTCTAAGGTGTTCTCTAAAGCATGTGTATAACTACACTAAACGTATCAGAGAAGCCCTGAGGCACGGCCCTTGTTAGGAGCCTCTGTGTGCGTACATAGCACAAGTGTGGCGGAAAGGACACTCATGAGACAGATCCCAGGGGTGTAGGTATGGCTACGAACAACCAGTTGGATTTATTGTCCTATTCCAGGCTCCTGTTCCTCTTTGTTATCCCAGTCATTGGGGAATGCCCACCAGTGAGCAGAAAGGAAGTGTTACATTGGCCTACAAGGCAGCTGGTCCTGAGTCTATCAGTTAAAGCTGTAAATAAAACTGAGTTCCACTTCTGAGAGAGCTTAGAAAACGCCAACTATATGAAGAGAAGCATGCTCTACTTTCTGAAAACGTTCTAAAATCTGGCTGCCTAATTCTTGTGCTTCTACAAAGGGAATGTTCTTGCCCTCAAAAAAATCTGTAAAAATTAGTAAAGCACACCTTCATAAAACTGCCAAATGTTGCCTGCTCTGTTTTCTGCCTGGTCAGGTGGGAGGCTTTAGAACAACAGGGAAAGACGAGCAACCTCCTCACTCATTCCTCTAGCTTGGGGATGTATTGAAGGGTCCATTCCCAGCCTCTGAAGAGAAGATAAAACCACCCAGAGGACAGAGATATCTTGATGAGCTTCTGTTCAAAATGAAGGGAGTGGGTGAGTCTCATTGTCAGGGGGAGGGACAGAGAATAAACCAAGATAGAAGATGAAAGAACTCCAGAATAAATAAGGATATGGGAGATGCTAAAATCATGATGATCATAGTTTCCAAACCATAATTTCATGGGCCAGCCCATGGCTCACTTGGCAGAGTGTGGTGCTGATAACACCAAGGCCACGGGTTTTGATCCCTATATAAGGATGGCCGGTTAGCTCACTTGGGAGAGCGTGGTGCTGACAACACCAAGTCAAGGGTTAAGATCCCCTTACCAGTCATCTTTTAAAAATAAATAAATAAATAATAAAAATAAAAAATGCATGTCCCTAGCCCAAAGAAGACACAAAATAGTTTGTCAAATCTATCCCCCAAATTCTGGAACTTTTGTTTTTGTCTCACCCCAACAGCCATGTCTGTGGTGTAGCAACTGTTCACTCTAGTGTGATTATCTGCATAGAAGATGATGGAACCCATTGCTTCCTATCACTGAGGAAAGAGAGAAAAATGGCTGCAATGGAAGCTGGAGGCATCCTTTGTTAAGGGTCTGAGAGAGTGGAAAAAATGACATCCCTCTACCATGTGGAGTAAATGAGTCCACAGCACAGTGGCAAACCCAGGACACTGGAGAGTTTGTCCCTGGGCAATTCTGAATTCACTCTGGCTCTTTCTTCTGAATTCCAAGATATAACTGATGGCTAAAAGGACCCTCAAAATCACACTTATAGAAAGCCCATCCCCTGGGGGAGCAGTGTCCCTCAGTGGAAAGTAGGAGAACTTAGAATGCTCTTGACCAGCTACATTTCGAGGTTGGCTAAAGGTGGGCTGGAATCAGATTCTCTTGAGTGTTTAGTGATGCACAAATATCTCCTCAATGTCAAATAAATAGCTACCATGAGACTGCCATCCACTTGGAGAGATAAATAATTTAGCTTGAGAGAGAAGTGAACAAGCCCAGCTCCCCAAGAGTTAAGGTCTACTATGTCCCCTGATTTCCATGTTCCTCTCTCAGATTCAGAGATTCCTAAGCGTTTTCAGTTGTATGAAGCCTGCGGTTTACAAAGTTTTGTCAAATATAGTACTTCACCTCATCCTACCAACAACTCTAGGGAGTGTTACCAGCCCTGATCTACATATGAAGAAAACAGGTTCCGAGAGGTTGAAAGACAACAAATAAATGTCAGAACTGGGACTTCAGTTGGATTTTCCCAGTCTTTAGTCCATCAAGTGTGCTTTGTATGGCTCCTGCCTGGAAAGCTGGAGGTGGGAAAGGCAGTCACGCCACTTTAGAGGTGAGAACACTGAGGTCCAAAAAGTAATTCCATTAGCTTAGCCACATCTCTTGCCCTGGGCTCAGCAGACAGAGGTGCCTTCCTCCCCAGCACTCAGTTGGCCGGGTCCCTTCCCACCAGCTCAGAGATGGAGAGACCCAACCCAAGGAAAAGGCCTTTGAGAGGTGACTCAGCGTGGGGTCAGTCTCAGCCTGGGCTTCCCTACCCTGTCCAGTGGGAGACAGGCAGGAAAGCTCCAATGTTCTTCCCATGGGCTCTGTGCCTCCCTGGCTCTGCTGCCAGGAGAAATAAGCCCTCCAGGCAAGAACTCATTGCAGCCTCTATTGCAAGAACCCAGCCCAAAGCTATAGTTCTCTCTGAACCCTGGAGCCTGGGAGGGCTGAGGGGCCTCTGAGAGGTAACAGCCAGTCACCTATTCCATGTGTGGCTTCTATTCCATGCTGAAAGCTACCATGGAAATGGGAGTCCCCCAGGAAGCCACCTCCTTTTGTGATGCAACCCCTGTGTTTCCCCCTCTCCAAACACCACTGAAGCCCCATAGAGGTCCTGCCTGCATCAGGATCAGCAGATTCACTAACTCATCCATGTGCCTGCTGGGTCAAAGATTGGGTTCCCCACCCCCACTCAAGTTTCATTCTAGCTGAAGTCTCCCCGAGGGCGAGGTTCCCTCTGCCGTGGGAAGTGGGTGCTGAGGAGACCGTGTCAGGGATCCTTCAGACTGCCTGGAAGCCCTGCCAAAGCCCTGAAAAGGGTGAAGGGCACCTCCCATCCCCAGCCCTGAGGAAATCCCCATCACCTGGCCAGTTCTAGGAAGGTTGATTTTAAGGGGATTCTAGGCTGGCTTATGCGCTTTATGAGGGAACACATTTTGGGAAAAAGGCCCAATCCCAGACCTAATTGCAGCTGGTCTCTGTCGTACTAATCTTTCCCCTTGCAGTTTGCTCCTGCATCCTCCTCTCCCACAGCTCCCGTCTCTCCTAAAGGCAGAGGAAGGGTACCGGGAGGTCTAGAGGTGAACGGAATGAAGACCAGCTTCATTCCAGTGACTGTGCACATACAGTGAGTCTGGGAGCTGAGTTACTCAGTAACCAGACAGCCCAGGATCCCAGGGGCAGGGAGGCCACCACAAAAGCATCAGGGAAAACAGTACCAAAGCTGATGGAGGACCCGTCTCTGTATTGCCTCCTTCCCTCCTAAATGAAAGATCTTCCTACTGGTGAGTTCAGGTAGACAGACGCCAGAGGCTGTGGATGAGGAAATTCTCATATCTCTGTTTAACACCTTTGTTGCCAAGTTACCCTAGGAAAATACAGCCTGTGGTAAGGCAGCCCCTCAGACGGCAGTGAGAGGGTGGCCCATTCAGTTTAACAAATATGGACAGGTACCTACAGTCCAGGGTTGCAGGTACCTACAATCCGGGGGTTGCAATGAGGGCAGGACACTGCCTTCCCAGTCCAAGGCCCCTGAATGAGCCTGTGAGGATGCCTATGACCTGGTTCTGATAGAGAGACAGACAGGAGTCCTCAAGGAAAGAGGACAATGGGCCTTAGAGTCAAGGGAGCAGGGCCTTGGAAACCAGGTAAAAGAGTTTCCCAATTATTTCTGTTGCGATCCATAACCCTTTTCCAGAACCGCCCAGCGGAGGTGATGGTGGGCCCAACTAGCTCCCTTCATTCCCATTATTCAGGCCTCAAAAATACCCATTTCTTTATTACTTATTCAACAAATATGTAGGGCACATTCACTATGTGCCAAGCACTGTTCTAGGTGCAGAGGCCACAGGAGTGAACAAAGAGATCAAAATTCTTCCTGCAGGAGTTTGCATTCTGCATGGGGACTAGAGAGTGATAGTTAACAAAACTGGCAAGTAAAATATATGCTGTGTTAGTGATAAGTGCTCTGGAGGAAAGTAAAGCAGGAAATGAGGATGGAGATTGATGAGGGATTTAAAATAAGGTGGTCAGAGAAGGTAGCACTGAAACATAGACTTAAAAGAAGGGGGTGAGTCATGCAGATACCTAGGGAAGGAGCTTACCAGGAAGAGGAAATGAGCCAGGCAAAGACCCTGAGGCTGGATTGAGCCTGATGTGATTGAGGAACTGCAGAGGCCCAGTGTGACCCGAGTGGAATAGGCCTTACCTTGAAGACCCATCTCACCAGCGGCTCATTTGAGCACCCTTCTGAGTTCAAATTGACACTGTCGACTGGTTTTCACCAGAAGTGAGGATATTCTTGCTGGCCAGCCAATTTCTCCATGAAAATAATTCAGTCCAGTAGTTCCTAGTTCACCAAAAGGATGAAAGTGAGTTTAGAACTCTTATTAGAGAAAAGAAAGAGGAGAAAAAATAAGAAGCAAGTTTAGGACACTCAGCATAGTGGACAGACCATGGATGTCTGGACAGAACTAAGTGCTGTGAACATGCTGTGCTCTTCTCTTCCTGCCTCTGCCCAAGCTGCACCCTCTGCAATGCCCCTTCCTGCCTCGCCCCGGCTCATGCTGTAGGGCTTGGTCATCCCACCTACTGTCGCATACCTCTGTACTCACACAACTTGTTCTGCAGTTTGTTTATTGTGAGTTCCTTAAGGTCAGGAGCCACACCATGTCCCCAGAACCTCAGAATAGATGTTTGTTCAGCGAATGGAAATGAGATTCCAGGATCCCTGAGCCTAGAACCTGTGCAGATGTTGCAGCCATGTAAAGGAGGCATCTACACTGGAGCAGAACAGTTCCTTTCTGGAGTTACTTCCCTTTCCCGTTGGGTCTGTGGGCTGACAAACAAGCCAAACATAAAACCCCTGAAACAGTCAGTCTGTCCCATTCCCCACAGGACTTGAAATGCCTACGGTGGAGCGGGGCCTCCACAGCTGGAATCAACTGGTCACAGCCTAGCTCCATGTCTTCATGAGAGCCCCAGCAGGAGTCATGTGGCTGGGTCTCTCCGTGGGCAGGGTGGTGGTGGTGGTAAAGAGTGGGGGATCCCATTGTTGGTACTAAGTGCCTGTAGGATAAACCCAAACAGGAATCTACATCAATGTCATTTTTAGGGGCCCAGAGGAAACACTGGCTTTGGCTGCTTATCTTCTGCTAAAGTGAGATTTGAGCTGTGGCATCCGCTACTTCAAGAGCCCAGGGGCTTGCTCTCAAATGCCCCTATCACTAAAGGCTGTTTTGCAGGAGCCAATTACCAGCCTAAGTCACACTTCAGTGGGAAGAGGCAGCTGCAGCCCCCCACGGAAGCCCACTGCCACATGGCATCTGCTTTTCACACATTATGAACTCACCGCACTGGCTTCTGCCTCTTGGCATCACACAGAAGCGCACCAGCAGCCGCTTGAGGTGCCAGCGAAGCAGATGTATTTGTCTGGGGCACCAGGGCATGGGAAAACAAATCCTTAGTAGAACAAATGATGTGGGGAATGCTTATTTACTTGTTAGACATATCAAATCATGTGTTCTGTAGAACTGGCTCTCAGGCAAGAGGAAATGCATTAAAAATCTTGGAGGTTGAAATAATTAAAGCACAAGAATGAAATAGAAGAGCTTCTGCAACACAGTCCTTCAAACAAAAGGGAGAAACCTTACCATCTTTTGGGAGAGGGGGCTTGGGAACTGGGAGTATGGGTAAGAAGGGACTTATTTTTATAGAATACCCTTTGTCATATTTGAATTCTTTCTATGTATATGTAATATCTTTTCAAAAAGTTTTTTATTTATTTTTTATTAGTGTATTCGTTGTTACAAATCATACTTGTTCTTTTTGCCTCTTATCCAATCTCTCTCCTCCCTCTCCTCCTCCACCTCCCCATCTAATAACCACAGATTTGTTCTCTCCATCTGATAGATAACTGTTCCTCTGTTGGTTTGTTGCCTAGATGATCTGTCCAGTGCTGAGACAGGTGTGATCAAGTCCTTTCCTATTATCATAAATGAGATCCTTCTTCTATTACTCTGGAGTGTGCTTTGTGGAGAGAGAGAACCTCTACTTTTTTTTTTTATCTCCACTGGTGCCTCTCCTTGTGTCACTGCAGTTGAGAGTCTGGCGTGCCACCTGCATGGTGACTGTGACTGCTGCTATAGAGGCTACCTGCTTTTGCAGCATCCATGGCAATTGTGGTGGCTATGGTGGGCTACTTGCATGGTGGAAGTGGTGTTTTGGGTGTGCTCTTTACCTGGTTGCAGCTGGGTTCACCTTCCCCTGGCTTTTCAAAAAGTTTTTAACTCATCATATTGAATATATCTAGGCTTTCTCACATTTTATAGTGATATTCATATGTTCCTATGTATTTCCTTTTCAAGAAGCAGTGAAAACTACACTTATTGAGCTTACTAAGTGCCAGCTCCTCCAACATTCCTCAGTTCATCTTCATGACAACCCTGCAAGGTAATGGAATGACCATCAGTTTTACAGGTGAGGAAACTGGGGCTCACTGACATTAACTCACCCCAGAGCACACGGTCGGTAAGTGGCAGTATTGTACTTAAACCCCAGGCCATCTGACTGCAAAGCCCATGTCTGACCATGTTCTGAACTCCTGTCTAAATCTTGAACAAAGGCAATCTGGGTGAGAGAGAATGTGGGTTCCAGAGAGGATGCTCTGTTTAGTACTGACTCAGAGGCATGAACATGAAATCCAACCATCTCCTCCCTCCTCTGGCCTAGAAATAACATTTCCTTATTTCCATCTGACATCCCCTCTAGGGTATTTGCTTCCCCCTGAGTCTCAGTAATACCTAATTCTGCGTTGTCTTCCAGACTGCTGTGGTGTGGACAAGACAGCAATTAGTGTTTCTCACCTCCTGTGAACTTCTAGTGTTGAAGTGTCTCATAATTCAAGCCTACATCCACAATCCTTTCTCTCTCTCTCTCACACACACACACACGCAAAATTTTTGCACCCACTTTCAAATCTGCCACATCAACACTCTTACACCAGAATATTAGCTCTACACTCAGAGACTGAAATTAACCCTTGATTCAAGTATAAGTAGGAGCAGAATGAATAAATTGGATCAACAGTGAAGACCTCTATACCCAAAACTACATTCTTGTGCACATGGACCTAATGACACGCTCATGGTGTCCTTCCAGGAGCCCCAGAAAACCTCACTGCCAGCAAGCACTTCCCCCCAAAACTACCCATTCCCTAGCCCCAGTCAGCAATGCCATGATTTCCTTCTGTTTGAGGCTTTGATCCTGTTAGAATGTGCCTGCCCCCTAGAAGGGCAGCCTGGTGCACTGTTTCCCATCTCCACTCGGGCTGCTGTGTGTGGTTCTGCAGTCTGTGTACAACACAACTCTAAGGGTGCCTTTTACATCATCACCATCAGTGATTTGCATATTTTTGTGACAAATTTCTGGCACATGGCAGTCAAAGTTGTAATACTGGTGCTGCCCACCACAACAGGGCAGACCCCGCTTTATCCTGACCACCTTACTGCTTGACTCATAAAAGGAGCGCAGCACCATCAACCTCTTTGCACTGCTTTCCTCTTTCCTCCAGGACTTCTGCTCCCTGATGGCTTCAATCTGCCTTCATCCCTGTGAGCTCTTTCTGCATCTTGACTGGAACCAGTGTTGAAGGGAGTCTTGTAGGGAGTGTTGAACTCCCCACAAGAGACCTTGCCTGGAGGAAAGAGAAATACTGCATGTTCTTATTTATAACAGAGTGCTAAGAAAGAAGGAAAGAAAGAAAGAAAGATGGAAGGAAAGAGAGAAAGAAAGAAAGAACCACAACAATTTGTTGACCTTTCAGGAGGAGAGAACTAACTTAAGGTTACTAGAGATGGGGGGAGGGAGGGAGGGGGTTTGGGGAGGGATAGGTCAGGTAAAGGGCATAAAGAAAATCATTATTCATGATTTGCAATAACGAATATGCTAATAATTCGAAAAAATAAGATAAAATATGAAAATTTGAAAAAGAGAGAGAGAGACCTTGCCTGAGGACTCTAGCCCAGGACTTCTCAGTTAATCAGAGTCAGGGAGAAGGGGTTGGAGAGGGGCATGGGAGTGTGTCAGAATCATGGGAGTGGAAGAAGGAGGAGTTTTTCAAAATATTCAGCGCTGGTACCCCTCACCTGAATTTCCTACTGGCCCTTAGGAGAGGAACCAGGCCCCTGCATTTTGAAAAGCTCCCCCAGCCCCCCAACTCCACTTTTAAAGTCATCTCTCTGGCCTGTGAGAAGGCAGAGTAGACACAAGCCTGAAAGTCTTCAAGGTGCCAAAGCATCTCATCCCTGCCTCCCTCAAGGCCCAGAATCTTCACATAGCTCACACCTTTGGGTTAAGACATCAAATGTCAATGTTATGTTGGAAATAGGGACACTATCATTAAGTGGCTTTTGTTTATCTCATTGTTGTTAACATTTACCACCTCTGAGCAGAACATCTTGATAGGTCATCTCACTCAATTTTCCTAGCACATGCTATCCTCATTCCCTTCTTACAGAAAAGGGAACATGCGTTTTCCCAGTCTCCCTGACTGCTCCTTCTGATTTGGTAGCCCCAGATCCCAGCATGGCTCTCTTCCTCACCTCCAAGTCTTTGGTCAAATGTTCCCTTCTCAATGAGACCTGTGCTGACCACGCTCACTAATATTGTCCTCCCCAGTGTCCTGCTCCACTTTCTCCTGGAGCACTCAGCACCTCCAACGTGCAGATACTTTGCCTGCTATGTTTACTGTTGTTATCCTCTATCTCCAGCCCCACCCCCATCCCAGCAGAAAAGGAGTTTCATAAGGAAGTCTTGTCTGTTGTATTCACTGAGTATTCAAGCTTCTAGGACAATGCCTGAGGCCCATAATTGGTACTCAGTAAATGATAGTTGAATGAATGAGAAAGAGGCTAAGTGCTTACTGGGATGATCCAGCAGGAAGCGTGGACAAAGGTCTGGGCTTGAGCTCTTATCCACACTATGCCACTATTCTGATGAGACACCTGCACCTCCTGCCCTCAGTTAGAACAGAGATTTGCTCAAGTAGCCTCAAGGAGGAGTTTACAGTAAGGAGACACACAAATGGGAACCAAAATTAGAACTGGAGATTTCTCAGTGACCAAGTTATCTATGGGGACTTCTTGTTTCACTTCGCTCATGGGCCACTTGGAATTTCTCTTTCACAGCATCTCTTCTTCCCTTCAAGTGTCTGCTCTGTTCTCTCTCCTGCTGAGTTTCTCCTCCTTTACAGGTTCAGTCTGCCCATGGACCACATGGCCTCTCTGGTTATTCTCCTTTGGTCCTCACAAGCCTTTCCGCATCAGCCCTGAATTTTCCTTTCAATTTGCTGGGAGAAGCATGATCTAACTGGCCAATGCATGTCAGTGATGGTAGACCATCCAACTGTGGCTGTCCTTGGTTTGGAGGACCCCCCACCCCCAGAGAAGCCTGAGAACTGGGGTCACATAGCACAAAGCACAGGCAATGAGCAGCCAGGGCTGTAGGTGTGACTTGGTCAATAATTTCTTCAGTAGAACTATTTACCAGATCAGTTCTTGTGGAGATGATGGTCAGAAGGCAAGGGGATAGATAGTTTTGATGGAAAAGGAGAGCTGGTGAAAGGTCTGGAAGCCACATGTGAGGTTTGTGGAATCGTGGGCAGCTTGGGGGTGTTGAGTACCCAGAAGCACCAAGGCATAGGCAAGAAATGGGCAGAGCAGGTTCCAAAGAAGAACGGAGGATTAAGAAGTCTATAACTCCTTTACTCTTACCTCAAGCTAGGCTTGTTCTAACAGTTACCCTTTGTCTTTCTTTAGCCACCTAGATTCTGATGACTTTTAAAGAAACCCAGAGGAGCAAAGATTCCACGTGGGGTGATAGAATTCAGACACTGGGAGGGGGAGGAGGGTTAGGGAGTACTTGGGTAAGGGACACAATGAATAATTACGATTTGTAATATGAACATGCTAATAATATTGATTTGATCACCACATATTATACACAAATACTGATAATCAACTATGTACTCCATAAATATATATAATGAAAAGTAAATAATTTTTTTAGAAAAAAAAGGAAAGAAAGAATTCAGACACTGAAAGGAGAAACAGGTGTAAGACAGTCCTTATCTCTTGGTTCCCCCACCTCCTTTCCAAAATTCCTCTTCCTTCCCAGGGACCTCCTCATGTTTGAAAGACCCTGGCTCAACCTCTGGAACAACCCCAGCCTCCTGTTCAAACCCCCTCTGGTGCTAAGAGCCTCTTCTTTTTACCTTGAACTCCTTCTGACCCATTAAGGAAGCCTGGCCCAGGACACTGAATGGAGAGTACCCCCTGCTTCTGCCTGAATGCCTTGACTGGGCCAAGAGCTTCACCTGAAGGAGGGGAAATACCTGTGTGTGTCCAGGGACAGCAGGAACTGTACACCCTGCTTGACCCTCGATTCACCAGGGCTAGACAAGCCTTCCAGAAACAACCAAGTGTTGTGGCTGTCCATCTCCCTGCCACACAGGTGGTAGCAGAAGAAACACTGGCTCTGAGTCCCACCTGCTGAATCTCAGTAACATAAGACCTCCAAGCCTCCTCCCTTCCTAGCAGGGTCTGAGGGAGCTCAGTCTCCTTTTGACCACCACAGTCCTCTGGCTCTCAAGTCAATCCCACTCCCCAGCCTGAATGCATTTGGCTGCTTCTGCCATGCCCCTAGTGTCCCCTGGCTCTTCTCATCACCACCAGATTTGGTGTAGTCCTCTTTGGAACCACAGTGATAACCGGAGTTATCCAACAATCGAAGTCCCAGGACACACTCAAGTCACCTCCACTCCCTGCTGTCTCACCAGCCCATCAAGGTCATCCTTTGTGAACCTAGGGTCACCTCTCAGTCAAAACATGTATATCCAGTGCCTTAGAATCTTTCATTCTCAATGTCCTTTTATATACATGGAATTTTTCTTCTTATAAGGTTTATTTTTCTATTTATTTTTAATGAAGGAAGGCACAAAACTACCCCCATCATCACCACACACTTTTTTCTGTACCTCTGCAGATAACAATATACCCCAAGCAACGCTTTGGGCTCTCCCTATAAATAGGGTCTCTAGCAGCTGCCCAGACCTACGGACACACTCCTTAGGGAGATATAAAGCCACGTTCCCCCATACACTAGGCATCCTCTCCAATAGCCCTTTTGGGGGACTTCTCCCTTTGTTTCACACACAGAGCCCCCCAAGGCGGGCTCAGCCTCTGTTTAGATGGGGCACATGCTCTGCCACAGGTTTTGGGAGATTATTATTTACGGTTCCTTAATGTCTGCTTTTCATTCCTGGCTCCTTAAGAAGCAATAAAATGGGAAACACACTTGCAGCTGCTCTAAATACTCACCTGGCTACAGACAGTGGCTTCCGGTAACTGAGTTCCCACCCTCTCAGTGGGTGCTGGCAGGGGTTTCCACACCCCTGTAATTACACTTCCTGTTCCAAAGGAATCTGAGGCCCGCCCCTTCGAATTGTCTAAAACAGCATGGTGTATTTATGTGTGAGCAAGCCAGCAAGCGAGCAAGGGCAAGCCCACTGGCCTGGGAGGGTCGGGAGGGTCCTGACTGCATGGATATATCTGGGAGCCTTTGAGCGCTCAGAGCAGGGAATCCATCAATAAAACATCAAAGGTCCGTACCATTAGAGCAGGCAAAGAGGGATATTTTATTCATGACTGTATTTTGAAGGGGCTTGTTCATGACTCACAAATTATTCATGAGCTTCTTTCTATTTTTAAATGTAAATTACAAGGGTGTTTAAAGGGGCAGAAGTCCTATACCCTCCTCCCTGGTGCTACTCTGCTATTTGGGGGAAAGGCTGTCCCATTTTGGGTAAAGTCCTATACCCCAGCACAGCCACTATTGTTTCCTCTGGGGGCCTCTACTAACCATGCTAAGGCAGGCTGAGCACCGCCCCCAGGCCCGCCTTTTTGCTGTTCATTGTACCAACAGCTCCTGGCCAGTCAGAACCAGGGGCCGTCACTGTGACAGGGACCTCAGTGGTAGTCTTCTGCAGCGTTAATGAAAGGACAATCTGTAGACCTGCTTCTGAATCTCCCAGGGTGCTTGTTCAAGGTGCAGGTTCCTGGGCCTCTCTCTGACTTTGTGAATCAGAAATTCTGGGGTGGGTGTCCAGCGATCTTCATTTTAAATAAGTTCCCTCAACCCAAATAATTCTTATACAGAGTGTAGTTTAAGGAGCATGGAGCTAGTTCAGTGGTTTTCAGCCTTTAATGTGTCTCAACATTACCTAGAAAACTTGTTAAAACACAGATCACTGGGCCCCACCCCAGAGATTCTGATCCAGTAGGTCTAGGATGGGGCCTGAGGATTGGCATTTCTAACAAGTTCCCAGGTGATGCTAATGCGCTGGTCTGGGGACCACAGTTTGAGAACCACTGATCTAGCCCTCCTGAAGTCTCTTGAAGCATGGGTTTGACAAAGGCACACACCTGGGGAAGGGAAGAGTCCCATGAGAGCCCAGATCTCCAAGCCCCCAGGTCTATAGGCCACTATTGACCACTGCCTCTCATTGCATCCCAGCTTTCCCCACTTTTGAGCCTGTTTCCAGGTCCCTCTGACCTGCTGGAATACAGCTAGAGCAATGACATCATTTAAATATTGTGACAGATTGAAAAAAAAATATGCAAAGCCCTTTTCTTCAATCCCTCATCCCAGAACTTTCCACATATATTACAGAGGCACCTACTTTATACAGTGCCCTGCCTGCATTTCTTCATCCAGCAAGCACTGGTTAAGCACTTATTATGTATCCACCAGGAATGCAAACATACGGAGTTCCTGTACTGTCAAACTGACAGTACAGAGAGGGAAATGCAAGCAGATCATCTTAACATGTTGCAGTTCTGGGCAATGATGGTGTGTATGGGGTCCCTGAGAGGGGAACATAACCCAGCCTGGGTTGGGGGTGGGGGTCCCTAAGAAGAGGCAACACTGGAGCTGAATCTTGTAGGATGTAAGGAGTCAGCCTGTCGAGAGGTGTGAGGGGGAAGGAAACTCAACCTAAGCAAAGGAACAAGATGAGAAATAGCTTTTGTGACAGGGCCAGGAGCAGGGAGGTGGGTTTCTGCCAGTCCTCAGTCTGTGGTGACAGATTCTCTGCAATTTTAGAGTGACTGTATGTTACTCATAGCAGAATACCTGAAATGGGTAATTTACAAGAAAATGAAATTTATTTCTTACTGTTTTGGAGGCTGGGAAGGCCAAGGTCCAGGGGTGCATCTGGTGAGGGCCTTCTGTTTGGTGAGGACTCTACAGATCCTGTTGCACTGCAGGGTTCACATGGCGAGGGCTGAGCAAGAGTGCTATTTAACACACTCACTTTCTCTCTTTGTAAAGCCACCGGTCTACTCCCCAATAACCTATTAAGCCCTTAACCCATTAACCCATGGATGGATTAATCCATTCTTCAGGGCACAGTGCTCACGATCCAATCACCTCCTAAAGGCCCCACCTTTCAAATACCATAGTCGGATTTCCTGCCCTCCTAACACTGTATTTCCTACCCTCCTAACACTGTTACGATATGGATCAAGCTCTAACGTGAGTTTGGGGGACTTTCAAACCACAGCAGTGACCCATCCAGCCCTTGGGGAGGGAATAGTGGGAAGTGAGGAGGTGGGAGTTGGCAGTGGGGCACTTCTCCAGCTTTTGGGAGCTGAGTCAGAAAAGAGAAGAAAGTGGAGCTGTGAGCCTATGACATGTCATGATCATGAACTTGATCTTGAGCATCAGCTTCCCGAAGAGCACTGCTCTGGTGGGGAGGGGGTGAGGATTGGAAGTGGCAGATGGGAGGTGGGCAAGGTTTTCTGGTGAGACTATGCAGCTTGCCTTGAGGAAGCCAAGATCCCCTGATTGACCTTCAGGAGAGTCCTGCAGACTCATTTGCACAATGGGCTTCTTCTGTCTCCTGCCTCCCTATGTCCAAATTAAATCCATTTTTCGGGTCCAGCTTAAATGTGTTCTTTCTCAAGAAGACTTTCCTGCTCTGCCATTTAAAAGTAAATTTCCCCACCTGTCCTCTGAACTCGTACAGCATTTGATTTTTGCCTCCCTTACAGCATATACAATTATCTTATGTGCTTATCATTTCCTCAACTACACCAAGGTTCCTGAGGGCAGAGGCTCTGTCTTATTCATTTTTGTTTCAGGCAGATAGCATCTGGCATAATACCTAGCACATAGTAGGGGCTCAAAAGATGTTGAACAGATGAAGGAATGAATTAACTAAATAATTGAATGAAATGATTTCCCATCATGGCCTCATTCCCAGGAAGCAGACTAGCCATCATGGGGTTGACTCAATTTTCTTGTGTTCTTACCCAATTGTCTTCATTCATCCAAGAAGAGCTTACTTTTGATCACTGGCTGTTACTCATAAACAACCAGCCTTAGTAAGGGATGGGGACCATTACTGAACCTCCCATATGCCAAAACCCTGAGTGAGTGTTGAAAGCTATCCAGCCAGAGCACCTAGTACCCAACCAACAGACAAGGCTTGCAGAGCCCCAGATCCATCAGAAACTGACAGATCACTCCATAGATGCTCTGCAGATAATTAGCTTACACACACTGGGGACTGCAAGCACTTTAGGAAAATAATTATAACAGGTCAAGGGCTCAGCCAAAGCAAAATCAGAATAAAATCATATGGACTGCTGAGGTCAGGAAAGGGATGCTCTGGTCTGAAATTTCACCAAGTAATTAGGAAGGGAATGTGGGGGTGAGAAGGGGAAAGGATGTGAGAGAAGAGAAGCAAAAGTCAGATTTCTGCCCCTAATTAAATTGGGGAATTCTGGGTACATGCAGACCCAGCCTGCCAGATAACATTCCATTTCTGTCTTCTCACAGTCAGGGGTGGTGCAGGTGTAGGTTTATCCGCGTGCATCATTCGTCTTCCTTCACTACATACACATGCACACACACACTCACTCACACGTGAACACTAGCTCCAATCCTTCTCCTCCTTGAAGTTGATCCGGACGGACAGTTTTAAGGGAAAAGATTGAAACTGCAATGCGTTGCTGTGGACTTACCGGCAATGGAGGATCACTCTAATTACTCACTCATGAAATCAGGCAATTATGTGTTAAGCAGCCATTGCATGCGGAGGTTTGCGCCAGGCTCAGGAAGAGTGGGTACAAATGATGACTCATCTCAGCCATCAATGATTTATCCCTCGATTGGGGGAGAAAACAAAGGCACAAGAAACAATTACAGAAGCCTTGTGGCAAGCTGTGAGTCATGTTAAACAGCGGCATGCCCAGGGGTGGGGTTCACTAGAGCATCCGTCCACCCCAGCGCAAGCAACATGGGGGTGCAGCATGCTTAGGGGATTTAGAAAGAACACAGGCTGACTCAAGGCAGGTCTGCTTTTTATTATCACATTGTCACAACTCTAAACAATAATCGGTGATAAAATATTCTTCCTCAAATGAACAGATGGCTCTACCATCCCTCCCCCCACAAGCCCCTGCTATTAAGATTGCCAAAAAAGGGGAAATAAACATAGGTCTGAATTGTTTGGAAGGACTTAGGTGAGCAGGGTCCAAGGTTAAGCCTTGACCAGTGGGGAGGAGTTGAATAGTGAGGGATAGCATAGGAATTCCCATCAAGATTACACTTCTGTGTCTGCCGCATTGAGGAACATTCCCCAAGCCGAAGACTCCTCGCTGGTTATCTAGCAATGAGTCAGTGGAGGAGGAACCTCCTGACTGGAGCTCTGGAGCTCCTGTGGGACTCTGACGGAGAAGGGAGACACGTGTCTCTACCAAGCAGGCCCTGGGATGTGCCAGGGGCACATGAGAGGGTGTAGGCAAGATTCCTGCAAGAGAAGCAGAGTGTAGTAAGAGAGCTTTGATTAGGATCCCAGGGCACTGAAATGAAAAGAGAAAGCACTTTAAGAAACAGAAAATGGAACAGACAGCAGAGTATATTTCCCGTAATTCACAGAGCCAAGAGCAAAAACTAAGAGTTTTGTCTCCAGCTCAGAATCAGTGTCATTTGTCAGCAAGGGGACCTGGGGGGACCTGAGAGGTGGCTCCAAGAACTGAAGGGCTGTCATGAAGGAGAGGAATGGGTCTCACTGTAGTGCTCCAGAGGTGGAATTAGGCTCCGTGGGTAGAAATTATAGGGAGGCAGATTTGAATACATTACTCTGTTTTCTTGCCATTAGAGATGTCCTGCAGTAGAGTACGCCGTTTGAGAGGTAGTGAGTGCCCAGTCACTGCATGTGATTAAAAAGTAGCTGGACAATCAGCTACTGGCAGGAAGAATGAGTAAAAACGACAAGACTTTTTGGAGCAATGAAGAATGCTGTAGGAGACATTCTAGCAATGAGCATGGATCTCGGAGGCCACTGGAGGTGCCTCTTTAAGTCTGAGATTCTGTGATTTCAGGTTCCATCCTTGACCAAGCTCTTGGATTTAAATCATGCTACCCAATATCCAGACTCACCGAAGCCAATTGTGGAAATAAGAATGACAATCCTCAGAGACACACCCTTCCTGTTAGCCCCCCTGGAGTCCAGCCAATGATCACTAGAGGGAGGCCAGAGAAGCATATGTGTTCTCCTGTTTATTAGGGTTAGTAAACAGGCAAACCTAGGTCTTGGAAACAGGAGACTGAGGTTCTGCTCTTAAACTGGTCATTAACTAGCTTGCTCTGGACCCTTGGGCAAATCTCTTCTCTGGTCCTTGATTTCCTTACCTATCAAATGCAAGAGATGGTTCAGAGTAGTCCTCAGATTCTCCCCAGCTCAAAGCAATTCTCTTACTCTCATCATATTTTATTAAGAAAATAAAAGCATTCAGATAGGAATCACCTGCCTGCTGCATATCCTGCCTCCTCCTCTGCTGAGGTAGAAAAATATCCCCACTCCTCTCTAAAGTCAACTTCTCTACTTATGCTCTGGACCCTGCATCCACTAGAGCACTTTAGTGCTGAAATTATCCTCTTACCTTCCTGCATCAACAACTTTCTCCTCCTTACTACATCATTCCCATTGGCATACACACCTGCCAAAATATCAACAAAATATATTGTGTGGACCTCATTAGGATCCTGATATTAAGAAATATACCCCATAAAAACATTTATGAGACAATCAGGGGAAAGTGAACTCTGACTAAATATTCAATAATATTAAGGAACTTTTAAAAATATTTAGGTACAATAATACAATTGTGACTACAGGTTTTTGTTTTTAAGTTTTTTCATTTAAAATAATAAAATAATCCAGGGGGCAGGGGGGAGGGGAAAAGAAGAATTGGTAAAGGGACATAAAAATCAACTACATTGTATATTGATAAATTAAAATAAAAATAATAAAACAATAAAAATAAAAATAAAATAACCCAGGGGGCAGGAGGAGTAGGTATAATTATGACTAAAATGAGATTAGATATGTATTGATCATTGTTGGCATTGGAGAATGGGTACATGGGGGCTCATTATACTATTTTCTCTACTTCTGTATATGTTTGAAATTCTCCAAAATAAAACTTTCAAATAATAAACAAAAGGGTCAAGGCTCTCAGCAGATTTCACACCACATCTTGGTAGGGCCCTCCGATGATTCCAGATGACTTGGCAGGAAGGAGAGATAAGTGACGTCTACAGAGAAGAGGACCCATCCCCCCAAAATGTGGTCTAACAGGCAGAAAGACAGAGGTGGGGTGGCCCAGGCTCCCATCCTATAGCCCTGAGACTGCAGGACCCCCAGATCCCAGCAGGGGGGCAGCCAGGTCTCACTGAGAGAGGTGCAAACCAGGAGGTCTCAATCAGCCTGCCCAACTCTCCACCCACCTGGTGGTCCAGGATAACCTCCATTTAACCAGTGCTTTGCTGCCTCCTTACAAAATCTCTCAGGTACCTTATCTCACCTTACACTCACCATCCCTTCGAGATTGTTCTCGTTCTCCTCCATTTTGTTGATGAGGAAATGGAAGCACAGAGTGGAAAGGTGACTGCCCAAGGTCATTCAGCTGCCAAGAGGCAGAGCTGGGACCTGAACTCAGGTCTTCTCGCTACAAAAGCTGTATTCTTTCCTTGTCTCCTCACTAACTGTAAACTCTTGAGGGTAGAGACACATTTTTATCTTTGAATCCCAAGTGCGAAAAACCATTCTGGGAACATAGTAAGAGCTCAGCAAATGTCTGCAGAATGAATGAGAATGGGAACATAGTAAGAGCTCAGCAAATGTCTGCAGAATGAATGAATGGGTGTGAGTTATGCCCCCATGTTCGTTGTAAATCTCCTCAGCAGGCGTTTATCACAGCCTTGTGTTACAGGCATAATGAGCACTCCTGCTATTTCCCCTAGTGGATTGTAAATGCCCCAGAGGCCAGGAGGATCCTGCTTTACATGCTTCTGCGGCCCCTAGCAGACCTGGGCCAAGAGGCAGTCTGAGTAAAATGACTGGAAAAGAGGGACACAAATTTTGGGGGCATGGTAATAGTAGGTGTCTCCATAAGAAGACAGCATATTTACTTTCCCGCTCAATGAAAGATTATAGTTTTATTGTCATAGAATAAATAGAACCATAATTTACTATTCACATGTTGATTTCTTAATCTGTTGAAATATATTACTTTTCTGACTTTTATAAACTATTCCCTCTCCACGGATGAAAAGTCAAATTGGGATGTTGGCAACCATACCTTTTCTCTATAGGCCCCACTCACCTCGGGTCAGACACCAGGCAGTCTAGGATCTTGTCCATGCAATAACACTGGAGTTCTCAGAGCCCGTCAATGAGCTGGCAGAGGCTCAATGGGCATCCGAGTTCACTGAGAACTCCAAGTGCCATGGTCCTGGCAAATGGCAAGACTTAGCACTCTCAGGCTCACATTGAACAGAGTCAATAAGTTAACAAGAGGTAGGGAGGGCTGGGGAAATGCAGAGTTTAATTTCCTCCTCTGGCTCCCCGCCAGCTGGATATGATGGCAGCTGCTAATATATTTCCAACAGCCAGTTTCATGTAATGCTTGTAGTGTAAAAGCCGGGAAGCTAAAATGGTGCATTGTGAAAGCCATAGCTTACAGAGTCTGGGTGGGCATGTTCACAGGCCTTGACCCTGGCAGTTCTAGCCGGTAGCTGCTTTTCTCCAGCCCTGGCCTGAGGTCCTCCCGCCCGAAGCGAGGTATCAGAGTGTCTTCCAAGAGCAGCATGTCACCAAAGCTACCATGCATTTTCAGTCAGGCTGGAAAATTCCTAAGGATTTCGGGGACAAAAGACATCAGGAGGGTTCAGACACAAGTTATGCACAGAGCAATCAGGGTTTTTAATAAACAATTACATGTCCATGTGCCTCTGACCTGTTCCTGACACATCCACAGTGTCTGTCCAGGAGGAGAGGTGAACCAGCCAGGGTTTGGTTGATCTCATTGAAACAATGACCAATCAAGATGGGCTGATATCTAACCACATCATTCTAAGAAACTCTTCCTCCACTAAGGAATCGGTGGAAACGTACCCCCAAGTCCCCTTAACACCACTGAGGAAGGAACCTATGGTAAGACAGAATCGGGTGAATGGAGAATCCTCACTCAGCCCCTCGAGGAAAGTTTGCCAGGTTTGAGAAGGGCTGGGGTTAAAAGTGATGCAAATGGAGGTAGGTATCCAGCACTTGAGGCATTGAGCACTCTGTGGACAATGACAGAAAGATAACACTCTCCTACGTCCCACCTCTGCTTCCGTGAGGAACGGAACAGCAGGAGAGGCCATTGCGCAAACAGAGAGCTGGAGCCACAGCTATTGGCCTTTCCCCAACCCAGCCCCGACCTATGTACTGCTCATCACCAACCCTAAGTGAGTTGTATTAGTGACACTCTAGAGCAGACAGTCAGATCCACTTCATTCCAGATTAAGGGGACTTTCCAGGTTTCAGTTCTGGGTCTGTTTGCCCCAACAGATAAGATCCAGCTACAATGTAATAAACACATCAGAAAAGTTTTCCTTATTAATGCATGGGTTCAATACTCTTGCCCCTTATCAGGGGTGCTCCAGGAACTAAAGTGAACTAAACTAAACAGATGCCCAAATTTACCGTGGGCCCTCAATCCCATTACAAAGTCACTGATATGCACATAAATTCTGTCTCCAAAGCAATGAAAGGAGTTCGGTGGGGGGACCACCTCGGGAAACAGACATGTGGCTCCACTCCAAAGTCCTCAACCCTGACTCTGGGAATCCTCCTAGGAAATTCTCCCTGTACATGAATGCAAACATGCTGAATGTACATTTTCCTGGGGAGAGGGTTCGTTGCTTTCAGCAGATTCTCCAAAGGGAATGTGTTCCATAAAAGGCTAAAAATCACTGATCTGTGGGTAGAAACCAGTTGGTTTACAAACAGGCCCAATGGTTTGGCAGCACTGCCCAAGTACAGATTGATACTGTTTACCTTAGATATGGAAGATAAACAAATTAGAAGGAGTTTCCAGATTTTCACTGCCTTTGTAATTCATCAAAACGACTAAACTGATCTCACAAGAAGCTCCCAGGATTTGTTTCCTCAGCCTGTTTATTACAAAGGCTGTTGACATCACATTTGCATTGCAAATAGCTCTTTCGTGTTGACATTTCATTTGGTCTTGAAGGGCCCATAATATTTTTCCACAGTTTGGGTGGGGCTCGTGGCTCCCATCCAGAAACTAGTAGATATTCATGTTCTCAAAATATAACAGATGCTTAATAACTATGATTTGAATGAATGAATAAATGAATGAATGAATTTGAAGATAAGTTTAGAACTGCACAGTAGCAACACACATTCAGTTGTCTCTAAACAATAAGCTAAAAAGTTTCGCTTTTTTTAAGATTCGATACTTGTATTCATTATTCATTTGTTCATTCAACAAATGTTTGCTTAATACCTCATTTAATTCCTGACTGAAAATTCCTGACAATAGGAAGCCTGAGACTATGTCATATTCAACTTTACAGGTCTAGTATCACCTGCTAAATATGAAATACTCAATAAATATTTGTTAGGTGAAAATAGGAATTCTGGATGTCTTTTTTTTTACAGAAGTACCAAAACACATTCGAGCTAAGCATTTGATTTATGTACCACTTCTGAAATAACAGTAGAATATTAGCAAGGAGGCGGCCTTGGTGACCCTTTGGATATTCATTGTACATAGACTTGAAAAGTTGTAGCAATCCGTTCGTATGTTAATTCAACACATATTTGTGAAGCACCGGTTGCTACATAAACACCAAGGATATAGAAGTGAGCCTGATCTGTCAGATGAGGAGTCATTTCAACAAAGCCTTATTGATTCAGGGAGAAGGTGAGGGGAGATTAACCAGCCTGACTGAGGGACGAGGTGAGGGGAGATTAACCAAGTTTTGTAGTTTGAAAAGAGGAGATAAAACATCTTTATCTGATTTCACCTCTACCTGCCTCTCCCTTTCTTCCTCAGCAATAAGATCTATAGTAAACACTGAGAAGCCACCTGACAGTAGAGACGTTTCTTTGAAGAGGGAAAATCATATGTGAGGCCTGAAGGTAAGAGACAGTGCGGCCCATCCGAGGAACCGAGAGACGCTCCAGAGGAGGAGGGGGTGGAGAGAGAGGCTGGAGAGGGGGCAGGGTCAGAGCCTGTGGAGCCCTTCAGTCCACGTAAGGAATTTGTTCCAAATCCTAGGGACAAGGGGATGTGAAGGCTAAGCAGGGACGTGACACCACTCACATCTGTACTTTGGAAATACCTCTCCAGCCGCACATTCTCCTCAGGAAGCACTTGTACAGCTGAGCAATGACGGTGACTCAGACCAGGGAGTGGCAAATGTAAAGAAGCGGGTGACATCAGGAACTATTGAGGAGATAGAATCCAAGGATCATAATGATTCTTGGAGCATTTGCTGAGCTGTTGCGGTATGCCAGGCATGGATTATCTTATTTAATTCTCCTATCCACCTTCTTAGATGGCTTCTATTATTATCTCCATTTTTACAGAAGAAAAACCTGAGACATTAAGCGGAGCTAGTTTCCAAAGACCACCCAGCTTGTGAACGGCAGAGCTGGGATTGGGGCCAGGCGCCCACCCTCCTCCCTCTTAACCATCATGTCATACATTTAGGTTTCTGGCTTGGACAATGGGGAGTATGGTGGTGCCATTTACTGAGGTGGAAAACATAGGAGGATTCAAGAATTTGGGCAAAAAGAAAGTTATGAGTTCATAGCTCACTGGCATTTTCAACATGCTTGTGAGACATGCTAGTGAAAATGAGTAGTGAACAGGCTGAAGCTCAGGAGACAGGTTGGTGGGGTGGGGGTGGGGTCAACGTATAGATTTGAAGGTCATCAGCAAGGGGCTGGCCTGTGGCTCACTCGGGAGAGTGTGGTGCTGATAACACCAAGGTCACAGGTTCGGATCCCATATAGGGCTGGCCTGTGGCTCACTTGGGAGAGCGTGGTGCTGATAACGCCAAGTCAAGGGGTTAAGATCCCCTTACCGGTCATCTTTTAAAAAAAAAAAAAAAAAAGGAAAGTCATCAGCAAATAAGCAATAATCACATTTCATTGAGGATGATGCTGAGTTTGGAGCAGACTCAATGCCTTCAAGGGAAGAAGACCCAGGAAGGCGTCAATAGTAATGAGCCCAGCTGGGCGAGGGCACTGGGAGCTCCCGCTATGTCTCAGATCAGCCCCATCCACATCTGCTCCCAGGTCATGCCCAGCTGCCACTCAAAGGGCACAATGACAGGCCACAGGTGCTCTGGAACCCCAGCCTTCCCAGGCAGCCTTTTAGCACTGTTTCATGCCTGTGCTACAGGAGCTGCTTTAATACTGATGAACTCCTCCTTTAAAAAGTCACGTTTCCACGTTGCCTGCCAAAGTGGTAACAGACAGATAATGTACTGTGTCATTAACACATCCCTGTCTATTTAAAAACCTCCAGAGAAGCAAGCAGATGAGCCTTGGAGTTAGCTCAGCGGTGGGAATTGTTGCTCAGCTAATTATAAACAGTGTTCTCAGAACTCTAGAAGACACGAAGGGGGGTACAGCCCCTGTCTTCCCTGAGGATCCGAGGGGACTATCCACACCACTCAAGACACAGGAGGTTAAGACGGGCCGTGACACCCTGGCACAATTGTGAAACCAGGAGTAGAATCTCCTCCGCGGGTCATTGTGTCAGTCAGCCTGCGGTGATCGTCATCTCCTCATATCTGTGCCCTTTTGTGGTCCCATCGCCCTGTGAATCATGGTTGGTCCCCTGTGGCCAGTTGAATACAGCAGAAGTGTGTGAGTTTCAAGGATAGATCACAAATGGTATTGCGGATTCCACCTCGGTCTCTTGGATCACTCATTCTGGGGGAATCTTATTGTGAGGACATTAAAGCAGCCCTGTGCAGAGGCCCATGTGGCCCAACTTGAATGTTCCAGCCTCAGTCAAGCCACAGCTGACATCTGACTACAACCTCATCAGAGACCCCCAAGCCAGAACCACACACCCAAGCTACTCCCAAATTCCTGATCAACAGTAACTATTAGAGATAATAATGTTATTTCAAGCCACTGTGTTTTGGTGTGATTTGTTACATAAACTAATACAGTGGATAAAAAGACTGGATCCTGAGTAGGGAGAGGAATAATATTAACTGAGTCTCCGCTATGCCCCAGAAACTCACATACATTATCTCATTTAATCCTCATGACATCTCTATGAGGTGGGGATCAGGCCCATTTTACAAATAGAAACCAAAGTATCAAATATGCAAGACTGAGGGCCAGCCCATGGCTCACTTGGAAAAGTGTGGCTGATAACACCAAGGCCATGGGTTTGGATCCCTATATAGGGATGGCCGGTTCGCTCACTTGGGAGAGCGTGGTGCTGACAACACCAAGTCAAGGATTAAGATCCCCTTACTGGTCATCTTTTTAAAACAACAACAACAACAAAAATATGCAAGACTGCAAGCCTACCTTGTCCCACAGCTAGGAAATACAGAACCAGAATTTGAATCCTGACCTGCCTGCCTTTAAACCTCCAGCTATTTCTACCACAGTGCTCTGCCTCTCTGGAAGTAAGCAGGCCAGGACCCTGGTTCTCGGTCTGTCCCTAAATAGCACAGTGATTTGGGGAAATGGCCCATTCTCTCTTGGATCAATTTTTCTCCTGGAAAGTGGGGGAGTTAGAGTCTTTGGCCTTTAAGGCCCAGTTAGCTCTAATATTCTTTGACTCTGTTGCTCCGTCTCACTGCCAACAACACCTACCCTCCTTCTAGGACAGGTTGTTCTCAAACACTTTTCTCTGGCTCTGGCTCTTCCCCACCCTTCATGAAGAGTTGACTACAATTATAGCAAGAGAGTCTTAGGTGAGCCTTAAGAAATCCCTGGAAGTTCTGGGAAAATTTTTACCAAGAAAACCTAAGAAATTTCTTTCCCTGGAGGCTTTACAGAATAGCATTACTAACTGTCGAGGAGCTTTTAGGCTAGCTGAGCAAATTAAAAAGAAATTAAGTTAAGTCTGAGAGAAATGGGGTGGTGAGCTTCTAGTAATTTTTATCTTGCACATAGTAAGTATCTGAAACAGAATTCATAGAGTAAATGAATGGGCCTTTTTTTCATTATTTATTGTATCAAGTAGAAATGAGATGTGCAACAGCAGGCAAATTACTTAACCATTCTGAGCCTCAGTTTCCTTGTCTATAAATAGTAATTAACTCAAAAGGATTGCAATAAATATAAAACATAATAGTGCATATAAAACCTTTAGCAGCATGTCTGGAAGACAGAATAATAAAAATTGCTTAATAAAAATGTCATTATTATGTTAAAGAAGAAAGGCTATATTGATTCATGAGAGGTACAGGACACGTCATCAGTATCATCAACAGTTGGAGCACAATTTCTTTTTGTTTCTGTGAGTGCTTAAAAAACATTGGCATCTGTGGAAGAAGGATGAATTTTTTTATATAAGAAAAGAAATTTACTGCTTACAGTTTCTGAGGCTGGGAAGTCCATCTGGTGGTGGCAACAGTGGCTCAGGGGTCTCAGATTGCAAGATGGTGGAAGCAGAGACAGATCCTCCTCTCCTTTTAAGGCCCTCAGAACCATGCCCTACCTCCATTTTTAATCCATTCACTACTTCATGGTCCTACAATCCAATCATCTCTTCAAGGCTCCACCTTTCAATCACCTTTATAAGATTTCCCACCCTCTTAACAGTCACCCACAGTGGGGACCAAGTTTCTAATACATAAAACTTGGGGGACACAATTCAAGCTTCAGTGAGTTTGGGGGGGATATAATTCAATCCACTACATGAACTTTGGAAGGAGAAGGCCAGATGGTAGACTTAACAGTCCCTCCTGCTGCCCTCCAGCTGCGTTGGCAGCACCTCCCCACTGGGGCTTCTCCAGCTCCAACTCCACTTTTGCCGTGTCCACCCCCAGAACCTATCTGTGACCTCATCACTCAGTACATTTAAGTGCCACCCACCTCGTTTGCCCTTTCCTGGCCCGAGACTGGGAAATATATCAACTTTACCAGTCCAATTAGGAACCTAACTCTGAATGGCGGCCCCTTCAGTAAGGACTCCATAAGTGATCAAAATCAGAACCTTCCCTTCACAAAAGGGACTTTCATCCCCACCAGCTGCATAGTGTAGCAGCCACCTACCTACATCCCACAGGGGAACTCTGGAAAGGGGCTGCTCAGCCTCCTCCCTGATGCCTATCTCCAGATCAGACCCTCCACACCCACCCACTCAGAAGCCTGATTCCTCAGTTCTGGCCACACAAAGAATTTTCCAAGAGTGTTAGATCCTCTATGGTGTTCTAGGAGGCAGACTCCTAGCTAGCAGTAATTCCATTTGGACTCTGAAGATATCATAAATGCTTTCTATCACTCACCCAGCACAGGAAAGTGAGCGTGGAAAAAGAAGGTGGCCCTGGCATGACTGTTATCGAGTTTGTGTAGTCCAAAAAGAGATCTGTCAGGTTTCATCAGGGGCTGCTGATGGGCTAAGCCAGTTAAAAACCTCTCATTTCATTTGGGGGAGGAGACCATAGACCTGCTGAAGCCCATAAGTACAGGAACATAATAGTTAAATAAGTGAGGAAGGCTCCAGAACATTCAATAACACAATCAGGTTGGGCTCGGGGAGAAAATATGATCATTGGATCAAAGATGTCAGTTGTTTTTCATTAGTCCTCACTAACATTGCCAGTGGAGATGGTTGGTTTTCCAGTCCTCTCATTTGTCTCTAAGGAGTATCCTATTTCCTTCAATATCCTGCCCTCAAAAAATACCACGAACCTCACCAAGGTTAACCCCGCCCCAAGAAAAAACAAAAAACAAACAAAAAAGTCTCCCTTTAACCATGAATCTCATACCCAATTTAGGGATAAAGAAATCAGCTCAGAGTTAATATGACTAGATCCTAGTCTTAAATCAATCCCTTTTATTCTGCATTGTTTGCCCTTTACCATTTACAAAGCCTCATCATTATCTCATTTAATTTATCCTTACAACAGCATTTTTCCACATTTTTCAGGTGTAAAAAATGAGACACGGAGATGCTCAGTTTATTGAGCAGCTACTGCCTGTTAAACAATGTCAGGTGGGAGAAGGGGGGTATCACACAGATGACTTGCCCGAGGTCATAGATCCAGTAAAGGTCAGGACTGGGACTTGAAACTTGCTCTTTTGTTTCTTGATATGGGATCCAACTGTGGCCTATATAATCCATCATTACATTAAATGTAAACAGACTCAATGCTCCAATTAAAAGACAAGATTATCCATCTGGATATAAAAAGAAAGCCCAATCATGTGCTCTCTGCAGGAGATACCTGTAGAACATAAGGAAACAGAGAAGTTGATAGTAAAGTAATAGAAGCAGCTATGCCGTACAAAGATTAACTCAAAGAAAGCTGGTGAGCGCTATCACAGAGCTGAGAGCAAAAAGCATTACTAGAGATTAAGAGGGTACTTCATTATGGTAAAAAGCTTAATTTACCAGGAAGACATAACACTTTAAATTTTTTATGTACTTAATAACTAAGTCTCAAAATAAATGAAGCAAAATCTGACTGAACTACTTAAAGACTAAACAAATCTATTAAAAGCAGTGGGAGATTTAAACACACCTCTCACAAATTGATAGAACAGGCAGGCAAAAATCAGTAAGGATACAGAAAATTTGAACAACATGTGTAACAAACCTAACCTAATTGACATATTTAGAACACTGCACCCAGCAACCGCAAATTACACATTCTTTTCAAACACACTCAGAACACTTTTTAAAAATTAACCATATGCTGTGGCATAAAACAAGTCTCAACAAATTTCAAAGGATAGAAATCAAACTGAGTATCTTTAACCACAATGCAAGTAAGCCAGAAATCCATACCAAAAAGATTACTGGAAGCTCCATATGTTTAGAAATTAATGAATACACCAACTAAATACCTAATGAAGAAATCACAATTAGAAATATAATTTAAACGATAGAAAAAAATATTACATATCAAAACTAATTTCTGGGATTCAGCTAAACCACTAATGTATTAGAAAAGAAGCTAAAAATCAATGAATTCTCAATGATACTGTACAATTGCAACTTTTGCCCTCAAAAAGCCTGTCCCAGTCTAATCTCCTGAGCTAGACTCCAGTCCTCCACAATGGACTTTGCCATTTTCCTTGGGTTGGAAATCCTGGATCCCATTTCCTTCTCTTAGTTTAGTTCTTCATTTAGATGTGGTACATTCTCAAGCAACTTCCTAAGAAAAGGTACATGGCAGATAAAAATTTCCTAGTCCTTACATGTCTAAAAATAATTCTACACTACAGTTGACTATTACTTTATCTAGGTATAGAACTTTAGGTTAAAATTATTTTTCCCCTCAGAATCCTGAAGACATTTCTCCATGGATTACCACCATTCATTCCTGCTAGGTCTGGTGCTGGGCTGTTTCTTATTTCTTTGTGGGCATCCTATTTTCATTTGTTTGTTTTCTCTTTGGAAGCTTTTAGGAGTTTTATCCTTGAGTTTTGAGTCTCACCGTACGTCAAGGTTGGAGTCATTTTGCATTCGTTATGTTGAGAATGTGGTGGGCTCTTTCAATACAGAAACCTTGCTCTTCAACTGTTGGAATTTGTTTCTATGATTTCTGTGACAATTTTCTCTCCTCAATTTTATCTGCTTCCTTCTTGTAAGGTGCCTATTAGTCAGATGTTGAACTTCCTGTATTGATCTGCCATGTAGTTCATTGAATTTCTTTAAAGATAACCCATATTTTTTGTTTTTATTTGTTTGCCTGAGTTGAGGGAAAAAGTGCTTGATGCTAGTGTTTAGGGTAAGGAGCAAGTGAGAGGCTGATGGCTCCATATAGAGTTCCAATTAATTCCTCTCTTTACAGCCCATATACGGTTTCCACCCTCCATTACACCTGATGTCTTCGGTTCCGATGCCTCCTTTTAAGTTTAACTTAACATTTAAGTTTCCTCATTAGTTGCAGCCCCTCCTTTCTTCCACTTGTCAGGTGCCACTATTCCACCTCTTTTCCCTCTTCAAGAAATGTGTTGACATTTCTCATTCTCTTCACTGGAGGGAGATTAGAACTTTTTTGCCATTTTACTATTATTTTAAAGGATCCTGCAGAGAAAGGAGATACATCTGTGTACTCAGTCTTCCATCTTTACTTGGAAGCTCAGCTTTTATTTCTTTACCTGTTTGCCCACTATAGGACACTAAGTAAAGAGCAGCATGTTTTTCATCTCTAACTTTAGTGTATAACACATACGTGGCCAGCCATTATTCCCTAAATGTTTGATAAATTGAATAGACTTGCCTAGTGCATGTTATGCACGCTCAGCCACCCTAAGATAATTGTCAAGTCCTATAATTGTCAAGAATATGCCTATAGTAACCACAGTCTTCAGACCAAAATCAGGATAAAATTTCCAACAAATTCTAATGCACTGATGAGGACCACATAAGTGAACATTTTAAATGTGGATGATCCTGAGAAATCTGGGACTTAACCTAATACCCTGTTGAATCTCCAGCACCTTATACAGTGTGCTTTACATACAGGAAACGCTGTTGGTGGTTTTGTTTGTTTGTTTTATGATAAATGAAGTTCAAGAAATGTCAAATCTTAATCTTGAGATTATCGGGCATTGCCCAAGTTGAAAGCAAGAACTGCTTCTTCTCTTAGAGTGAATAAGTGCTGAGTATTGTCCTAGACGTTGTTGCTTTTATTTTATTTGAGTTGGTGAATTCTCAAGATTTTGATCAATGAAAGGGGGGGGTCTCTCTTATCAAAGATTTAGAATCCAGCTAATAGCTGATGAAAGAGTTTAATTCACAGATTGATTTTCTAGGTATTTATAAGGAAGCAGACATTTGACTCCCAGGAAGCATGACAGCTCATTTTTCCCCCTTTGTCTGAGCTGGCTGGTAACCTGGGAGAAGCAGCCTAGATCAAAAGGTCAGGCTGGCAGCATAGACTTAATTCTGGGAGAAGAGAGAGTGGAAATCTTTGAAAGTCTTAAGATAACAAAAACCCAGTAAAATACAAATAAAATCATGTGGGTCAGAATCTGAATCTGCTAGCTGGTACAGATGCTCCACGGAATGGTAGAAAAAGCAAGAGCTCTGGAGTTGCACAGATTCATCCTCCAACTCTGCTACTTTCCAACTGTGTGATCTTGGTGAAGTTTCTTAACCTCTCTGAGCTTTGCTTTTCTCATGTATGAATTAGATGAGAGAATGAGTGTTAAAGAGCATATCCAGTGATCAGTACATAGTAGTTGCTCAGTAAATGCTAGTTTTATCTTTCCTTCTATGTCTCAGGAAAGATAACTATAGCACCTCATTGTGAAGCCATTCCCATCGATAGACTGCATTCTTAAGCATCACCCTCTGCTCTGATGATCGGAGCTTGCAACTCTTTAGTCAGACTTACTGCTGCTTTCCCATTTGGGGGCATCCCTCCACTACTCTTCTTTATATTCTTCTGTTTTTCTCTTCCTTTCTTTTCTCTTTGCCTCCCCCCCTCGCCATCTAGTCCCATGTCATCTAATAAGAAAGGACATGTAAAACAGTCAAAACATAGAGCCAAGAGTCAGGATAGGGCTGTCCAGTTAGCTCAGTTGGTTAGAGCATGGTGTTATAACACCAAGGTCAAGGGTTTGGATCTCAGGCTTCTGGACAAGATGGCAGAATAGATGTTCCCCAGCGTCACTCTCTCCCAGAAATCAACCAGTTTACAACTATATAAAAAAGCAACAACAGCCAAGCTGGGGCTGCTAGAGCTAGGGGAAGAGGAGGAGAGACCTAAGGAGTGCATGAAGGTGGGAGAAGCCATGATGAGAGAAAGAAAAACTGCTCTGACCATTTTGTGCCATGGCTGCTTTAAGGCTGGAGCTACTGAGCACATGGAGCAGGAGCCAACGAAAGCCTCAGCTGTGCCCTTCAGATGGAGTTGCTTGGAGGTGGCAGGGGAGAAGAGGGCCTTTGTGACCCCTAGGCCAGCAAGACCAGTAATAGTGTTCCCATGGATCTACACAGGAGTGAAGAGCCAGAACAACTGAAAAAATACAGCCACTCAGAGGCTGATGAGTCATTGCAAGGGAATGGTGCATGGCCCATCCCACGAGAAGTGTTGGCAGCACAGGCGGTGGGAGAGATGGGCCCACCAGGGGGAACACTGGGACACAGCAAGGACAGCTGATCTGCACCCCAATCAGCACAGGACCACTCAGAGGAGACTGGTCAGGAATATAGAATTCCATGGGGTGCAGTTTGATGAAAAGACTCAGCCCAGACCGGAGTTACTACACAACCCAGGTGCACCAAGTCTCTGGAGAGCTGGAAGTACCTATAAAGTCAACCATTAAACCCTGAGCTGCACAAAAAGCCTTCCCTAGGGAATCAGCAGCAAAGCAGCAATTTAGCTAAACCACACAGCTCAAGTACTGGTTCCAGCAGGAAGTTCCCCCACTTTAGAAGTAAGCAAAGGACAAAAAAATTAGTTCCAGCTCAGAAACACCACCAGTGCCTCAGGTTTCCCTGGGGATGTGAGGCATGGAGCTGTGGTCCAGACCCCCCTCCCACAACCAGGCACACCATGCCAGTGCCTCGAGGCCTGCTCGGAGACCCAAGGCATGGAGGCAGGGACCAGACCCCCTGCAACAATCAGGCACACCACCAGCACCAAGGAGCATGCCAAAAACATCACCTCCATGTGGGTGGCCCACCACAGCCACCACAATAACCATGGCTGCCGCGAAAGCAGCTAGACACCGCAACTACCACACAGATGGCCTGCCAGCCACTGGAGTGCATTGACCCAAGGAGAGTCACCAGCAGAGACAAAGAAAAGAAGAGGAGGTCTCTCCAGAAAGCCCATTCCAGACAGAAGAAGCATCTACTCTATGATAATATCAGGGGACCTGATCACACCTCTCAGCATTGGACAGATCATCTAGGCAACAAATCAACAGAGTAACCATTACTCTTTCACAAGGAGAGAAGAAATTTAGGGTTATCAGAGGTGAGAGGGGGAGGGAGAGGGGGGTAGGGAGGGAGAGATGGACAAGGGGTGTAAAGAATAATTATGATTTATAACAATATATATGCTAGTAATATTGATTTGATCAACATATGTCAACCTTGAACCCCAAAAATATGTATAATCAATTTTGATTCAATAAAAATTTAAAAATTAATTAAAAAAAAAAACTGAACATACACTTATGATACAACCCAGAAATCGCACTTCTGGGTATTTATCCTAGAGAAATGAAACTTATTCCACACAAAACCTGTACATGAATGTTCACAGTAGCTTTATTTGTAAGAGCCCCAAACTGAAAACAACCAAAGTATTTTTCAATAAGTGAATGGTTAAACAAACTGTGGTATATCCATACCATAGACTATTACTCAGCAATGGAAAGGAATAAACTACTGATATTTGCAACAACCTGGATGGATCTCAAAGGCATTATGTTGAGTAGGGGGGGGGAGATCTAAAAAAGGATATACTGTATGATTCAATTTATGTGACATTTCAAAATGGCAAAATTATACAAAATGGAAAATAGACTAGTGGTTGCTAGGGGTTAGGGATGGTAGGGAGACAGATCTGACTCAGTGGAAATGTTTGTGATGATGGAATAGTTCTGTATCTTGATTGTTGTGATAGTTGTATGACTCTGCATGTGTGATAAAACGTCACAAAATTACATACACACATTTTACCAACGTTAATTTCCCAGTTTTGGTAGTACACTATAATTATATAAGACCTAACTACTGAGAAAGAGTGGGTGAAGGGTAAACGGAACCTTACTGTACTATTTTGTGATTACCTGTGCCTCTATAATTATCTCAAAATAAAAAGATTTTTTTTAAAAAAGGGTTTGGATCTCCATACTAGCTAGCCACCAAAAAAAAAAAAAAAAAAAGAAAAGAAAAAAGAAAAAAGAGAGAGTGGGGATAAAAGGGGAAACAAAAGAAGAGGATGATCACACTGCCACATTGGTCCATGCAGGTTTCTTTTTCCTCTCACCCCATGCACTTTCATCTATGTCCTTTATTTCCAGGGCATTAGAGGTTGATGGTTTCCAATTCTCTGTCTCTAGCCCAGACATCTCTGCTCTGAGCTCTAGAACTACATATCCAACAACCATTCAATGCCTCCACTTGTGTATCCATAAGCTCTTCAAGCTCAATCCTTCTATTTTTTTTTTTAAAAGATGACCGGTAAGGGGATCTTAACCCTTGACTTGGTGTTGTCAGCACCACGCTCAGCCAGTGAGCGAACCGGCCATCCGTATATGGGATCCGAACCCGGGGCCTTGGTGTTATCAGCACCGCA
Organism: Cynocephalus volans; assembly: GCF_027409185.1. Taxonomy (NCBI): domain Eukaryota; kingdom Metazoa; phylum Chordata; class Mammalia; order Dermoptera; family Cynocephalidae; genus Cynocephalus; species Cynocephalus volans. The sequence continues at coordinate 123,428,294 of NC_084467.1, read as the reverse complement.
CTCTCCCGAGTGAGCCACGGGCCGGCCCAAGCTCAATCCTTCTAAACTGAATTCATCACTCCCCCCCTGCTACTCTGCCCCAAAGTAAGCGATTACCCTCCAGCGTGGCCTATTTCAGGTACAGGCACTACTGTTCATCAACTACCCAAAACAATAGCCTAGGTGACATCCTTGGCATTTCCTTTCCATCAACTCCCACTTACATACATCTTCGAACTCTCCCGAGTCTACCTCCTCTGGACTCCTATTAGTCACATGTTAGTGCTCCTGGATCTGTTCTCCAAATCTCATTTTTTATCTCATGATTTCTGTCTCTCCGTATTTTTGATCTGTGCTCTAAGATATTTCTTTTACTTGAACATCCAAGTCATTGATATGGTTTTCAATGTGATCGTCCTCTTAATTTTTAAATTTAAAAACCATAGCTGCTGTTTGTTTTGTTTTCATTTTGTTTTTTGGCTCCAGGAAGTCTTTTTTTTTTTTTTTAATGCTGTATTAAATAAGATCAATGTCTATCTTCTCTAGCAGCTGTATTCAAAGGAGTTAACTCTAGATGTTCTTGTTATTGCTCTCTGTGGCTATTGAGAACTGCTAGGTGCATTGAACTTCCTTTGTGAGCTCTTGGCTCTGTCCTGTCTTGGGACCCAGGTCAAGCTATCAAGAATGGCAATGAACTTGGGAGCATGGAAAGCACAGCAACCTCTGATCCTAGGGTCAACCCAGGTGGCATGTTGCCTCTCCCTGATGAAACCTCTGGAGGAAGTTTCTCTGCTCTTCATCTCATCAGCAACAAAGACCACATGTCTCAGGGGTGGGGGAGCCCAATGCATGCTGAAGGTATACCTCAGCACCCCTGGGAGCAAGGAGACCAGCAGGTGTCCCTAGGACAATGGCGAGCTTGCTCTGATCTTCTGTGAGCAGTGGATCTTGAAGGCTCAAGTGCAGGGGTGCTCCTGGGGTCCTCCCGAAGACCCAGAAGGAGAAGGAGCCGACAGGGTTACCCCCGGTGTTGGGACCGAGGGATCTTGGGGAAAAGTGAGCCTGCTGCCCGCCAACCCAGCCCCATGAAAGAGACACTCAGACGCGGCAGGGGTTCTGTCAGGGCAGTTCCACTTTATTGCCGTTACACTGCAATTTATATAAGCAAGCAAGTAGGGGCTTTCCATGAACTAACCAATCAATTAAAGGATCATGTGGGCATGCATTTTGTACTAACATGTTGAGCATAGCGATCACACAGGGTTCACGAGTGTGGAAATACTGGAGGACCAATAAATACCTTTTGGAGCTATCTTGGGTTACGCCTCCCCTACTTCCCACGGGCGCCATCTTCATCCTCCACCCATAGGCACCATGTGGCTCACAGATAATGTTTGCTCCTAAAAAATGGCCCAACACTCAAGCTCCCTGTAAGAACTCTAATTTTTTCCTAGGGATTTCCCCTATCTTCAGGCTCCAGTCTTGCCCAGAAGGCTGAGCACTACTCTTAGAATGCTGTAGAGCACAAACCTTCAGCTGGTGGTTGGACTGGAGCTTGGGCAGGAAGACAGCAGGATACGTGCTCCAGCCACCATCATCCCAGAAGCCCCTCTACCTCTCTCGCATCCAGTGTCATCTCCCTGGATCAGGCACCACCGTTTCTTGCCTGAACTACTGCAATAGCTTCCTAAATGTTCCTACTCCTAACTTCTTACAATCCATTCTCCCCACTGCATCCAGATATTTGACAAATAAACAAACAATAATCTGTTCATCTTATTCTCCTGCTTAAAATCTTTCAATGACTTCCCAGGGCTCTTGGAGTAAAGACCAGCACTCTGACATATCCTACCAAGCCCTGAATAATCTGGCCTTCTTTGAAGCCATTCTAGTCACAGACAAGGGAAGAAGTTGTATGAAGGGGTCTCTTTCTCAGAAAGAGGGACACTGGCTCCAGAATCTGAATACCGGGAGTCGGGTCCTACTTCCTCCACTAACCGAGTGTCCTGACGGACTTACCTCTTAGTGGACATCTGCTTTCTCGTCTGAAAAATGGTGACAAAGTCTGCCTTGCCTACTTCACAGGGTTTTGTGAGGCTCTGATAAGAAAATGTTACCAATGTGTGTTTTGTAAACCGCAAAGTAGCATAAAAATTGACTTGCTCCACTACGCTGTGTGATTTGAGGGAAGCAATAAACTTAAAACATGACTTCTACCAGCTTGTCACTGATGCCTGTAATTTCCACCGTGAGAGTTTCTCCTTTGGACTGAGGCATTAGGACTCCAGTAAGCCACCATTAAAATGCACATGATACGAGAGAAGGAAGGATAAAGCATAAAGTCATTAGGATTCACTGCTATAGAGGATTCTCATGTAATTATTGCTCAGTTTGGCTAGTTCTGAGCACATAGGAGACAGGAGAGGTAAGTTTTATAGGTGAGAGAAGAAAGGAAAATGTCCAAGGTGATGCCAGGAAGGTGACCCAGGTAGGTACACCAGTGGCGTTCCCTGGCCAATAGAGGGCAGCAAGAAGGCCTGTGTCCTTGCTGGTCTTCCTGTTAGTCTTATTTGGGGAGGTGTTTCATCCTTTCAGACAATTATCTTCCACCCACAGGGAAAAATATTTCATGTATAAGGGAGAGAAATGAGAAAAAACCATTCTAGTTCCTTGCTTCCCCTCGAAAAAGAATGTTGTATAATATTTGACTCTCAAATTTCATCTAATCTAAGATGCCATCAATTATAAGACACATCTTATGTAATTCTAAGAAAGGAAAATTATTTCCAGTTTAAACTATGACAAGATATTGATTATAAGATTTATCCCAATTTCAGAGATGATAAATGTGGAAAAAAATGTACATCTTAAAATCCATGAAATATAACATCCATACATTGATTGGGTCAATATGTCTAGTCTGCTGCCACTGCCTGACATAATACCATCCATCTGCTAGGGTGGGGATTACAATGTGGAATTCTCCACACAGTCAGAGGAGAAAATAGTTGCTCGCTGCTATGGTCTTTTTGATAATGATCATGGTGATGGTAATCTGACACTTCAGTTTCTCCTGCAGTAAAATGGGGGAAATCCTACATGCATAACAGATGTAAAGGATTTTTAGAAAGGATACAAATAGCTTTATTTTCAGTCATGAGAAACAAATTTGGTTCTGACCACTATCCTCAGATTGTGGCTCAGAGCCCATCTGCAGACCTGAAGAACCCTCTGAGGGACCCTGATTGCAGTAAGCATCCCAGACCCCATGTGAAATCCTGCAGAGGGCCCGCTTCAGCCCGCAGGTCCCAGAGACCTCACCCATCACCCTCAGGTAGGAATTCCCCTGTTCCAAGGGTCCTTGTGTACCACAGGGACATTTTAGTTCATCTATTCCTCATTGAATAATGACTATGTGCGAGGTGACTGATAGGTGGAATTGCCAAGATTCTATTTTTTGAGTCCTGTTCCCAGAACCACTACAGGTGTCAATTGCCTTAGCTTGGGTTCCTGGAAACAGACTGAGATGAACAGTTGTGTACAGAAGGTTGACTGCAGAGTTCTCCATGGGATATACTGGAAAGAAAGTGAGGAAGGCAGGAGGGGGCAGAGGGAGAAGCTGATCTTCAATGAAGCTGTAACCAAGGCTCCCACCTACTGTATAGGGAGCTCTGTCGCTGATGGCCCTGCAGAGTGAATCCACACTGAGGCAAGGAGGCTAAACCTTTGTATCCCCAACTCAGCTGGCCATTGGCTGTGAGACAACCCCTGGGAAGGGATAGGATCTTGAGGAGGCAGCTCCCTGTGGCCCAGAGTGAATCTCGGTGAGAGCTGCAGCAGTTGTAGACATTCCCGGCAGCTGGTAATGAGTGCACTGACCTTAAAGAGGGCATCTGGGCAGAGCGCCACAGTGTCCAGTGCAGAGAGGTACTGGACCCAATCAAGAGAAGGGGTCAGGAAGTCAAAAGGGAGGTGGGTGTGAGAAGGAAGGTGGGAGTATCGCAGGCAGAGGAAGGACCACGTCCCCGGTAGGAACAGCAGGTGCAAAGATCACTCCAGTGAGTCTGGAGTGATGAGTGGTGCAACTAGAAAAGGAGGCAGCAGAGAGGGAGGCGCCTGGGCTCCATCCTCCCGTGGAGCGTGGTGTGCACCGGGGTGTGGTGTGCCGACGGCAGCGTTTCACCTTTCACAGGGCGCTCCTGTTTCTCTCACTTCTAAGTTTTGGTGGCAGTGAGTCCCTATGCCCCCAAGTATTAACAAAAGAGTATCTCTTGAAAAACTAGGGCTTATGAACAAAAAACAAGTACTCGACACCTGACAGTGTAAGGATGGAATGCCCCAAGATCCTGCCCTGTAACACCCTCCATTGCCTTCTGCTGTGGTCTGTGGGAGAGGCTGCAATTATTTTCCTGCTTTAGTGCCTCCAGTTACAGCCAGAGACCAGAGGAGGGAATGTACCTTGGCTCCCCTGGACCACATGCAGTTGAAGATCAGCAGGCCACATGAAGAGAGCTGAGAACAGACAAGGGCTGCAAAGCAAGGGAGAGGGTGATATGAGTGAAGGACCTGGCTGGGGAGATGAGCGGACATCAATTCCAAGCCTGGCTCTGCAGGACTTTGGGGAAATCCTGATACCTCTCTGGAGTCCAGAGAAAACACAATTCAGCCCTTTGACTTCAATGGAACTTGGCTTCTGTATTTCTTGGTGTATATTTTATGACTTTTAGTGAAAGCGAGACATCACCCTTTGATGCCAAAATCAGTCCTGAGTCTGTCTTTCCTTCAGGTGAGGTTTGTGGTCTAAGGTCCCTTTCTGGATGGTTCCAAGGTGGCATTGCACCCCCAAAAAAGAGAGTCAAATTCACTCGCCCATCCTGACTTTCAACTCTCACATTAGCAAGCAAGCCTCCCTTTGTAATCCCACCCCAACGTCTTCCCTGGACTTTCTTCTCCACACTCTCCTCACTTCACCCCTGCCTTGCTGTACACATCGCTTAACTCACAAAAATACCACATTCCCAACCCAGGCAAGCATGTGGCAAGGCTTAGCTTAAGCAATGGTTCAGAGACTAATACTGAATTATAGATTTAACATTGTAAAACAAAGTTCCATCTATTATTTATAGCTAAGAAGAAACCTATTAATTCCCTGTCCTCAATTTGGGATAGAGTATATCTTTACCTTAAACGGGTTGGTTCTCTTAATAGACGTCAGCTTAAAATTGGCTTATTGCGTTAGGTACCAACGCACATTAGCAGCTTACACGTGTTATTTATTTAACCAATGTATTTCTTCAGTGGGTTCAACTAACGATATATTAAAACATAACATCTATTTAGCAGGTGTGCACCTGCATCAAATATTTATTCCCAATCATAAATTTGCTTTACAAAAAGCCAACCGCCTCCCACAGCGGCCATGTAATTCTGGACTGTCAGCAGCAGCAGCAGCAGCAGCAGCAGCAGCAGCAGCAGCAGCAGCAGCAGCAGCAGCAGCTGGCAGTGTCTCCTGGTCAAGCCACCCGAGAGGCTCCCACATGGAGGATTCTCTGTGTGGTGTTAATAACCATCCTTCCTCCCATCAACAAGCACGTGATGAGCATCTGTTCCATGGCCAGGCTCTGCACGGGCAGGAGATGCAGTAGGAAGCAATAGAAAGGACATGGGCTTCTGGAATCCCCAAATCTAGGTACAATCTCTTGCAGGCTGCCTAAGCTTTGACAAAACTCTTCACTTCTTTAAGCTTCGATCTCCTCACCTGAAGAACAGGGCTCCCTACAGCTCTGTCATGAGGATCGACCACCACAATGAAGTGAATGTGATTGGTAAGACTGAAAAATACCTTCTCAGAGTTGTTGTTGTTTATATAAGACAGGAGACAACTTCTGCTCTTTCAGTTTTCTATTTTCAATTATGTCACAAGTTTCTCCACGAAATAGCAGAGATTGTCTTATTCACTTTATATCTTCGGTGCTTAGCACAGTACCTTGCACATCTTGGACACAATATTTATTGAGTAAATGAATTTCTTTATTATTAGTGATCATTTAATTTTATTTTTAATTATTAAATAAGTTCCAAACAAAATAACTATAATAATATGAATGCTAATTATTAATTATTAATAGATAATCATGTGACACAATTAAAGACTAGTGAAATATCATACTACACACTCATTTATTCAATAAATATATACCAAGCCCCTGCTAAGCACTATTCTAGGTTCTGAGGAAAAAATGAGAACAAGACCCACAAAGTTCTTATTCTAATACCAGGAGCCCTATATATAAAGGGGAAGACAATAAATAAATACATAGGTAGTAAGAACATTCCGAAGGGTTGTAAGAGAGGGAAGTTACAGCTACTTTAGAGTGACCTCTCAGAGGATGTGATATTTGATCTGGGATTGGAATTTTAAAAGGGAGCTTGGTCCCTGGTGTTTTGGAGTTAGAGTGTTCCAGGCAGAAGGAGCAAGTGCAAACGGCCTTGGACAGGAGCGAGTTGGTAAGTTCAAGGCTCAGACAATAACCTAGGGCGGCTGCAGCGACGTGAAAGAAAGAATGGTAGGAGATGTGGTCAGAGCCTATACCATGTTGAAATATATTAGAGATGTGGAATCTTAAGTGGAATGGGAACCAAGCAGAGGTTTATAAAGCAGAGAAGACATCACCTACTTTACATTTTTACTTTTATTTTTTATTTTTTAATTTTTTTCTGACCGGTAAGGGGATCGCAACCCTCCGCACGGTGTTGTCTGCACCACGCTCAGCCAGTGAGCGCACCAGCCATCCCCATATAGGATCCGAACCTGCGGCCTCGGCGCTACCAGTGCCGCACTCTCCCGAGTGAGCCACGGGGCCGGCCGGCCCCCACTTTACATTTTTAGAATTTCATTCTGGCTGATGTTTGGAGAAAGATTTGTAGGGGGATAAGGGGCTATTTCTGTAAACCAGAGTCTTCATTTGGGTTCCCTCAGAAGCAAACCCTGAGACCTGGATTCAAGGGCAATTAGTGTATTTAGGAAATACAGAGAATGCCTTGGCAGAAGCGTAGGGAAGTGATTTGGGAAAGGGAAGGCAAACAACAAAGGGTATGACATTAACCCAGCTACCGCAGTGAGTGACCGGAGCTTACTCCTGCAGAGAAACGCAGGGAAATGGTTCAAAACACACCTCAGACTGGTTACACCTGGAAGGCAAGGGAGCTGGGGTATTTATACAACTCCCAAGAGTCATTGATTGAGGTTGCTGTTAGGAGGTGGTGGGTGCTAATTCCCCAGCCCTTCCAGCCAGTGGCAAGTGGTCAGGTTGGCCTCTCAAGAGTGGAGGAGAGATGCAAGTACTGGCAGTGGGAAGTTGGCAGGAACAATATGGAAAGGTCTGAGGGATGTGAGTGCACACAGACATCCCTGCTACATCCGGCCAGATGTCATGCTGACTTGAAATAGGAGGTAGTGATGGAGATGGCACGAAGTGAATGGATTTGAGGTCGAGCTGACAGGGCCTGCTGGATATATGTGCGAAGAGATGGAGAGACAGGATTCAAGGATGGCTCCCGGACTGGGGGTTGAGCTACTGGGTGGCTGGTGGGGCTATTTTACGAAATGAGAAAGATTGGAGGAAGAATCAGCTTTGGGGGCAGGGATCAAGAGACTTGCTGTGAGGTGCCTTTTAGACATTAAAATAGAAGTGTCAAGTAGACAATTGGATTTGGAAGTTGAACTCATAGAAGTTTCAGTAATGCAAGATGAATAAGTTCTAGAGATCTGCTGTATAACATTGTGCCTGTAGTTAACAGTACTCTATTGTCCACTTAAACTAAGATGGCAGATTTCATATTAAGTGTTCTTACCACAATAAAATAAAAAAATTGTGAAAAGAAGTTAAGCTCATAGACAATGTCCCTGTATTCAGCCTCTTACCCCCAACTCCAACAAGAATAGTACAGCTTGTACTCATTTTCTAACTGAATTTCCTTGAAAGATGTCATCTGAATGATTCTGTCACATTAGAAGTATTTGCAGACCACCTACAAGTGAAAACAGGTTGACAATGAAAAAAAAAGAAAGAAGAAAAAAAGAAAACGAAAACAGGCTGGCATCAGGAATTGGAGATCTGACACTTACTGAACAGCTATTACGTGCCAGGCCTTGGACTTGGCTATGTCACATACATTTTCTTATGGAAGCTTCCAATAACCCAAGATATGGGTTTTATTATTGTTGTTTCAGAGCTGGGCAAACGGCCTCAGAGAGGTTAGGTGACTTATCGAATATCACACAGCTAAGAAGAGGAGAGGAATCCAGTTCCCAGGTTCCAGATCATTCCCCTGCCCACATTGCCTGGCTCGATAATCAAGAGCTATCCATGCGCTCCAGCTTAGATCTGAGAGTTTGGTTACTGAAGGATTTTTGGCATTAGTTTTTAATCATTTGTTAGAGACAGAACCACCCACCTCCCCCGCCCCGACCATCCCGAAGAAACTAGAAAGGAATGTACCAGATGAGCAGTTCCCAGGCTGGGCCTGAGGAACAGCGTCTACCAGATAAAGATCCCATGATCATCAGTCTGAGGAAAGACTACATAGCAGATCCTTCTCTTGGAGAGCCATCCTGCACATCAGAATGTCAACAATGCTAATAACACTGTTGCTAAAAACAAACAACCCAGTTTACTTCTTTTTAATCTAGTGCTCCCGCACCTGCTCTGCCATTATACCCTGATTTTATGAGAGCCCCATTCCCACCCCAGAATGAGTGTTCAGAGGAACAACTTTGAAACTCCTATATGTAACTAAGTCAGCACAGCCTGGTTTTCATCCCATCACCTCGGTCCTCGACTGGCTCCATGACCTTGGACATTTGGTGGGGACTCTCTGGAACTCTGCCTCCCCCATTCCTGTGACGGCATTCACAACTCCTTCATCTGACTAACATCCATGGAGCTGTGCCAGGCCCTGTGCTAGGATTCAACAGTGACACCACGGTTCCTGGTGCTCGCCGTCCAGAGGAAGCGGCCACGTGCTTGTCACTACACAATCCCCAAGGCTTTCTCTTCTATAAGAATCCACTCAAGGCTTTTACCAAAGCAGACAAGAAAAATGATCACCTTTCCACAATGAATCCTATGGCCAGCTGAGAAGTTACTCTGAGAGCACAATTTGTGGGGCGAGTGCAAAATAAAAATGCTGGGTTCCTTATCCAAAAAGCAGCAGGATGGGGATGGGGGTTTGGGGAGTGCAGTTCAAGGTGCTAAAATATAAAGCTGTTTCCTTTTAAAATATTGTATTACTTATAAAACATCATAGTGATAATGTGTAACAACATAAATTCGCAATTGCAAAAAGATAATATTTTGGTATCATAGTTTTAAATAACACAATAAATAATAATATTTTATCGATGTGATATCTTGATTGACCATAGGAATTTTTGACTGGCTCTCCTGGAAGTTCATTTACTGTATTAAGTTATCAAACCTTTTGCTTTTAGCAACTTCATTTTTAATTGATATAACTGAAACCAATATGCCCCTTTTGGCAAATGCAAAATCACAAATAATTTTTGGTAATTTTTCATTTTGAGAAGAATCTTTCTGCTGATGCAACTTTTACTGGAACTGTTGAGTATTTTATAGATTGTGCCAACACTGGGATAAATTGCTAATAAATTATTTCAAAATACAAATTTTAGAACATCTAGAGCTGATGATTCTTGCAAAACACCTTTTCTAAAAAGATTGAAGTCTTCGTACAATTCAGTTTTGTGTAAGTCTGAATTTAATTTTAAATGTAAATTCCTACAATGGCATTTTAAAGTTTCCTCTGACATTTCCTATAACTTGTGGAAGATGTACAAGAAACCAAAAATGGCACCATGATTTCTATACCATTCAAAACATCTGTGTATGCATTATATGGTTGTGTCTTCAATTACCAGGAAAAATTAATTTCTAAATTGTCTTCCCCATTAATAAGTGGTTCATCCAGAGTGTCATGTGAAAATAGTGTACTTTTCCATTGAATGAGATGCTCTTTAAATTTAATTCCTATTTCTAAGCCTGTGGAATTGGCTTTGCAATGTTGCAGCAGTTTCCAAACCCAGAAATTCTTAACTCTTGGAAGAATTGCAATCACTCTCTCGCATGCTTTATCATATGCCCATGTGTACACTTTTATTTTGTTCTAATTTGCAGACAAAGTTTACTGCATGTGCACCTGCAGTTCCTGTCCTGGTACTCAGGCTGAGAGTTAGTATCTGTGCACATGCCACAGGGACAGACTCCAGGGATGGACAAGCTGACCTCCCACTGCAGGCCCCATCACTACCCCCTGTGGAGTTCCTCCTCTCTCCCACAGACACACCACTGCTGCTGCTGCTGCTGCTGCTGTTGCTGTTGCTGTTGTTGTTGCTGCCACCATCATCATCACCAAGCTGGGCCTAGGTTGTGGCGCAGCCGACCCTTTGGAATGCTGCCGCAGCCCAGACTCCTCGAGGCATGTGTGGGTGGCTGGGCTGCCGGCTGCCTGTGTGCTGAGGGCCTGGGCCTACCCTTGCACACGTACCGCCTGGCATATCTCCTCGGCTCACACACATGTTCCATCGTACCACCAGGCTTTCTCACAAAACACGAGTTCAAAGATAAAACTAGTGAGAATTTCAGGACAGTAACAGCAGAGCATTAAGCCAAGCACCCGGCTCCTGCTGAAAGTAGGGTCCTGTGTAATCGCACAGGTCTCATACCCACACAGCCAGCCCTGCTGAGAGACATTGGCATTAACATTATTCTTCAGCTTGGCCAGAAACCTGATGACATTTTTCAGCATCAATCTTGCAGATCCAACATATGAGCCTGCCCCCAAAGAACTCCGCTGACACAAATAGATTGGCCTGGGGCTGTTTGTCAGATCCCTCCCTTGCCTGGGTCAAGCCTGGGGGTTTCCCCTGCTGGATTCTTTAGGACCAACTCTTAGCCTATATTCCTTTGACTTCTAATTTATCCCCTGCCTAGTAGGGTGCTGTCTCTACTTTTGAAAGCCTCCACTGATGGGTCCATCTGATCCTAAGATTTCTCCTCACTTTGCTTTGCTGGGTTCCAATTTGGTTTTTCTAAAGGCACTAAGATTGGGTTTAAAAATAAACCAGAGAAATCATAATTCTGATAAGAATTAGCCAGGAGCGGTGACTAATGGAGGTGACTGGAGATTAAGTGACTAAGCAGTCAGTGGGCCAAGTAGCTATTATAAGACAAATTTCAGCTAAGATGAAGAAAAAACACCCTGCTTCTCTGGCCCTTTTCCCACCAGCTCTCTGCTCTCCATTCCTGTTGAAATGTTGCATTTTAAATATCTTAACCTCCCTTCCAGAAAGGCAGAGGCCAGGCATTCAGTAAGCCTGGTTCATGGTGACTCACAAGGCTGGTTAGGCTCTAGGCCTGTTGATATTCCTAAGAAGCTATCTGGCCAGCACCAAAGTGGCAGGCTAGGGTAAGGTCACCAAATCCCACTGGGCTAGCCAAGAAGAGAGATATTCAACCAAGAGGGTGAAAGGTCCAGGGGACTCCCCACAGCAGAACGTTTGATGGGCAGGATTTACATAGTGGCTATAGCTGCTCTGTGAAAGAAACTACAGGAGAGCATTCACACAAATAAGGGTTTTATCACCATTTTATAACTGAGGAAACAAAGGCTCATAAAAGTTAATTAAGTTGTCCAAGGTTATGCAGAGCTTAACTTCCAACCTGGACCTGCTACATGAAGCTTCCACCATGGACTGGATATGACATTGGAGCAAAGCGTTTGTTTTGTTAGCTTCCCCACCCACTCCCGCATCAACTAAAGTACATAAGAATATAATCCTGTACTCTGGTCTTAGCAAATGCTCCATTCACCCAGGCTAACCTGGCCAGTCTAGGATCTCTGACACTGAGTTAAGAAAAAAATTCTAGTCCAACTTACCCAACTCACAAAATGAATGAAAGTAGACCAAGTTTGTTTCTAGGGCTGCCAACAAACCTTGTTAGTCCAGTTCTTGCAAATCAGGTTTCAGAATACTGTCTCTGCTGTGGACTTAGACTCTATTGTAAAACAAAATTCTATTTTAAAACAAAACCGGCAGTGACTCCTTTGCCTAGGCTGTGTTTGTCTTCTTCCAGAAGCAATAAATACCATTGACTTAATGGGTGGGGGCCCTTGAGGCAATTAGGAACTAGGAACAACCAGGACTGAGCAAGAATGAAAAATAAATCTGTACAAAAATAAATAGTTCAAAAAAAAATTACCCCATTCCATATTTATAGGGAACCTCAATGTGCCAGGCAGTGACTAAAGAAAATAGCTGGTGAAGGAGGCAGACAGGTAAATGGAAGGAAGGATGGGGCACGGTGGCGGACAGTGGAAGGATGACATCTACCAGGGGGGACCTCTTCCGGCTCCTGCTCTTTCCTTCCACGTGCAGTTATGACACTCCTGGCATCTCCCGTCCCTCATTGCTCCTCCCCAGGAGAAAAGTAGTGGCTTACTGTGATTGGTGACACTAGGAGGAATAAACTGGGTGGTCTTATCTCAGCTGCTGCTTTTTTCTGTTAGGAGGGAGCCACCTACAGAGGGCACGCGTTCTGCTCCTCTCTCCAGGATCCCACCCTCGTCCTTGTGGCCTTGTGGCCGAATGGATAAGTCATATATTGAGGGGTTTAGTTGGCTCTCACACTAAGCTGAGTTCTCCATCTTAGCCTCTGTCAGTCATAGAGGTGATATTTTGGTTCTCATCTGCTTGCTCTTTTGTCTCCTTTCTCGGTTTGTTCAGAATGCAGATTGAGGAGGTGGGCTAAGCATGGGGCCTCCTCAGAGATCCCGCTCTCAGGCCATTTGCCAAGACACCAAGTTAAGTAGGTTGTCCATTCCAGTTAGAATGGATGCTCAACTCACCTCCCCCCAGAGGTGCCATGCGGGCGGGCCATGCTGCTTCTCAGTCACAGGTTCATTCTGAGGAAGAGTATCAACTTCCTGGCCTATGTCATGCTTCTCATCTACCAGTTAGCGCCCCCTCATGAAAAGAGCTAGTGGGGTTACCCCAACGTGCCTTGCCAAGAACTCATGCCAGTTCCAACGGGACACCATCTCCTCTGCTAAGCCTACCTCTACTTAATGATATGCTCTGGAATTTTATCAAGTGTCAATGTCAAGTCTCAGGAACTTAACCTTCTCCCTTTAGGGAAGCTGGGGAAGTACACAGCAGCGTGGCCCCTGCCTTCTCCATCACTGCGGAGTTCAGGGTGGTAGTTCTGAGTTCCAGCTCCCTTGGAAGTAATTCATCTGGGTTAGAACCATTTAGACCCCTCTGCACCATCGCCTTGCCTGTCTTAGATTTCAGTTCCCTCCTAATCATGTTTGTTCAACCCTTCCCAGTTTTAAGGTCATTCTGTTTGATAGAGAACACAGAGGCAAAATAGGACTATCCTCTCTGTCATCTGTTAACATTATCCTATCTGCCTTATAGGTCCTATCTGCCTTATAGGTCCTATTATTTGCCACAAGCAGTGGGACTATCATTTAATTCTTATCTCAGCTTATCATTTCGAAAAAAACATTTTTTTTGGTTCACAATAATTTTTGCAAGCCGCAGCTCATCCTGGGCTTTACCCATGGGGTACTATTTTGCACATCTGTACCACTCAGATTCCTCTGGTTATCTGGCCATCTTTCCATCTCTCATACATGCCTGCAACATCTGAGCTCATCCAGGATGCTTCCATGTGGTCACTTAGCTCCCCTGGGTGTCCTTCTGCCTCCAACCCACACTTCTGCTTCCTTGTCTCGGTTCTTTGTGCTGGCATATTCTCAGAGATCTTTCCTACCACATTAGTTTGTGTTAAAATCTTGACATTTCTTTACTTATCCTCCATATCCTGCATATTATTAGGCCTGTGTCAGATCCATAAGTATTATTATCTTTGTCACACTTCCCTGTTTTGTCCTGCTTAGAATAACTGGACACCTCCACTATCCCTCTTTCAATGCCAGACTCCGTGTCGTCCACAGTTAACAGCTGATAGTCTGGCATTTTTCTCCTTATTCCTGAATTCCAATTTGAAGCCACCTCAGTGAGGTGAACAATTCTCTTGCGAACCACCTCCTCCTCCACCTTCTAAGCATTCTTGCTTGCTGAGTAGGTAGCGAGCAGCTGGGTGCTCAGGGGGTAAGCCATGCACTAGGTGTTCAGGTGAACAACCCTTGCAAAGTCACCTCTCCAAAGACATCAGCTTCGTTGTCTGCAACATGTATAACTACCTACTTCCTGATGCCTATTGTTTTGTGACAATCAAATCAGGAGAAATCTATAGCAGTCTATGCAAATGCTCCCACAAGTCCATCTGTCTTTCTCTGTCATGTGCCCTGAGCAGCGGGCCTGTCAGTCCAGGTTTCATTCTACTGAGTGTGTTACTAAACCACACCCTACTCTCTGACACTGTCTACACAGCCAGAATCTAATAAAGATCTGAGGTCTAGTCATGCTCTGTTCTTATAATACCAGAGAGTAGAAGACAGGAATATGGGGTTGCCCCAGGGCCTAGACTTTTTCTGAGAGGTCCAAGGTCTAGTGTCAACTGTTATTTCGGGAAGTCCCAGTGACTCTTCTCATGGGAGAAAAAGAGAAGTAGGCCCTCTCTGTCCTTTGAACATCACCCCCCTAGGGAGAGATGGGCAGCTATTGAAAAAGGGAACACCTGGCCTGGTTCCAGAAGTTTCTGGAAATGTTCTCAGACCACATCCTAAAAGTTACTGTAATGATGTAAGGAGATAGACGTTCCAAAGACAAACATGGCATCTACGTAGAATGTTGCTGTGGTTTGAATGTGTCCTCGCAAAAGCATGTGTTGGAAATTTAATCCCCAATGCAACCATGTTGGGAGGTGGGGCCTAATGAGAGATGTTCAGACCATGAGGGCTCCACCCCCGTGAATAGATTAATGCCTTTTTAAAAGGGCTTGAGGATGTGAGTTCAACCTCTTGAGCTCTCTTGTGCTCTCTTGCCCCTCCACCTGCTGCTGTGGGATGACACAGCAAGAAGGCCGTTGGCAGATGAGGGCCCCTCAACCTTGGACTTCCCAGCCTCCAGAACTGTAAGAAATAAATCTCCATTCTTTATAAATTACCCAGTCTTGGATAATATGTAATAGCAGCATAAAACTGACTAAGAAAAATGTCTAGAGGGATGCACAGTTTCTTAACTGTTAAGGTGGGAGAGAGAGACTTACTTTTCACCCTTTACATTTCAATACTATTTGAATTTTAATCATGTTTAAGGGCAAACTTATATATATTGGTATGTTATTGTACTTGACTGTGAGTCCTTCTGGGGAGAAGAGGGTCAGTCCTGACCCAGTGCAGCAGGGTTGACATTATGATAGGCAGCTCACGCTCTCCTGTGATAACTGCTGAGATTTCTGCAAAACCGTTTACTGAATACTTAGCTATTGTGCTAAGGGCCTTACGTGTTGTAGTAGTTTGCTCAGGCTGCCATAACAAAATACCATAGACTGGTTGGCTTAAACAATAGAAATTTATTTTCTCACAGTTCTGGATGCTAGAAGTCCATGATCAAGTTTCCAGATGATTCAGTTTCTGGTGAGGGCTCTCTTCCTGGCTTGTAGACAGCTGGCTTCTCACCATGTCCTCACATGGCCATTCCTTGATGCGTGTGTATGCAAAGAGAGAGAGCAAACTCTGGGTGCCTCCTCCTCTTCTTATAAGGTCACCAATTACATCAGGTTAGGACCCCACACTTATGACCTCACTTAATCTGTATTACCTCCTTATAGGTCCTATCTACAAATACAGTCACACTGGGGGTTAGAGCTTCAACATATGAATTTGGGGAGAACACAATTCAGTCTATAACATTCTGCCCTCTGGTCCCTCAAAATTCATGCCCATTCTGCATGGAAAATACTTTTATTTCACATCAACAGTCCTAAAAGTTTTAACTCATTCTAACATCAACTCTGAAGTCCAAAGACTCATTTAAATATCATATAAATAAATAAATGAATACAAATTTTAAAAATAAATAAATATCATCTAAGTCAGGTATAGGTAAGACCCTATGTAAGAGTCATCCTGAGTCAAAATTCTTCTCCAGCTGTGAACCTGTGGAACCAGACAAGTTATGTGTTTCTAAAATACAATGGTAAGACAGGCATAGGACAGACATTTACATTTCAAAAAAGACAAGTTGGAAAGAAGGAAGGGGTGACAGGTCCCAAACAAGTTCAAAACCCAGCAGGGCAAATTGGGTTAGATGTTAAGGCTAGAGAATAATCATCTTTGGCAGGATGCTCCACCCTCCAGGCCCAATGGGGCGGCATTGTCACCCCCATAGCCCTAGGCAGTGGTCCCACCCCTGTGGCTCTGCAGAGTGGTCCTGCCCCTGTGGTTCTGCTAGGTCCTGCCCCAAGGCTCTGGATGGTTTCATTTAACCCCACTCCTGGTACCACAATTTGTATTAGTCTGTTCGGGCCACCATAACAAAATATCATAGACTGGGTTACTTAAATATCAGAAATCTTTATTCCCACAGTTCTGAAGGCTAGATGTTCAAGATCAAAGTTCTGGCCCATTTTAATCCCTAGATGTTTGCCCTTTAAGAGTTCATACAAACTAGCACACTTCCTGTGGGCAAGAAGGAAGTATCCTGCTTCTCTAGCCTCAGCAAGGCGAGGTGTCAGAGTTCTGAAGGGAGAGGTCTTTGGAGTCATAAAGACTTGTCTTCATGTCCCAGTACTGCCTCTTCCTAAATAAATGACCTCAGAAACATTATTCAAAACCTCTGAGCTCCAGCTTCCTCATCAGTAAACTGGGCATAACAATTCCTACTTCATAGACTTATTGTGAAGATTAAGTGAGAATATGCATGTAAAGTGCTTAGAGCCTGGCATGTGCACACACACACATACACATACACATGCACACACACACATGCACACACTCAACAAATTGGTAGCTGCTGTCATTCCTCACAGTACCTAGCTGGGAGCACAGCACAGGGTAGGTCTTTAATACATGTTATGCTTCTTTGATTCATTGTTGTGTTTCCAGTCCCCTGAAACCCAGTAGAGAAAGAATGTCACCAAGTATGTAACTCTGGTGAGATCTGGCCAACACTGCTGGTTCTAGAATAGAAAAGTGTGGGTAATGGGGAGGAAAGAAAGAAGCTCCCACTAGTCACTTATGCCTCTTAGTATAAGGACAGGCAGAGAAATCCCAAAATGGTTATCCACACCCCAAAAAGCAAAAATTATTGATTCAGAAACTCAACTAACAAAATGCCCCAAAGAGAGACTACTGTACATGCCAAATAGGTGAGTGATCTAAGCATATTTCGGTCTGTTCCATTACTGGAGGCCTTGGGGTCTCAACTGGACCAGCATTTCCCCAGCACAGTAGTCGTTACGTATTACTTGGGGGATGAAAAGGACACCATTAGTTTGCACAGATAGAAAGGAAGGAATGAAACCCAATGCACTGGTGTCTGCTTGGGCAGAGACCACACTGGGGGGCCATGCTTTATTATGTCCTTCAATTTATGAGACAAGCCTTGGCCTTAAATTCAGCGAGAGTGAGGAATAGCTCCACGGAGGAATATGTTGTTTGAATCCAGCTGCTGAAATATGACAATTTGTGAGTAATTAGATGATTTGCTCCAGACGATGGACTGAAAACACCCAGGATTAAAGCCCAGGTTTCACCATTTGTTACAGAGTTCCAATTCCCTCTTCCAAGCCCTCGATAATTTAATATCTATTTTTTACTAAAGTATTGCCTAGTCCTAGGAGCCTTCTCTCCTATATTATTTGGCATCCATGAATATTCTAAAGGAAAAGCAAGAAAAGTAAATAGCTACATTCTCCATTCTCCCCCATCCCTCTTCCTTTAACTCCCAAATATTTGGTCAAATGATAACTTCCAGCATTTATTGGGAATTTACCATGTGCCGGGCACTGTTCTAAGTAATTTGCAAGTACTGTCATTAATCCTCATAACAACTTTATAAGATAAGTATTATGAATAACCACATTTAATGGATGAGGAAAACTGAGGCACAGGAAGTTAAGTAACTTTCCCAAAGTCATAAGAATAGAAAGATTCAGAATTGGAACACAAGCTAACTCCAGACTTCACAGCCTTTACCATTACACCACATGCCTCTGAAAGTGTCCTGCGCTGCCACACCTTCGTGCCTTTGCCCGTACTTTTCCCTCTGTCTAAAATACACTTCTTGCTCCGATCCATCATTTAGAAAGCTACTTCTCATCCTTCAAGATCACGAAGCTTTCCCTGAGTCCACTGGGAGAGGTAGACCCGGGCTCTTCTCTTTGCTCCCACAGCCTATTGCACACAGCACGGCCACAGTTCTCTCGCACTGTTGCACTCATAGTTCATGTATCTGTCCTGGCTATACCAGATAAGGCAGGCTCCTCAGAGGTAGGTGTTTATAGTCTTCATCTTTTTACCCCAAAATCAAGCACATATGGGATTTAGAAAAATGTTGGCATTCAAAAAATTGTTGTTGAAATTAAATTAAAAAGCAGGATTTGGTAGTAAACTGAATTCAGCAAACTCAGTAAACTGCTTGAGTTCCAGGTCTGAACCTCATCATGAAAAAGCTGACATCTAATTTTCGTGCTGCAGATTTTTCAAGGATGAAATAGGATCCTGGGTCCTGTAAACTCCTCCTTAGAAATGTTTCTTCCTTTCCTTTACCATCTCCCTCCATGGCTCTTGTCTGAACAATTGCAGTGGCCCTTCTTGAACCCCCGCCTCTCATCTTACCCTTTACAATTTGTCCCCTTCAGCAAGACTGGAATAACCTTCCTAAACAGATTCAACCATGTCATTTGCTGACACCTTTTCTTTCTTTTTTTGGAAGCCAGACAAATGTTTATTTTGCATTTGTTTTCACTGGTTCAAACGTCTGAACTCTGAGTAAATCCACTTGCCTGTCTACAGGGCTCTTCCTCTGAAGTGCAGAAGTGCATTAACCTGACGAGTATGCCTATGTGCCACTGTTAATTCCTGGTCCTCCGAGGCCCAGGAGGCTCACTCTTAGAAAGGGCCCAGGCCACAGCAAACTCAAAAGGAGGCCACAGGTACACTATCAGTGTCATCAGACATTGTTTGGGCTGATTTCTGATGTGTGTCTCCTGTCTCTCAGAACAGCGAGGGTCTGGTACTCTGATAAGTAGATACTGGCTGACGGTCACATGACCACTGCAGAAACCCCAACCCCCAGTGGTCTGGGCTCCAGCCAGTTTCCTCTGGGCAGCATGTGAGAAAGGACTCCCTGCCTTTTTGTTTGTTTGTTTGTTTTTATTTTTATCATCCCAACCTAGGTTCAAAGGGCTCTAAAACGTCCTTGCCACATCTGAACCTGAAAGCAAGAGCTGATTTTTAAAAGCTAGATTCTCGTTGCATTTGGACAAAATGAACAATTTGTCTTTCATATTTCCTTTGTGTTTCTCTTCAATAGTTCAACATCTTCCTCTCTGCTCTATATAATAAAAATACAAACTAAATGAGAATAGAAAAAAAATAATTAAAGCATTAAATTGTACAAATTACAAATCTGTTCCAAAATATACTGACATTAAATAAAATATGTATTTCAGTAAGAGATCTACAGGTGAATGAATCACTCTATGCATTCTGAGAAGCTCCATAACATCTAGGCAGGGCCAATATTCATGCAAAAAGCTAAGAAAATTTGCATCCAATCACAGTTTGTAGTGGGTTTCTATTGCCAATCTGCGAGTTACACTGAACACATCATTAGCATCACTTGTGCAGGAAATCGATTTTGTTTAGGAAAAGGGTAAGCAAGTTCCTGCCTCAATTTTGAGTTCATTACAACTTCTCAAGAATTTCCCCCAACAGCCTATACAGTACAGTTTCTAAAAAGCAAACTTATTAAGGTAAGCAGACAACCCTTTAGAAACCCGAACACATTTTTTTTGTTGTATTTGAGTTGAATTCTCCATATACGAAAGGCAGTCATGAAAATGGTCTGCTTCAGGACAACATGGTCACAAGACTGGGGCAATCCAGTGGGACTGAGAGGGAGCATGAGGATAGGGGAGAGTGGGGCTACCTCTTGCTGTTTCACATTAGAAAGTCCATGGGCCTGCAATCTTCTTTTATCATCTAGCACAACACTTGATGTAGTCACCCACTTTATTCCGGAAGTCTGCCTTGTCCCACAAATGATGTTCTGCAGCTTCAAGATTGAGTGGATCATCAAAATTCAAAGGATCAGTAAACAAAGAATTTAATCCACAACCAACATCCTTTAATGTTCTCATGAGAGCCCAGCCAGTGCCATAGAACAGTCAATAGAATGTTCTCTCAGTAAGCTTAGACATATTTCACCTGTCTCTGTGATGTTGAGGTGCCAGAGCCTGGTAGAGCATTTCACTTTGGGAAACATCATGTTTAATGCATCAGGAACTTCAGTTTCAAAACTGAAGTTTTCTATCCTGGAAGTAACCCTCATCTAGGGTTACAGCTAGCTAAAAGCAGTGAAGCTTGTTTGGATCAGGAAAATGCACTTTACATGTACAAGGTAAATTAGCTTTAAGTTTTGCAACCTTTTTAGCAACTTGTCTCTCACGGAAACCCTCCAAGTGGAATCAGATACTGTGGCTGCTGACCGGGACCCTTTGAAATGGTCATCCCATTTCAGCTTGCTTGCCAGAGTTAGCTTTACTACAACATTTACCTTGGTACCTAGAGACAGGCAAGGGGGAGCCCAGAGACCCATGCATGCCCAGCCCAGGCAATGGCAGCTAGATGCAGTACCTCACAGCCACACCAGCTCCAGTGGCCTCCTGTCACCCATCCAACATGCCCACCTCCACTTTCACTTCCACACACCCAAGGGTACCCAACATACTTGTGGGTGGGTACAATCCCATTTGCCCAGCTACAGCTATGCATTTTAAAATATTTAAATATCACAATTCAACATCAGAATGCACGTTTGGGGGAAGATGCTGAAATCATCTTGCAGGCTCAAAGTGGAGAAATTTAAAACTCATTGGTTTTCCACGCTGACCAGGTTCTATTTGGCTGGAAGCAAACAAATCAATCGCATCATTTTTCACTTAATTAGCCTTGAAGCTGCTGGCGTGTACATTCTCACTGCAGAGCCAGCACAAGCACTGGTTACTTCATTCCCTCCCCATCAGTCAGCAGAGGGTGTCACCTCTCCACAGTTAACTCCCAGTCCTACAGTCACTTTCCCTGGGCTCCTGTAACCTTTGGCCCACTTCTATCCTGGAAGCTTTTGCCTCATAAAGTAGGTGTCTGTCTTCCTACTGGGCACTGAGTTCTGAAGAGGCAGAGACAACAGTCACTCATCATTTATCCCCAGGACCTGGCATAGAACCAGTATCCAATTATTTTCAATAAGTGATATCACATCCTGGAGTGAAATTCCCAAGGACCATGCTTAAGAATTAAATTTAAACTTCTTGCTCTACTCCAATAATTGACTTGGGGTCCTGCTGGCCAGCAGGGCAGGACACCCTCTCCAGCTTTTCTCTTTAGGTAGGTATGGAACATGCCTAGCTGCCAGAAGTTAAAGCCAAGCTCTGGCATCTGGTATCCTCTCCCATTCATGTGGATAAACTCCTCCTTGGGTTGTTAAAAAAAAGAAGTAACCAGCCTAATATCTTGCTAGTCTTAAAGGCACTCAAAGAGTTAGAAAACAATTATGATATGTGTGGTGAAGAACATGAGTGTTCTTTTTATGGGTCAGTGGTCTTTGGATGGTCCTAAGCAGAATGCAATCCACAGCCTCTCCTTGATCCTAACCTCACAAACACAAATGGTTGCCAACAATTATTCTATTTGTGCTCCTAAAATAAGGCCAACTCCTCCATTTACACACTGGGTCCCATTCCCTGTCACTTATGGAAGGACATCAAGCCAGTCACGATAGCAATTTTCCTTATTCTCTCCGGCATCATTATATTTTCTCTCTCAACTGGATCATTTTTACCATTATACAAATGCACTGTCATATCTCCTATATTTAAAAAAAAAGTCATATCTCCCATATTTTAAAAAAATTCATGTCAAAGCCAGTGCCATTTCTCAGTCCTATCTTACTTGACATATCAGCAGCATTTAACACAGTTGGTTACTCCCTCCTTCTCTCACTTTGTTTTTCAGATCCCATTCACTTGGTTTTCCTTCTGCCTCACTGGTCACTCCTTCTCAGTCTCATTTGCTAGCTCCTCCTCATCTCCCGTATTTGGGCATGTTGTACAGCCCCAGGGATCAATGCTTAGACCTCTCATCTTCCTTATCTACATGCATTCCCTAAGTGATTTCATTAAGTCTCATGGTTTTAAATACCATGTAGTGCTGATAATGCCCAAATTTATATGTCTCTTTCTCAAATGCCTTCCTTAAACTTCAGACTCATCCAACCAGCTGCCTACTAGACATCTCCCCTTGAATGCCCAATTAACACCTCAAACCTCACATAACTACTGGTAATTGACCTAAGCCAAATTGATCATGCACAATGTTATTTCTTTTGATAAAAAATGGAGGCTTTAAGGCAAAGGAAGGTAAGCTCCTCTCCCATGAACTTACTACAAGCTATTATCCATCATTACTAGGGTTGGTCACCATGTTATTCATAGCATCATTTAGGGCATGTGCCTATGTTTAACTTATTAATAATATAATAATTCATGTCATAATTTCCAGCTCTTCAGCCTGTACCCAGGAGGGGAATGATCTGCGTTCTAGACTCACAAATAAATGTTTGGTGACTTCTATTCCCTAGAACAAGACCTCAAGACTAAGGTCCCAAGACCTCAGTTCCCTAGTCTATAAAATGGAAATGATAAGATCAGATCTGGCAACAAGGCAGACTGCACTAATTCATCCCTCCCTCAGGGCTCTACACAGGAATGCAAGGTAAAATGTAACCGAGAAAAACATTTACACACACAGCCAAGCTGGAAAGAAAGCAAACTCCTCAAGCACAGAAGCAAAGAGGAAATTCAGAGCCAAAGCAGTACACTTCAAAAAGGCCCACAGAGAAGAGCCACAGGGACATGTACCTAGATGTGGGCTCAAGGGGCTGAGACTTGGAAACTTGAGTCCATCACAGGGATAGGAGATGAGGCTCTGTGGTGAGCCAAGTGACCACATTCAAGGTAAATTATGCCAAGTAATGAAATTCTGATACATGCTACAAATCAGGTGAACCTTGAAATCATTGTTAAGTTAAATCCACCAGACACAAAAGGACAAATTGTATGATCCACTTACATGAGGTACCTATAATAGTCAAACTCACAGAGACAGAAAGTAGAATGGTGGTTTCTAATGGCTGAGGGCAAGGGGAAATGAGGAGCTGCTGTTTAATGGGTACAAAAGTTTCAGTTTGGGCTGATGAAAAAGTGCTGGGGATGAACAGTAGTGATGGATGCACAGCATGGAGAATGTACTTAATGCCACTGAACTGTACACTTAAAAATGGTTAAAATGGTAAATTTGATGTTATGTATATTTTACCACCAAAAAAAAAAGTATTAAATACCTGAGGAGCCACTATGCCTGAGAATCAGTTGAAACAAGAAGCAATAGATTTAGTCCTCTAAGGATCCCAAGGCTGTGAGTCAGTGATATGCAGAATATTTTTTAAAAAAGCAAAATAGCTATGCATAAAAATTTTGAAGAAATAATAGATGTGATTAAAATGATAAGCATTCAATAAGAAGTTATTATAAAATGAGAAACCAGTTTGGAATAGAATGAAACTATTAATGATGAAAAATATAAAAATTTAAAACTTGATGGACTGGCTAAACAGTAGTTTTAGACTCAACTTAGAAGAGAATTAGTCAGATGGAAAAATTTATCTAAAGATTTGTCAGAATATAGCAAAGTGAAATGAAGAAGAAAATCTAAAGGAGAAGTTAAGAGGCATTGGGAATAGAATTAGACAGTCTAACATATATGTAGTCAGGATTCCAGGAGGAGAAAACAAAGAGAAGAAGGAAAGGCAATAATTAAGATAATAAGGATACCCCAGATTCTGTAGAGATAATAAAAAAGTATGAACCAAAAAATCTAGAAAAGCTTCCAGTCAAGATGGTGGAATAGATGGTCCCCAGCATCACCCTCTCCCACAGATCAACTAATTTTCAACTATTAAAAAGCAATGACAGCCAAGCTGGGGCCGCTAGAGCTCAGGGGAAGAGGAAGAGCTACAGAGTACATGAAGGTGGGAGAAGCCATGATAACAGAAAAAAAAACCACTCTGATCATTTTGAATCCCAGCCATTTCCAGGCTGGAGCTGCTGAGTGCACAGACCAAGAGCTGACAAAAGCCACAGCTGTTCCCTTCGGATGAAGTTGCTTGGAGGCAGCAGGGGGGAGGAGGGCCTCAGTGGCCCCCAGGACAGCGAGATCACTAATAGGGTTCCTGTGGCCCCACATGGGACCAAGGAGCCACAGCAACTGAAAAAAAGGAGCCACTCAGAGGCCAGTGAGTCATTGCAAGGGATGGGTGTATGGCTTGTCCCATGGGAAGTGTTTGCAGCATGGGGGATGGGGGAGACAGACCCACCAGGGGAACACTGAGACACAGCAAGGACAGCTGATCTGCCCCCCAATCAGCGAAGGACCACTCAGAGGAGACTGCTCAGGAAAATAGAATTGCATGGAGTACAGTTTGATGAAGACTCAGGCCCAGATCAGAGTTCCTACACAACCCAGGGGTACCAGATCTACAGTGAGCCAGAAGTACCCATAAAGTCAACCATTAAAACCTGAACTGCCCAAAAAGTCTTCCCTAGGGAAACAGCAGCAAAGCAGAAATTTAGCTAAACAACACAGCTCAAGTACTGCTTCTTACAGGAAGTTCCCCTGTTTTAGAAGTAAGCAAAGGACAAAAAATTAGTTCCAGCCCAGGCACACCACTAGCACCTCAGGGCCCACCAGGGGATCCAAGGCAAGAAGCCAGGGACCAGACCCCCCCGCCCACACCCAGGCATACTACCAGTGCCTTGGGGCCTGCCCAGGGACCCAGGCCATGGAGCTGTACACCGAACCCACCCCCCCCACAACCGGGCACACCATCAGTGCCAACGAGCATGCCAAAAATATCACTTCCACATGGGTAGCCCACCACAGCCACCACAATAACCGTGGCTGCTGCGAAAGTGGCTAGATGTCACAACCACACAGATGGTCCAACAGCCACTGGAGTGCATCAACACAAGGAGAATCACCAGCAGAGGCCAAAGAAAAGAAGAGGATGTCTCTCTCCACAAAGCCCATTCCAGAGTGATAGAGGAAGCATGTGCTCTATGATAATATTGGGGGACCTGAACACACCACTCAGTATTGGACAGATCATCTAGGCAACAAATCAACAGAGTAACCATTACTCTTTCAGAAGGAGAGAAGAAATCTAGGGTTATCAGTGGTAGAAGGAGGGAGGGAGAGGGGGATAGGGAGAGATTGGACAAGGGGCATAAAGAATAAGCACAATTTATAACAATATCCATACTAGAAATATTGATTTGATCAACATATGTCAACATTGAATCCCCAAAATATGAAGAAATCTAGGGCAATTAGAGGGGAGAGGGGGGGATGGATAGGGAGATGGGGAGAGATTGGACAAAGGGGCATAAAGAATAAATATGATTTTAACAATATATATACTAGTAATATTGATTTGATCAACATATGTTAATGTTGAACCCCCAAAATATGTATAATCAATTATGATTCAATGAAAAGTTTTTTGTTTTTTTTTTTTAAAAGATGACCGGTAAGGGGATCTTAACCCTTGGCTTGGTGTTGTCAGCACCACGCTCACCCAGTGAGCTAACCGGCCATCCCTATATGGGATCCGAACCTGTGGCCTTGGTGTTATCAGCACCGCACTCTCCCGAGTGAGCCACGGGCTGGCCCCAATGAAAAGTTTTTTTAAATCTAGGAAGTAAAACATCCCAGATATGATAAATAAAAAGAAATTCACACCTAGTACAATAATAAAACTGCATAACACAAAAGACACAGATCTTAAAAGCAACCTGGTAACAATGACAAATCACTTATAAAGGAGTGGCCATTAAAATTACAACTAACTTTTACATGGCAACAACAGAAACTAGAAAACAATGGAGTTACAACTTAAATGTGTTGACAGAAAATATCTGATAATTAAAATTATATACCCAGCAAAATGACCTTTTAAGAAAGAGGGTAAAATAATGTTTATGATAAACAAAAACTGAGGGACTTTACTCCCAAGAACCTGCTGTAAAGAACATACTTTGACAAAAAGGGTGGGGAGGGTTACATGAGGACAATCTGATCTGAAATATACAAAAGAATGGAGAGCAAAGAAAATGGAAAACACATGGATAAATCCAAACAGACACTGTCTAAATAATACGATAGTAATAGCGTCTTATTTGTGGGATTAAAAATAGTGTCTTACTTGCAGGATTAGAACAGAAAAAATTGAACAACAATAGTACAAACATTATGAGGGGAAGATTGGAAAAACAGTGATTCTTAGACTATTTGGAAATGGGTGTAAAGATACTGTTTAAGTTTTTCTAATGATGGAAGTGTAGGAAGACTGGACATTTGGAGGCCCATTGACAGGCTATTGCAGGAGTCCAGTGGAGAAGTGATGGTTCCCTGGACTAAGATAATTCCAAGATATATTTTGGACAGAAAAGAAATGGGAAAAACCAAGGAAACTTCTATGTTTTGGGTTGAGTAACAGGGTGGAAGGTGGAGGTAAATGAGATGGAAAGCCTGAATCAGCCTGAATCAGTAGGGTGGGTGAGAGAGAAGTCAAGTGTCCCATTTGGACATGTTAAGTTTGAAAAGTCTGTGAGCCTATCAAGAGGTAGGTGGTGGGTAATACCATAGTTTTAAATAAAGTTCTGACCTGGGGAGATCAATATGGGCATCATCAGCTTAGAGATGTCTTTTTAAATTCATGGAATTGGATAAAACCACTTAGGGAAAGAATTTGGAGAAATATTGGAAGAGGGCTCAAGGCAAGTCCTAAGGCACCCTGGCTTTTAGAGGTCAGGCAGAGTAAGAAAAGCCACCAAACAGACATGCAGAGAACAAGTAAGGTCAGAGAAAGAGAGGAGAAAGGGTGCCACTGGATCCAAGAGGGGAGAGGATTTCAAAAATGATTTTAGGATGCCAACAGGTCAGGGATGATGGGCCAGAAATAAGTACAACCCTGAGGAAAGTTCACTTAGAGAAGTGTGGTGGTGACTGGATTGAGTGGGAGAGCAGGAAGCAGAGAAGGTGCGTGAGACCTGTTATGAAGGCTGGGTATAAAATGGAACAGAGGAACGTAACAGCAGCTGGACAGAGACGGGAGGTCAATAGAGAGTGTTTTTATATTGGGAGATATCGGAGTGTTCCTGTGCAGCACAGGGATGGTCCAACAGAGGCGAGCTAGGCTGATGGTGCTGGAGAGAAAACATCATCAGAGGTGCAGACCTTGAGAGAATGAAAAGGGGTGAGATCCAGAGGATAATGGAAAGACTGGCTTTAGTGGAAACAAAGAATACATCCTCTGTTGTTAATGGGGAAGAGAAAACGTATGTAAGTTTTTGGATTTGGTGGCAGGAAGAGGAAGGAGTTCACATCTGACAGCTTCTATTCTCTCACGATAGTGCAAGTTATGATGATCACCTGGGGCTGGGGAGGAAAAGAGCTATAAGTAGTTGGGAGGGGGAGAAGGTATGAAATAGCATCCCCTTTAGTCTACATCACAGCATTCTGCTTCTTTCCTTTGTGACGGTAACAACAGTCTTTTAAGAGTTTTGTTCATTTGTCCACATACTCATTTATTATCTGCCTCCCCTACTACGATGTAAGCTTCATGAGGAGCAGGAAACAGACTTGCCTTGTCCACAGTTAGATCTGATGCCCAGCAGAGTGCCCAGCACATAGTATGCCCTGAAAACATATTTGCTGAAAATTGAATGAATAAACGTTCAATAGTATATTCAATGCTCAGTGATTATTAGTGAATAAAAAAACTCCTGAGTGGAGGTCATATTAGAGAGACCATTGTTGAGTCACCACCAGAGACACCTCTGCTCCCAGCCCATTCCCAGCCTCACCACCTACTCCATTCGGGCCCCAAGGATACCTTCAAGACCTTCTTGAAATCCACCACCCTTGGCACCCAGCACAGAGCCTCCTACACAGCCTGACACCTGGCACTGAACCACTCTCGCCTCCTACTCAGAATAACTGGCACCCAAAAAGAGGCAGAATCTAAAAATCCTCGGAACCTCCAACATCATCAAAAACTGATATTTTCCTTTCACTTAGCAAGCAGATGAAATTAAAGATGGTCATAACTGTCTGTTGTTCTTAACTAAATTAAACCAGCATCAGATGCCTCTTTCTCTGAAGAGAGACTTCTCAAAAAGAAGAAAATGTAGCAGTGACAGAATCTCTCTTAAGCTTCCTTATTTAGAAATCAAGCTGGCTTGATCTTTATGCTTCTATCAGCGTCTGAGTGAGGCAAGAGAGTTGCAATTCGATGTCACGACAGGCCTGCAACTTCTGCCCCAGGGAAGGTCATAGAGGGGTCCCGACGCCCCTTCCCCTGTCACCCCCCACCATCCTCACCACTCCCAATGCTGTGTCCACAAAGCTTGACTGGGACTGAGTTGTGAGTGACCCTCTCTGGATCTCCTCCAAGAGTCCCAGACTCTTCGAACACTTGAGGAAATTCCACCTTTAACAGAAGCCTGGAAGAAGTGCAGATGATATCTGACTGCTGCTCAGTGCTGGGTTAGAAAAGGGACAAAGGAGCAGTGGGAACCTCTTAACTATTTCATGGCTTCCTGAAACTTCCATCTGATTGCAGTTAAAAGAATTAAATAAGACTTGGCCCTGGGAAGGGAGCCATCCTTATTTTTGACAGATTCTAAAACAGCAACACACAAGAACACAAATATGTTACACACACACACACACACACACACACACACACACACACACCCCTGCTCCAGCAAGGCTAGGAGCAAGCACAGTAGTCAGAGGGCTTGACTATAACACATCATCCATCACCGGGAATGAAAACATCTTCCCTGCATTGGGGTGGAAAGGACTGCGGCTCACGTGCCATGTGGACTCCGTGCACCCCGTTGCTACTCCTCTTGCCTGAAACATCCACTCCACACTCTCCACCAAAGTCTGCTCATCCTTCAAAATTCTTTCCAAATTTGGCAGCGCTTCTATGAACTTCTCCATTACTGATCCTCATCACTGAGTAGACACTGCCTCTTGATGCTATTTAAGTGTTAGATATTTTTTTATCTCATCTGCCCAACAAGGACAGGAAAACTTTTATATTTTGCAGCCCCCCAGTGCCAATAGGGTGCTGAGCAGACTGTAGATATTTAGTAATAATTCAGTGCCTTTTTCCTGCTAGTAGTATGGTCAAACAGGTATATATTGATGGATAATCACATAATAATAATAACAGCTACCATATTTGAGCATTCGCTATAGAACAGGCACTAGGCTAAGCACTTTCTGTGTATTACCTAATTTAAATTTCTCAGCAACTCTGTGAAATAGATACTATTTTTATTTTCACTTTATAGGTGGGGAAGTTGAGTCAATCTAAATTTAGTGGTTAACTTTTAACAAGTAAATTGATTTCAGTGATGGATACATATAAATTATAAAATTTTAAATAGGGCACTGTAGGCCCTACTAATACCTTCCAAACAGATTCAGAGAATACTAACCCTGAAAGGATTTTAGAGTTCATTCGGTTCCACTCTCTTGTCTCACAGTTGAAGGAAACAAATGCCAGGGATGTGAAATGACTGGCCCAAGACTACACAGCTTGTAAGAAACAGAGGTAAGACGAGAGCTGTGAGCCCCTTACCCCCCGAGGGTGTGTTTCTACCATTCATGGTCCTACCAAAAAACGTTATCTTTTGTTATCTTTTCTCCTCCTCCACACAAGTTTAACATCCTCAGGTTCAGGGATCTCAGGCCCAGAGGCTGTTAACACACCCTGTCCGTAGTGAGCTGGGCTCTCTTCAACCCTCCTTTCCCTTTTGTCCCTTCCCTGACATCTCCCCTCTCACCCTTCTCCTCCCCCTGGCTGGACCCCTGGCCCCAGATTGCATGGTCCCTGCCTTTTCCCTTCACCAAAGCTTCTCTGTGGCCCAGCAGAACCATTAGAAAGCTGCTTGGGCTGCCAAGAAGCAGACTGTGACACAGGCAGCTCAAATAGGGCCTTTGACTTCACCGAAACCAAATTACCCTCCACATGACGCAGGAGATTTATACCCCTTCCTCCATCTGGCCCTGCATGGCAGCCTCTGCCTGCCCTGGGTGGGGAAGAGAGAGAGGCAGCTAATTGCATCGGGGTCCTCTAATCCAGTCACAATCTAATCAAGCTTAGGGCTGTCAGTAGCGATGCAGTTTTCCAAAGACAGTTTGGTCTCCTGAGTTGTTGCTTCCAGGGCTGCCCACATCAATCTCCAGACTCATGTACCCATTAGACCGAGGACTGGGAAAGGCCAGCATCCCAGACACACCAAACCAGATTGGGGCAGCCCCCAGACATTTCGCTTGATGGGGAAATCGGTCCCCTTAGGGAGAGGCATGACAAGAGGAGCAAACAGCTCTCTTCTGCTTCCAGGAAATTCATATTTTGCTTTATTTCTAATTATTAACACTGATGGTCACATACACTAGGAATAACAGAATGTTTTCCAATAGAAAGGCTGAAACAACTCTGAGGAGATCGTTTTCTTTCTTCAAAGTTAACTGGGACAAATACAATAATTGACCTCACCAAGTTTCAGTCTATCCCCTCTCCAACCCATTCTTCAAAAAATAAATTCATTTGTCTCTCTAACAAATCCTGCTTAAGCATCCAGTCTGCAGACAATTGAGGAAAAAAGATGAGTGAAACCTGGGCCCTGGGAGACCAACATGGAGCAGACCATTTCAGTGAAATATGGGCTATAATGGGCATAGGAGGCAGGTGCCCGGGAGGCTCAGAGGGTCACATGCTCTCCCATACCAAAGCTTACAAGCACACCCATGTCCTCCCTAGCTGTGGCAATCAGTGGTTCTCTTCACCAGTACTCCAGTCCTCTTTTTTCCAGGCCCATGGTGGCATTGTCTTTCTCTCCCCTTCCCATGACCATATGGCTAACCTTGGCCAATAAAATGTGAGAGGAGGTGACAAGTTACTTTTGAGTGGAAGCCATTAAGTACTAGTACTAATGTGCAAAATGTCCATGTCTCAGTCTGGCCAGTTAGCTCACTTGGGAGAGTGTGCTGACAACACCAAGGTCAAGGGTTCAAATCCTTGTACCTGCCAGCCACCAAGAGAAAAAAAGAAAGAAAAATTTCTATGTCTCCTCCCCACAAACATAGATAGTAAGAGCTCCATCAGCGTGAGCCCAGCGCAAGGAGGACAGGGAACAGGTTCCCTGCTGACCTGAGATGGACTTGGAGCATGAGTAAAAACTAAGTTTTGTTGATGTAAGCCTCTGAGATTTTAGACTTTGTGCTTGCAGCATAATGTAGCCCATCCAAACTCCTTAGGCTGGCACTCAAGGCCTTCCCATAAATAAGAGAACTTATTCTTCCAGGGTTTCTTTCATAATACTTACATGAATCCTAAAATCCAGCCAAACCTGTCTATTTATCATGTTCCAGTGATATCTGGCACCTTGTAACGCACCAGCTTTTTCTCATACTAGTCCCTTTGCCCAGAATGCTCCTTCCCATCTAAATCCTACCAACCTTTTAAGATCCATCTTAGTAATCCCTCCTCCAAGAGGCTTTCCTGAGTGACCTGAGTTGGAAATGAATCCTTCTGTAGAATATTTGGTCATTTATTTGTCTCTGTCCTTGCTAGACTGTGAGCTGCTTGAGAACAGGGTTTTGGGTCTCGTTGGTCTTTATGACCCACACTCCATGTAAGCTGTGCTTTGAGTGCCTTAGACATGGCAGTCAAATATTACTACCATGTTCCCCAGCCTAGAACATTCCCTAAAGCAGTTTTCATGAATCATTTTGTCTAATTTCTGTATAGAAAATACAGTGAGCTGTCTCAGTCACATTATGACTCTGAGCCACCGCTGAATGCAAGCTTCCAGTTTTTAATCTCTAATTTCTATTTTCTGGCCCACTTTTCTAACCCTCTTCATTTTTCCTTTCACCTACATCCTCGACACTCATTGTTGGCTTTCTTTCAGAGGCCGTTTTTCACTGAGGAACTAAGCTGTTATCATTCCACTTCTGAGAGGTTGAGGTATGGGCACTAAGTGGTCAGCAGGCCTCACTCCCAGCCAGGTAACTCCCTTCTGCACCAGCCTCAGAGTGCGTGACACAGACTCAGCCTCTGCACACTGCAGCTTGCTGCACACAGGACCTCCAGGCTGCTCGAGAAGAGTTGAAGCTGTAAGTGATACATACAGTGATTCCCACCTCGCAGGGTTCCTTTGAGGATTAGAGACTACCCTGGGCAATGCCTGGTACACAGCAGGCACTTGATAAATGACAGCCATTGCTGTGACAACATGCCTTCAGTCGGGCCACACACGGACACACGTGTGCCCTGACATAGTGGCCCAAGCGAGATCTAAGAGATGGCCACCAAGGCCTCCCCCCATCACTCCCTTCAGCCCTGGCTCACTCTCTCCCACACACACAGTCTCCCCCCACTCCCTGTACAGTGTCTGAAATCCCAACATGAAAATTCTATCTTTTATGTTTGAAAATATTATATCTATCCAAGAAAGGCCCCTAGGAAACAACATCTCACAAAAGATTCAGTAACCAGGGGCCAATCCAGGGGAGGTGGCATAGGATCAGGGCCACTATGCCATTGTTGGGATAATGTGGAGAGAAGCCCTAAAATATATAGAGAGAATTGTGGGCCTCTAGAACAGAAAAAAGAACTTGGAAGTCGTTTGGGTCAACCCCTCATCATGTAGGTGAGGATACTGAGCCCCAGAGATAGGAAGTGACCTGCCCACAACCCCAGACGCATTAACAACAATGCTGGCTCCCCATTTCAGGCCTCCTGACTCTCTGGTTACTGGTCTTTCCACACCACCCATCTCCCGGAGACAGAGGTTGTTAGACCCCAAAGACCATCTTGCTGGGACCCACCTGCACCCTGCTCCCTTCCACCCCCTCCCCTGCCTCAGGTGTCCTCATTCTACACAGGTTTACACAGCAACCCTCTTTCCTGTATCACCACCATTGATAAAAAAGTCGAGCAATGTTATTTAAGTTGGTGGGGAGGGGAGAAAGAACATAAAAGGGGGGCTACCCACTCATGTGAAGCCCCAACAGTCCCCTCAAAAATATACAGCTGCTCCAGCTTTCCGACTTGAGCTGTTAGCAGAGATTCCAGAAGCTTGGCTGCTGATAGCAGCAACCGAGTCTTGCCTGCTTGGCCTCCCACATCTGCTCCTGGACTCCAGAAGTGGGAGGGGAGGCCTAGCCCAGGAGGCCCCTGAGCAGATGGCAGCTCCACTCCCTGCAGACGACTTCACTTGGGTGATTACACCTGATGAGGAGGTTAGGAGGCCTCCTTGCCGATGATAATTAGCCAGGATAAATAAACTGAGCCCTGTGTGGAGGTCTGGGAGAACACGAAAGATTAATATTACTGGCTGCTGGTCATAGGCACCTACTGAGTGCAGGCAATTTACAGACCAGTTTTTGGTTAATCCTCCCTACAAGGCTGTGAGGCATAGGTTTTATGATCTTCATTTTACACGAATGAAAAACTAAAGCAACATGCCCAAGATTGCACCAGCAGTAGGGTAACAGCATCAAGGTTCAAACTTTAGTTCAACCGATTTGGGAGCCTATATTTTTTTCTGCGGTGCCATACATATACCCATGATATCATTGATGATCCAACAACATAGATCCCTTTAACAAATGTTAATCCATCCCCTGCTTTATGACAGACACTAAAATGGCCCTGAGCACCCAAAGACAAATAAGACACCGTCCCTCACCAGGGCCTCACAATCTAGAGGAAGAATAAACACAGAGACATCAACAAGAATTACAACACCAAATGGGAAATTCCCTTGCAGAGGCAGTAGTCGCCTGGATAACTTTCATTGTTTTTTACTTCCATTCCATTGTCCTCAAGACCCTGAAGGGCCATAGATAAATAATAAAATGTTTTTGGGAGAAAGGAAGAATGACATAATAAACACAGGAAAGAAATAAAAACAGAAGAGAAAAGGGAAGTCTATACAGTATCTACACATTAGAACAGGAATCTCCAAACCAAACTAAGAGCATACAATAGGGAATTTGTCAGGGCCACTGAGGTCCTGGGCAGGTTGGCTACCAATGACCAGCGCTTCCTTCCATGGCTCAAAGACATTTTGCTGGGTAAGAGATCACTCAGATCAGACATCTGCCTCCCTTGTTTGACAGGAGGCCCTGTGGCTTATGGCTCACCCCATATCTTCCCACCCTTGGTTTCAAAATGTCCTCAGGCCCCCCGTTGCAATCATCTTTCCCCCTGGAAAGTCAAGACAAGATTGTAGGGCTAAAGCTGGAAGTACAGCAATTCCATACTTATACCAGCTCCTAGCATCTGCAGAGGCTGGATGGTCATCTTCCAAGATGGGATAGGAGGCTTCCTGCACTGAATAAGTCAGGGAACCAAATTATCTATAAGGTCCCTTTCCACTCTGAGGGTCCTGTGCTATGTAAGTTGACCCCAGGCACAGAAAAAGATGAGGAGCTGTCCAATTAAAGCTTTGACTTACAGGAAAGCTGGACAAAGGACCAAAAATGAAAAGGTAAGGAATATAATAGGCCAATCTCAGTTGTGAATATATTTATTAAAACTCATTATTTACTAGGCAGCAGTTCCTAGGAGCAGTGAGCTATGTAGACCGTAAATCCATGCCCTCAAGGCACATACCTGCAAGTGAGAAGACACAAGAGAGTCAGCACATAAACAAAGAAATGTAATAAGGTAGTTTCAGCTACTGGTAAATTCTAAGATAATAACATTAGATAATATGATATACGAGAGATGTTGTGAGGTTGCCTAACTAGAAAGCTCAGGCACAGCCTCTCTAAGAAGGTGACATTTGAGTTGGGTTATGAATGATGACAAAGAGGTAGCCCAGAAAAGATCTGGGAGGAAAACATCGTCCTGTGACAGAGTGTAGTTGGCATTTTCCAAGCCGATGCTGCTAGATCAAGGGAGCAAGGAGGAATGCGGAAAGAGAGCTACGTGGGGGTCAGATAACACTCACAAAACGTCTTACAGGTCATGATAAGGAGTTTTATTTTATTCCCATTACAACAGTAAACCACTGGAGATGTTTAAGCAAAGGAATGACATGATCTGATTTATGCTTTCAGAAAGTAATTCTGGCTGCTGTGTGGAGTTTGGACTAAAAGAGTGGAGATGGGAGGACAAGTTAAAATATTATAAGTGGAATTCAGTACATTAAAAAATAATCTCCAATGATGAGGCAAAGTTTATCCCATAAATAAAAGACTAGTCCAACAGTAAGGAATCTATGAGTATATCTTATCACAACTTACATGCAACAAAAGCATACAATTATTTCAATAGGTACAAAAAGAGTATTTGATAAAATTTGAATGCATTCCAAATAAACAACATTTCCAAATGTGAGAACAAACAAGTTGTTTCGCAACATGATAAAGATATTCTATTTGCAATTTCTTTTGGCTGTAAAGTACTGGAGGTCCAAAACAAAGAAGCCCATCATTTCCATCACGGTTTATTATTTTCTATAAAGTTCTAAACAATTCAGTAAGAAATGAAATATAATTAAGAAGCATCAATTTAGAGAGAAGAAAATCGTCATTATTGACAGAGAGTTGGATTTATTTTCCTGCTGAGATTCTAACCCTTGATGTGGGCCTGTTCTGTGCTAGCTGTTTTCCATGTTCTACCTCACCGAATCCCACAACACACTAAGCGTGACATCTTTCTTCTCGCTTGCTGGGTGAAAATTAGTAACTTTCCTGGCTATTAAGCAGGAAGTCTGAGATCTGAATATAAGTTTGTGATTACAAAGCCTGTGTTCTTATACTATGTTGCCAAAACAAAAGAAGAAAGCCAGAGGCTGCCAGCACTCCTTCCCCATGGTCCCAGAGCTGTGGAAATTTCAGCCCGCCTCCAGGATCACGACAGGACCTAGACTTGCCAGCATCTCAAAAGTCTTGGTGCCAGAAGGTGATACGGCTGGCAGCTGCCTCCTTCCCAGCATCTCCTGGGCCACTCCAACTGCAAAGAGGCCTCAGAGCCTCTGCTGCTCTGCATAAAAAATACTAAGGAACTCTGTACTTCAGCGTGTCTTAGCCCTTCCAGGGAATATTTAAATTTTAAAGGAACTCTTTTTACCCAGTTGAATCTACAATAATTTGAATTGTGTAAATAATATTTTAACTGTAGGAGGAGCAGGTCTTTCTAGTTTCTCTTTCCTCTTCCAAGCTTCTGCACATATCACATCCCCTGTGCTAGAAGAAAGCTGGAACATTGGCCCCCCCCACTGGAAAGTGCACTGACCCTGCCCAGAAGCCATGTGTTGCTGCACTGGGTGTCTCAAAGAAAGAGCCCAGGCCCTTGAGGTATGACTGCACACCCTGATGGGTCTCTCTGGACCCAGACAAGGCTCAGCCCTACACTCAGGGATGCTGAGAGTTGTCCTGAACTGAAATCCAAGAGAGGCAAACTGTGTAACTTTTTGGGAAACCTCCAGGGATGGACTGCAGGAGCCACAGAATTCAGCTGCCTGAAGCACTGACTTCCTGCCAAGACCATGAAACTTGCTTTTTTCATTTTGAATTTCAGCATCAGAATAAATATATTTCTTCCCGTTTTCAACAAAAACCCTCAATTCAGGGAATCGAGGCCTATTGCCTCTCCGATATAAAGTGACCGACATCGCTCTACCTTTTCCTCATTACTCTTGAAATGTCAGTGTCGTGGGCAGCAGGCATCTCACCAGCTGCCTCACATCTGCCTAAATACAAAGCTGGCAAGTCCAAATTGGCCTTTTCCCAGTTGCCAGCCATTCTGAAGTTCTTTACTTTCCTGTGGATGTTTTCTTTCCTCCCACCCTGAAAACACAATACCCACCTGCAAGCAGCCTCTGCCTCCTGGCTCTTCTCCCATCTCAGCCCTCTACCATGGAGCAGGTGTGAAGCTTGGGTATGGTGGAAAGAAACGGGCAGGGGTGGAGACGACAGGAGGAGGGGAGGGAAAGAGAAGACGGAGGGACAAGAAGAGCTCCTATAAGGGCCAAGAGAGTGCCAACAGAGGGCTCTGAATCTGCAGAATGGTGGCACATGGTACCAGCTCTGTGCCTCAAAAGTGGGGGGACTAGGGGAAGTTTCTCTATCATTGCATGAAGTACCTTTAACTGCATCAGGAGGGCCACATCTTCTCTGGTTGTCTCAACTCGTATTCCAGCCACGCATCTAGGGACTGAGGAATGTGGCATTTCACTGTTCTGGAACCTTGGGAACTCTCCCTCAGGAAGGTCTCCCCTTTCCTTCTGACAAAAGCTTACCAGACGCCTTGGAAGGATGGTTTGCAGCACCTAGTGGCCACTCTACCCTTCCTCGTAGGACCCTGGACAGCTCCCTGCGGCTCCTGCAGTCCATCCCTGGAGGTTTCCAAAAAAGTTAGTTTGCCTCTCTTGGATTTCAGTCACATCAACAACAAAGACAGCTTTTAAAAAATAAATCTGGAGCCATCTAATCCACAGGCAGGGTTAGGTATTCTGCAGAACACCGAGGCTCTTTAAACATGGCTCCCACGTCCCCTTGAGTTGCCCCGTTTTTCATTTATGACAAGATGTTTATTAGCAGCAGAGCAGTAAACGGTGAGTGAACATCTGAAAACAGGGCTATAAAATCCTGTAAATCACAACTCTGCACAGGAAGCCACCAGCACAACCCCTCCCTTCATGGCTCTGGAAATCATGGTGGTCTCCGTCTGCTCAGATGCCTTGGATGCTTTTTCCTAGGTACACCCACTTTGTCCCCACCCACTACGTCTGCAGAGTTCCTACTGTCTGCCAGATGCTGCACTTGGTGCCAAGACCTGAAAAGGGGCAAGAGCCCTCTGAGCACTCACAATCCATAAGTAAGAGGGAGGGACTGAAACCACAGATGCATTCCTTGCTCTCTGAGGGACTCGGTCCCCTTTCTTTCTGTCTTTCTCCTTCCTCCTGCCACCACGCCCCTAAGCTCCTATTGCTTGTACAGAATGCAGTTTGTATGTGTCCTGAGGTGAACTTGGCCATGGATTACTATTTGGTGTTACTGAGGACCCTCCAGAAGGTCCACCTGACACTACCGCATTCTTGCAGGCCACAGGGAAGACGGTTTGGTCAGGCTGGAGAAAGATTTATTGAGCTTCAGTATTGTCTACATGGCCACGTCCTCACCTGCACAGCTAGCTGGACCCTCTGCTGCAGCTGTGTCCAATCTACCATGTTGCTCAAGCCCCCTCCAAGCCCCTAGGCACACACACTGGCTGACCCACAAGGCTTCTGCTGCAGGCAGGCAGGGAGGGTGTGCCACTGGCTCATGCCACCATCTATGTTATGGGATCTGCTTCCCCAGCAGCTGTCCAGAGGGGCCAAGTAACACAACCTGACTGATCAGAGTAGGAAGATAGGAGGGAGACCGTGGATGAATTCTCCCTTCCTCCTCCCAACTTACTGTTACCAGATGCAGTGTTTCTGCACAGCCTCTTCAGATACAGCCATTTGATGGAGCAATAGTTATGCTTCTTGGTAAACTGAAGCCGGTTTGGTGACACATCTTGGATTTGCTCTCCCTCATCCCCACCTCATTTCCCTTTTTCCCTCACTCTCACTTCCTGGGATTGCATTCCTGTGCTCCTAGACAGCATGAGCTCATAGGTTCTGCCCTAGGCTCCTTTTCCTAGGGAATCCAGGCTGAGACGCTTCTCAACCATAACTGACCTAAAATAACTTCCTCACCA
The DNA here is from genome assembly GCF_027409185.1 of Cynocephalus volans. Lineage (NCBI taxonomy): Eukaryota > Metazoa > Chordata > Mammalia > Dermoptera > Cynocephalidae > Cynocephalus > Cynocephalus volans. Next base: position 123,389,197 of record NC_084467.1, on the reverse strand, counting down.
CCTTCTATTTCCCCTGTTCAGTTGGTCTCCACAAAGCCTGCTTCAGTTTCTGCCTGCAAACCAACTCCCTGCTTCAGGGCAGAAGAGAAAGCCAGGAAGGAACTTTTCAAAAGGAGTCACAATGGAAAGTGAAGAAAATTTACTCTTTGAAAAATGGAATGAGATCTTTTATCAGCCTGGGAGACCAGGCCCCTCATAGACTGGCAGAAGCATTTCTCAAGCTGAGAAAACTAGCTTATAATTTGCACACATTCACTGCTATCCTGAGTTCTCCAGAGATGACAGTTTGTGTGGGGGAAAAGACAAGGAAGCTATAAGGTCTCCCTCAGTTCAGAGCACCACAAGGAGCCATTTCCCAGCTGGCTTTGATGGGGCAGTTTCAGTCTCAGTGGGTGCTTCTGACATGCTTGGCACTTTGCTGGAGATACGAAAATGAATAAGATAGCTCCTGCCTTTAAAGAGCTTACATTTCAGTAGAATGCATCAGGCTTCAAAAACAGCCATTCTTTGCACACACATCCTTATCTCATCAAAACTGATTGAGACCGTAGTTACATTGAGATCTCCCCTTGTGATGAATGGCGTGCTCTTGCAATACAGCTGTCCAAGAGAAGGGTAAAGTGTCAGTCCATGAAATGGCCTTTTGATTGAGGTGGAAGGTGAAAGGCCACGTTTGCAATATGAACCTATTTTTAAAACATGCATTCTGTGCTTACTACATACAAGCAGGCTAGAGGCTAAAAATACAAAGATAAGTAAGACCCCGATTCCAACTTCAAAAAGCTTATGTCTATTCCAGGGCACCAACACATTCAAAGTTTTAACACGATGTGATCTCATAATAGGAATGTATATTAGGAGCAAATAGGAAGATATAGGCGTTCCTGGGTAGCAATGAGGGATTGGTTCCAGGACCTCCTGTGGATACCAAAATCCACAGACATTCAAGTCCCTGATATAAAATGGTGTAGTATTTGCAGCTAACCTATGCACATCCTCCTGAATACTTTAAAATCATCTCTCGATTACTTATAATACCTAATACACTGTAAATGCTATGTAAATAGTTGTCATATTGTATTGCTTTTTACTTGTATTATTTTATTGTTGTATCGTTTTTTAATATTTTATTTTATTTTAATTTGTCAATATACAATGTGGTTGATTATCGTGGCCCATCACCGAAACCTCCCTCCCTCCTCCCTCTTCCCCCTCCCTCCCAACAATGTCCTTTCTGTTTGCTTGTCGTGTCAACGTCAAGGAATTGTAATCGTTATGTCTTCTTCCCACCCCCCAGGTTCTTTGTGTGTGTGTGTATTTATTTATTTATTTATTTTTAGCTCCCACAAATAAGTGTGAACATGTGGTATTTCTCTTTCTGTGCCTGACTTGTTTCACTTAATATAATTCTCTCAAGGTCCATCTACGTCGTTGCAAATGGCAGTATTTCATTCCTTTTTATAGCTGAGTAGTATTCCATTGTGTAGATATGCCACATTTTCCATATCCACTCATCTGATGATGGACATTTGGGCTGGTTCCAACTCTTGGCTATTGTAAAGAGTGCTGCGATGAACATTGGGAAACAGGTATACCTTCGACTTGATGATTTCCATTCCTCTGGGTATATTCCCAGCAGTGGAATAGCTGGGTCATATGGTAGATCTATCTGCAATTGTTTGAGGAACCTCCATACCATTTTCCATAGAGGCTGCACCATTTTGCAGTCCCACCAACAATGTATGAGAGTTCTTTTTTCTCTGCAACCTCGCAACATTTATCGTTCAGAGTCTTTTGGATTTTAGCCATCCTAACTGGGGTTAGATGGTATCTCAGTGTGGTTTGATTTGCATTTCCCGGATGCTGAGTGATGTTGAGCAATTTTTCATATGTCTGTTGGCCATTTGTATATCTTCCTTAGAGAAATGCCTATTTGCCTCTTTTGCCCATTTTTTAATTGGGTTGCTTGTTTTTTTCTTGTAAAGTTGTTTGAGTTCCTTGTAAATTCTGGATGTTAATCCTTTTTCAGATGTATATTTTGCAAATATTTTCTCCCACTCTGTTGGTTGTCTTTTAACTCTGTTAATTGTTTCTTTTGCTGTGCAGAAGCTTTTTAGTTTGATATAATCCCATTTGTTTATTTTTCCTTTGGTTGCCCATGCTTTGGGGGTCATATTCATGAAGTCTGTGTCCAGTCCTACTTCCTGGAGTGTTTCTCCTATGTTTTCTTTAAGAAGTTTTATTGTTTCAGGGTGTACATTTAATTCTTTAATCCATTTTGAGTTGACTTTAGTGTATGGTGAAAGGTATGGGTCTAGTTTCATTCTCCTGCATATTGATATCCAGTTCTCCCAGCACCATTTGCTGAAGAGGCAGTCTCTTCCCCAGTGTATAGGCTTGGTGCCTTTGTCAAAGATCAGATGGCTGTAGGTGTGTGGGTTGATTTCTGGATTCTCTATTCTATTCCATTGGTCAGTGTGTCTGCTTTTATGCCAGTACCATACTGTTTTGGTTATTATAGCTTTGTAGTATAGTTGAAAGTCAGGCAGTATTATGCCTCCAGCTTTATTGTTTTTTCTGCTCAGTGTTGCTTTGGCTATGCATGGTCTTTTGTTATCCCATATAAATGTCTGGATAGTTCTTTCCATTTCTGAGAAAAATGTCTTTGGAATTTTGATGGGGATTGCATTGAATTTGTATATCACTTTGGGTAGTATGGACATTTTCACAATGTTGATTCTTCCAATCCAAGAGCACTTTCCTAGGATATCTTTCAATCTTCTTGTATCCTCTCTAATTTCTCTCGGGAGTGGTTTGTAGTTCTCATTATAGAGATTTTTCACCTCCTTGGTTAACTCAATTCCTAAGTATTTTATTTTTTTGGTGGCTATTATAAATGGGCAAGCTTTCTTGATTTCTCTTTCTGCATGTTCACTATTGGAGAATAGAAATGCTACTGATTTTTGTGTGTTGATTTTGTATCCTGCTACTTTGCTGAAATCCTTTATCAACTCCAAGAGTTTTTTTGTAGAGGCTTTAGGCTGTTCGATATATAAGATCATGTCATCTGCAATCAGGGACAGTTTGACTTCATCTTTTCCAATCTGGATGCCCTTTATTTCCTTCTCTTCTCTGATTGCTCTGGCTAGTACTTCCAACACTATGTTGAATAGGAGTGGTAAGAGTGGGCATCCTTGTCTAGTTCCTGTTCTTGTAGGAATAGCTTTCAGCTTTTCCCCATTCAGGATGATACTGGCAGTGGGTTTATCATATATGGCTTTAATTATGTTGAGATAATTTCCATCTATACCTAACTTATAGAGGGTCTTTGTCATGAATGAATGTTGAATTTTATCAAATGCTTTTTCAGCATCTATAGAGATGACCGTATGGTCCTTGTGTTTGATTTTATTAATATGGTGTATCACATTTATTGATTTGCATATGTTGAACCAACCTTGCATCCCTGGGATGAATCCCATTTGATCATGGTGAATAATTTTACATATGTGTTGCTGTATTCTGTTTGCTAGTATTTTATTGAGGATTTTTGCATCTACATTCATCAAGGATATTGGCCTGTAGTTTCCTTTTTTATTGGATGTTTTATTACAAATATTTCTGATCCTTGGTTGGTTGAATCTGCAGTTGCAGAATCTACATATATGGAAGTCCTACTTACTATATCTGGTCTAATCACTGGAGGAAAGCCAAGCTCAGTCTTGAAGAATGTACAAGGGTACTTCGAAATGGTCATAGAAACATAGAATTAAAAGATAATATGAACATGAACTTTTTGAAAACCCCTCATAAAAGAAACAATCTGATAAGATAAGATGATATGGGACAAAAGAAGGGCATAAGCAAAAGCTTGGAGGAATTAAGCCATTCTAAAATCTCCTGCCAAACATTCCTTCAGGTGTTGCTCATTCAGAAGTCCCTTGTTGCTGCTACTGCTGCTGCTGCTGCCACCACTACTACCACTTGCCACACCCTATAATGATGTGATCTGGAAATCTCCACATCTATTAAGGGCACTATTTACCTCTGCCTTTTCCCCCAGAGCCTTCATGAGTACTCACTCTACTTGTTATATGGAACAGTGGATTGACCAGGCAGAGGCACAAGAGGTCGCCCATGTTCCCACCAATAACAATGGCTCCCTGAAGCAGTGATTGCCAGTCTAGGAGGGATAGAGTGAGGAATTGGAGTGTGGACATTATGGAAAATAAATAAATCTTAGGGGATGTACTGGGAAGGTTATGAGGAAACTTTCTGGGAAAATGGAAAAGTTCTACATTGTGATAGGGGTATAGGTTACAGAAGCATATTCATTTGTCAAAACTGAATAGATAAAATTTATGCATTTCAATATATACAAATGTTCCCTTTTAAGAAACTGTAAAAAGATAATAAAACCGAATGGGGGGTGAAAGTGGATGGAGGGATGGATGAAACAAAAATGGAAAAATATTCATCATTGTTGAAGTTGGATGATGGATGCATATACTATTCTGTGTACTCTGTATATGGAAAGACCATCTTCTTTGTCATCTGCAGCCACTGAATTCTCTGTTCTGTTAGCTTAATGGTCAACTAGTGATTTGACAGTGATGTTCTTAAACACCTGAAGCCAAAAGAAAAATGAAAACATAATCTCCCAGTCTTTGCATATTGATTCTGTGTTGGGGAACTCCTCCAACATTTAGCCAGGCCATTTACAAGTCTGTCTTAGCCTTCACTTCCTGCTTGCATGGAATCTAAAGGTAAGCCAGAAGGGAAAGCTTTGGACCTTCTCAGGTCTTTTCTGAGCATATGTGTAGTCCTGGGCATGTGGTAGCCTTTTAGATTCCCCAGTATACACAGGAGTTTTTCAAAGTCTTTACTCCCCCCATATATCTCCTTCCCTGACCTCTTCCTTCCCATAATTTCCTGTCTGCTGCTTGCCCTGACTTTTATCCCTTGGTGAAGGTGGCTGGAGCTAGTACATTTGTCTTTAAATGCTTTCAACAAACACAGCCTGGGGAAGCAGCTTCAGCCCTGAAAAAGATCCAAGTTGGGAGAAACAAAGGCAAGCCCTTGAGTCTAACTTTCAGGGAGCCACCAAACAGGTTAAAACATACAACCACACACAATACACCACCACAACTCTTTGAAAAGAAGGTCCATGTTGCTCCCTCTGGTACCAGCAAGCTCTCCAGGATGCAGATTGCCATCTCCACAGTGGTGGCTCACAGTTGCCATCAAGCTGAAGGGTGCTCGGTAAATGGGCAAGTTAAAGCAACAGTGTTCTCTTCCCAACATTCAGCAGTTTGTTTCTTCATTGAGCATTTCCCTGGTCGTTGTAAGTTTTTAACTAGATTCCAAGGTTCTGAAAAGGCTGATTCTGACAGTTTTGCCAACTTAATCATTGCTTTAGAGAAAGGCCACAGTTTGGGGGTTTCCTACTGTCATTTTCAGTGACTTCCCCCCGTTTACTCTGTATGTGTTTCAATTTTTCTATAATAAAAAGTTTTGTAAAAGACCCAAGTAATTCTGACAACTTACAGCCACTTCCCCTCATCTAAATTTTTAAAAATCACTAGTTTACACAACAATTCCTTGAACTTAAGACAAGTGAACAGACACGACGTTGATGGGGGGGGGGAGGAAGGAGAGAAAGGAAGAATTGGTAAAGGGACATGAAAATCAACTACGTTGCGTATTGATTAATTAAAATAAAAAATGAAAATAAAAATAAAGTCACCTCCCCCCAAAAAAAGATAAAATAAATCTTTCCAAGATCTTTTTGAAGTACCCCTATATTTGCTTTTATACAAAAAGCCACTTTGTAAGGTAAAACCTAATAAAAATGTCAGAAGAAGCAAAAAAAAAGAAAATCACTAGTTTAAATGAACTCTGACTTTCCTTCTTCCAATTTGAGTAACTTTAACTCACTGTCTGCAAAGTCTTTGGAGTTAACCATCCCTGGAACGACATTTCATCAGTGTCCCCCCACATATCCAGGCACCTCATGGTATCCTCTGTATCCACCAGGGCCCCCTGTGGCAGCCAGCTCTGCTGATTCATCTCCAGCCCCCGGAGAATCCAGAGATGATGAAGCGTTACACAGAGCCTGTCCAGACTTAGTGGATGGGTGTTGGTTTTCCTCCTTCCCAATCCTAAGCATCCCCCTTTCAGTCTTTCTCTGTCCCTGCATCATTTTTCTCTTATGACAAGCAGTACATAGAGAGAAAAATGGGGAAACTGCAACCAGATAAGCGTATTTGCAGTCCTGAGGACTATTCATTGCTAAACATGGTTTGGTTTTTTTTTTTGTTTTGCTCTGATTTTAATCCCTGTGGATATTACTCACTCCCACTTCCCAGAATCTCACCAGACCCTCAGGAGACGGGCACCTACAGGATTAGGCTCTTTTCCTCCTAACATACTTCCAGGAAACTTCTTCAAATGGCCACATACGCTGTTATCCAACTGAGTCCTTGTGAATCCTTTTTGTGACCTTTTCTCTCTCTCTTTTTTTTTTTTTCATTTAACTATTTTAGGGGCTGTTTCTGGCTGCCTAGAGGAACTCTGAGTAACAAACAGATCTCCATGTGGTTGTTTTCCTAAACCAGATGCATGTAGCACCTGGCAGCTGAATGTTTTGGAAAAACAGCTTCTCGTCACACCTGTCCACACCCCACCAGCCCAGGCAATCATTGGGGGTTCAGAGCCAGCGGCACAGAACTCGGCACTGCCACGCCCCACTCTTCACAGACCTGTGGGGAATACAAAACTCTGCAGTCCCACTTTTCCTTTGCTGCAGTTTCTTGGTTTCATCTCAGAAGAACAAGATGGGGGTTCATCCTTCTCATTCACTAATACTTTGTTAATGTACAACTCTATACATCATGCTACTCCTATGCCAAAAAGAAACCTCAAACATCTCCTCACTGCCAGCAACTCAAATCCAACGTCTTTTCAAGTTTCAAAAAAGCTGAACCTGTCTATTTTTCTAATACTATTTCATATGGCGCAGGGGGCTATGTTCTAGGTAAAGTCAATCATCAGCCACTTTCCGAACTTGCCCAGTGATGCCTCCTCTGTTTTACTTATGCTGTCCCCTCTGCCTCGAGCGCCTCTCATCCCATTGTGCCTAGTCATCCTTCTGGAGGCAGCACAAACCCCAACCGACTGTCACCTTCTCTTAACTCCTACTGTGGTCTGAATGTTTGTCCCCTCCAAAGCTCATGTGGGAGTTTGATTCCCAACGTGGCAGCGTTGAAAGGTGGGGCCTTTAAGAAGTGGTTGAATCATGAGGACTATGCTCTCGTGAATGGATTAATCCATTCATAGACTAATGGGTTAATGGTTTGATGGGTTGTCATGGGTGTGGACTGGTGGCTTTATAAGGAGAGCAAGTGAGCATGTTTACAAGCACTCTTGATCATTATGTGATACTGTTGGAGTGAGCGGGACTGAAGCCATGTTGTGACCTAAAACTGCATGGGCTATATGCAAATTTTAAAACAACACAGTTTTTTTCTTGGCATGCATTTCTCTGAGTTCCCTCTTTTCCAGCAGTTATTTGATATTTTGAAACTTGGTGATGGGGCAAGATGACATTATTTACATAAATGTAAAGTTGTTTTCCAGCCAGCCTGAAGCGACAAACTTGCAGACTTGCATGTACTATCCAGCAGGACCCTGAGATAAGGATGGGAGCAGAAACCAAAGAGACCTTGCATGAAGCCCTCAATGCTCACATTCCCCTCCCTCCTGCTTTTCGTTTGCCACGTTCCATTCCCTCCGCCCCCTCTTTAAAAACCCCTCAGTAAATCTGAGTCTTTGAGATGGCTTTGGTCTGGCCGCTCTCCTCCAGGTTTACTGGAGAGATGGGTTGGTCTAACATCTCTCCTCAGGTCAGCAGTATTCCTGAATTAAAGCTGACTTCCATTTTCACCAACATTTGACTTTTGAGTGGTTTGCTTTTGTCCAGGGGCAAGCAGCTGGACCTGTGCTTGGTAACAATACCTTGTGCCACCACTGAGAAAAAGGTCCTCACCAGATGTGCCCTCTGGACCTTGTACTTCTTCCAGCCTCCAAAATTGTAAGAAATAAATTTCATTTTCTTATAAACTACCCAGTTTCAGGTATTCTGTTATAAGCAACAGAAAACAGACTAATACAGCCCCATAGCACTTTGGGGCACCTCACTGACCACATTTCTCATTCTGCTTCATATCGTAGTTATTGATCAGTGTGTCTCCTCCACTGTGTTAAAAGTTTCTTGAGGGTAGGGAAGGTGGCATGGCCACAAGAACTTTTGACAGTTCTTGTATGTCCCAAGTACTCGAGAATGTTCCCCCGAATGATCATTAAGTGAAAAGAGAGTGAAATGGCATGCCAATCATTTCTCTTGGGCATCAAGCAGCCCCCAACAAAATTAAACCAATATCTGTCTACTTGCAAGTGCTCTGTTTAGCACCTGTGAATTCTGAGTTTAGTGCCCAATATAAGTCCTGACCACCCAGTGTGGTGCTCATGGAACTGACTGATTGATGCCTAAAGGATTAGGAAAACCCCATTTCAGACACACTGCCTCTTCTCTTGCTAATTATCTTCAATGTCTCCTGAACAAATCACTCCGTAATCAGTAACTTCCCCCTCTGCACAGAACCTGGGTCTATCTCAAGATGTCTGAAAAACAGCTCCGTCCTCTCCCACTTCCAACAGGGATAAGAGGGCGTTAAATAGGAAAATGAAGGAAAATGAAGACCAAAGAAGAAGGGCTACTTCTCCAAGGTCATGTGAACCTTAAGGTAGGAATGAGACTGGAACTTTGGAGTCCTGATTTCCAGGACTGTTCTTAACCATTAATTATGCCAGTGTGTTCTCAAATCTGCCTGGTGTTTTTTGTTAAGAAGAAAGAATCATCAAGACTGTGTTACCACTGGACTATGGGAGATAAAGAATGCAGGCTCAAAGTGAATGAGGCTTCATGCTTTATGGGATGGGAAAAGGAGAAGGGCTTTAAGCAGAAAGAGGCAATCGCAGGTTGATGCTGGCATTGTGCTACGGGCAACACAGAAGTGCAACAAAGTGTTGTATGATCTCATTGGAAAACTAGACTGGGGCGCGCCACACCAGTGGCTTGGAATTAAGCACTCCTGGCATTTGCAGGAGAAGAAATTACTTTGGTTACTAAATGATTAGTAAAGCTTCTTGGAAGAGGTGGTGCTTGGCCCTCCTTGAAGGAAGAGCAGGACTTAAATGCCGCAGCAGAGGGGTGAGGAGCAAAGGCAGTTGGGAGGAGGAGTGATCGGCAAGGCATTTGAGACTAGCCATCCCCAATTAATGGACCAGCGAGACTTGAGAAAAAATGGGAGCATCAAAGCAGTTAATGATGCTTCTTCTCAGTGGTCTCTCCCACCTCCCACCTCTCAGTGCTACTTACACATCTCTGCACACTTACTTCCCTACCCATGTCATCCAGCTCCTGCTCATGAAAATACCCAAATTGGATCCGACCTGCCCTGACAGCTCCCATACTCTCACCCTTCTCAGTCCCTCTCCCTAATTCCCAGCATGAACCATACCCACCCCATTTCTGATTACCTCCCAGCCTTTCCAAATGACTGGCTCCTGAAACTAATACCAAAGCGGCAATGAGAGAGTAACTCAATTTATTACCCCAATAACAATAATTAGTTAGCAGGTACTGAGGGCTTACTATGTGCCAGGGCCTGTGCCAAACAAATGACATGCAATATCTGATTTAGTAGTCAAAGTTTAGTACTTATCACAGGTATTGTGATTATCTGCATTTAACAGAAGAGTAAATTGGATGGGGTAGGGCAAATAATGCTCCTGCCCGACCCCCAAGAAAAAAGTTCACATCCTAAAGCCTGGAACCTATGAATATGTTACCTCATGTATGTTAGAATATGTTACAAATGAACTTTGCAGGTGTGATTAAGTTAATAACCTTGAGATGGGAGATTTTTCTGGATTGACTATGTGGGGCAATGTAACTCTTGTGATTGCACAAGGATTCTTATAAGAGGAAAGCAGAAGCATCAAAGTCAGAGAGGAGATGTGAGATGGAAGCTGTGGTTAGAATCATGCACATTGAAGATGAAGGAAGGGGTTATGAGCTGAGGAATGCAGGCAGCCTCTAGAAGCTAGAATATGCAAGGAGTTTGATTCTCCCTAGAGCCTTCAGAAGGAATGCAGCCCTGCCAACACCTTGATGTTAGCCCATGAGACCTATTTCAGACTTCTGACCTCCAGACCCTCAGATAATAAATTTCTGCAGTTTTAAGGTACTGAGTCTGTGGTAATTTGTTATAGCAGCAGTAGAAAACTAAAACACTGGATTTACACAACATTTACACTTCAACAGATTTCCTTACTATGTTAATTCAGTGGAGTTTCTCCAAACAAAGGAAATTTTGTGAAATCTGGTGGGCCAGTAGGGGAAATGTCTGCGTGTGTGTGTGTGTGTGTGTGTGTGTATTTCAGGGTATGAGTGGGAGAGTGTTGTAAAGAGTTGCTGTTGGGGTACCTGGAAATTCATCATAATGACAACAATCTGTTTTAATGGAGAGAATTTCTCAAGCAGTTAATGCCACACCTGGGATGAGATTTTGACCCAGGAACCTAAAGAGACCTGGTCAGAATGGGCCACTCAGACACCTCCCTCCTTCTAGGGCTTCACATCCCCTTGGCTGACTTTATACTGGAATCAGAGGCTGCAGTCTTTGTTCTCTAGGAGCTTGCTGTCAACCTGACTAATTAGGGTGGTGCAATGATCAGAAATGGGAACCATAAAAGGGAAATTGCTGAACGGCTGGCTGCCCATTAGAGAAGGGCTATGCCTGTCATTCCCCATTAATAAAAGAAAGGTGGGACTTGTGCATCAAATCTCAGCTCTAATATTGCCTGGTCGGTTTTTATTGGCCATAGGAGACTCTGGGCAGGAGATGCTGGAACAGTTCAAAAGCACTTTATTAAGCAAGATTTACTTTGCTTTCAACAAGGCAAAGTAAAGTTGCTTTGCTGGTGGTTCGCTGGCAGTGGGATACCCAAGCATTTTGTTTTCAAGAAAATGTAATCGTTACTGGGGGAAAGAAGACTACACTGAGATGTGACGCGAATGATACTCTACCTCTCTGGCCGTCCTTCCAAAAATCCATACCCCAGTCTAATCATGAGAAAAGCATCAGACAATCCCAGTTGAGAAACTTTCTACAAAATAACTGACAAGGTCTCCTCAAAACTACTGTATGGATTGGCAGCTACCAAGATTGCCATTTCCCACAGTGTGTCAAGGCTCTGGCTTCCTGCCTCCTCTGGTCCTTTTCCTCCAAGGCCCTCCAAAAATCTCAGCCTTAGGATCCAGGTGGGCAGTGCCCCTAATTTCAGAAATAACCACAGTAAATGAACACTAAGACTTGCATGTGCAGGGTTCAGGAGACAGGAGATGTGACCTTGGGCAAGACATCCTTGTCTGGAATTCCATCTCCTCATTTGTAAAGTGAAGAGGTTGGTTTAGATCAGAGCTTGTTGATTCTAACAATATACCAGTCACCTGAGGACCTTGTTCAAATGCAGATTCTGGTTCAGTAGATTTGGGTAGGGCCCAAGGGTCTTCACTTCTAATGAATGCCTAGATGAGGCTGATGCTAGTGGACCGTGGACCACATTTTGAGAAGACTCTGGATCCATGCTTCTCAAACAGGGTCGATTTTGTACTACAGGGGGACATTTGGCAATTTCTGATGACAGTTTTGGTTGTCACAACTGGAAGGCAGATACCACTGGCATCTAGTGGGTAGAGGCCAGGGATGCTAAACATCCTACAATGCACAGAACAGCTACCACAACAAAGAATTATCTGGTCCAAAATGTCAATAGCACGGAGGTTGAGAAAACTTGCTCTAGATCAGCGGTTCTCAAACGTGAGTGTGCATCAGCATCACCCGGAGGACTTGTTTAAACATTGATTACAGGGTCCTTCCCCCAGAGTTTCTGACTCAGTGAGTCTGGAGTGGGGCCTGAGACTTTGCATTTCCATGTTCCCAGGTGATGCTGATGTCACTGGTCCAGGGCACACTTTGAGAACCACTGGTCCTGATGGTGACCAATGTTCTCACAGCTCTAGCATGGCTTGCTGCCTCCACTGCCCACACAGGACTCCTCATTCTAAAATACCCCAAACAGTCAAAACTTGTTGATTCCAGGGTAGGAACTGGCGTCACTTCCCTGTGACCACTTTAGACCAAAAGATGGGGCAAAATTAGTGGATGGAGGAACCAACTACATCTTGAAGAATATTCCTGATACATCTGGCCTCATGTTTAGGTGGGCCCTCTTTTAAAAGAAACTAACCATCCTCCTGAGGCTACAAGCAAAGTATTGGGAGGACAGCCTACCCTCAATTTTACTGCCTTCTCTCCAGTTTCTGTTCCCCACAATCAACCTGTTCGATGTCAGAGCCGTGTATAGGATACGGCTAATGGGCAAAGAAAATAGCTGTCTGTCTAGGATGATGTCTTGGCGGGCCAAGGAGATGGCAAAGTGTGACTGAACCACCCACCCTTCCAGTCCACTCATGAACAACACAGAAATGTTCCCAATCAGGGAACCAGTCAGGTGACCGAGGAATGAGTGCACACACTGTCACCTCCCAGCTTGCCTGCTCCGTGTGTGACCTGGGGCCAGCCATGTCGCCCCTCCAAGCCTCAGTTTACAGTCTGTGAGTGAGAATGATACAAACACCTCACAGGGCTATTGTGAGGATCCATGTGGGAGGCCATATGTGTCATTGGCCCTACTATGTGCCTGCACCATTTTAAGCGCTGTGGCTATAGTGGTGACCCAAACACACTAAAACCCCTGCCCTGCTGGCTCAAGGTAGAGGCCCTCAACATTTTGTGTTGAATTTACGCAGGGAAAATGAATGGGGGTTCCTCTTCCTAAGAGACCTGTCAAACACAGCCTCCAGTCCCCTCACAAAGGAAAGCTCCCACAGGCCAGGCAGCTGAAGCAGAGAAGATGGAGCCCAAAATGAGGCCTTCTCCAGGATGAATAATATTTAGCTCAATATGTACAGGGCTGCGGCTCCCTGAGCTTTAAATATTAAGGTTTTCATTACAACGATTTCACTACCCTGAGTGGTATGTTGCAGGAGACAAAGTTACTCAGTGTGACCAAGGCAGGAGGTGAGTTGGCTGGTGTCAGAAGTCCGGTCCTGTTGGGCTGGATACTGGGGGCTGGTGAACCACAGTGGACTGAGGATGCTGCACAGCAGGACTGGGTCCTGTTCATCAGTGGACGTAAGGAGAAGCCCCTTTGTGCCGGGCACTGTCCTGGACACTGGAGATGCTGAGTGATGGTCTCCGCAGTCCCACCCAGGACTGCCAAGGGCTGAAGGGTCCCTTGTGGGTGAAGGCTTTGTCTAGAAGATAGTGCTGAGCTCCCAGCTGGGCAACACACAGATTGGTTGAGAGCCTCACAGGCCCAATGTCACCAGCTCCATCCCATGGGCCAGCAGCTAAGCCAACCCTGCACTTGGTCTGCCTCCCTTTCCCCACCACGACTCACTCCTCTTTCAGAGCTCCCCCACCACACTGGCCTTCCCCTCCCCACTGCCCCTTCTGCAAGGAAATGCCCAGTGTTCTGGGTCCTTTCAATGCCCACCCAGCCTTCATCCCTTTCTCTGTGGGTCCTGCTCCCTGCTGTTTGTGTCTAACTAAATGCAATGATCTCTTTCCCAGGGCTGAGTCCAGTGGATACGGTCTTGCTAGTGTTACTCCTCCCCTGAAATATTGATTCGGTAAACATTATTTGCATTTTTCCTATAGGTCTTCTGGAGACTATTTTTTAACCCGAGGGAATGATGGATACGGATATTTGTAGCACCATGGAAAAAATGTGGGGGATGAAGGGTAAGATATGGGGGATGAAACATTTATTTCCTGCTGCTACAAACCGCTAAGGTCACAATGACCTACGAGGCAGAAATTATTTAGGCAAATTTTACAAATGATAAATATGTGGATAAGAGTCTTCTAAGGAACTTTCTTGAAGGTCACACAGCTAGTAAATGACCCAGCCAGGATTTTCTGATTCTAAAATCACATGCCCTGATGATTTCCATTCCTCTGGGCATATTCCCAGCAGTGGGATAGCTGGGTCATATGGTAGATCTATCTGCAATTGTTTGAGGAACCTCTATACCATTTTCCATAGAGGCTGCACCATTTTGCAGTCCCACCAACAGTGAATGAGAGTTCCTTTTTCTCCGCAGACAAGCGAATTGAAAGGACATTGTTGGCAGGGAGTGTGGAGAGGAAGGTGGGAGGGAGGTTTCGGTAATTGGCGACAATAATCAACCACATTGTATACTGACAAAATAAAATAAAATTTGGAAAAAAAAAGAAATAAAATCACATGCTCCATCAACCTCTCTGGGGAGGAGGGAGAAGATAGCCCTTTACCCCCGCATGCCTGGCCCCCTAATAAAATTTGGGGTTCGGGAGCCGAGAGAACCAAGGCTCCCCTAACACCTACTGAACCTACTCCCTCACTTTCCCTCCTAGCCCCCAAAGCCCTAGTCTGTGGGGTGCCACTGAGGCAATTAGGGGAAAAGTTCATGCAGTAAAGCCTAGCCTGGGCCAAGAGCAGGAAGGCAGTCAGATGTCTCCGACAGAAACCGCAGTCCAGATCCACGTGGCAGCTCTATCTGGGAGCTCAGAACGCCAAACTATCCAGCACTGACCCAGGACAGCTGGCCCTCTGTGTGCCACTCCTCCAGGCCCTGCCTGGGTGGGGGCTGACTGAAGCCAAGCTGGCCAGCTAGAGCAGGGGTCAGCCTGACAGCTGGATGTGGCTTAAAACCTTAGCCCTCCTGGGTCACACTGGCATTTTAACAGCCACCTTCAGGTTATCACCCTGGGGAGAGGGACATGTGTTTGAGAGAGAAAGGGCCTTTCCTAGACATGGAAAAGTTTTTGATTACCAAGCACTGTTTTTCTATATCTTACTTGAGCTTTGCCACCCAGGCTACTTCTCGGCTCTTTTCTATTGCCGTGGAAGGGCTTGCTAGCTTTCAGGGCCCCCTGCCTGTCTTTTCCCGCAAGGCAGCTGGGCTCCTAATTAGCAAGGGCTCCAGCAAGTGGGCTCCTGCGGCTCTTTCCCAGTGGAGGCTTCCAGTCTGGGAGGGGTCCTTCCTGCCCTTTCTTCTGCCTCCCTGACTCTGTGCCTCCTTCCCCCACCCCAGCCCCACCACACACCTCCTCAGACCTGCGATGGGTTTCTGTGCCTCAGATCCAGTGCCTTTGACTACTGCATCCCTGCCCGCTCCAGAGCTGATCTGCTGATGCCCCGCCCCTG
Source organism: Cynocephalus volans (assembly GCF_027409185.1). NCBI lineage: Eukaryota > Metazoa > Chordata > Mammalia > Dermoptera > Cynocephalidae > Cynocephalus > Cynocephalus volans. The sequence continues at coordinate 123,373,816 of NC_084467.1, read as the reverse complement.
ACCCACATGGTGATCACATCATGTCCCACACACCCACACATGCCCATGTAAAATGGAAAGGGTCTGGGTTCCCAGTGAAGTCATCCAGGTGTGAATCCCAGCTCTGCCACTTGTTCACTGTCTGGCCTCACTCTGGACATCTTTAAGCCTCAGTTTACTCACCTGAGAAATGGAGAGGAATATCTGCCTACCTCACAGAGTCGTGAAATAAGATCACACATAGAGGGGCCCAGTAAATGACGCTCTCCCTGAGTTCAGAACTGATTGAGGAAAAAAACAAACATAAAACAGAGTACATTTTTAAAAATCAGTTTTATTGGTACAACTGAATTAGACAACATGGATTAGATTTGTGGTCAAGGGGAACTCCTAATATGTCCCTCCTGAATATAGATGTGAAGGTGGAAGGAATTCGTGAGTGGCACACTGGGCCAAGGGGTGTACCATTTTTATCTCCAATAATCATGCACAAGACCTGATGCAGGTGTGGCTATTACTTGTTACAGAAGAGGGCACTAAGGCCCCAAGAGATGAAGTAAGTTATCTAAAGTCACACAACCAATAAGCTGCAAAGCTGGGATCTGAACCCAATTAGTTGATTCCAAAGCCCACTGTCACCCCTAGTCGGGGGGACACCAACCAAGGCCAGTTATCAGGAAAGTGACTTTGCCGCAGATGGAGGCAGAAGCACAGGACAACTATCTCGACCAGAGAGTAACGCTTGTACTTTGCAAGGGGATTTCATATTTATTATCTCATTGCATTTGCTCATCCATTCAATTAATATTTAGTGAGCATCTCCATGTGCTAGACAGTGAGTGTGTGAGTGTCACATCCAGCAGAGACCCAAATAAAGTGAGAAAATGTGAATATCAGGGGAAGAACATTCCAGGAAGAGGAAACAGCCAATTCAAAGTTCCCAAGAAGGGAGCAATGCAGTCACCAAGTACTAGCCAAGTACTTGCAAGTAAGACATTTCCGCTGAAAAACAGCAAGAGGGAGGGCGGCAGGAGGTGAGAGCTCAGCGTTATTGGGGGGAGGGGGATATACAGCCATGGTGGCCACTAGAAAGACTTTGGGTTTTACTCTTCAGTGTGTCTAGAACTGGAGGATTATAGAACAGTGAGTGGCTTAATTTAATTTAATTTATATATATTTTAATTTGGCTATGGCTGTTATGGGGAGAATAAGCTATAAAGGGCAAAAATGGAAGCAGAGAATCCAGTCCAGCTTTGAAGCTATCATAGCATTTCATCTGACAGATAATGGCTGCTTGAACAGAGCGTAAGCTACGGAGAAGTTGAGAAGTGGCTGGATTCAGGATCTATTGTGAAGGCAGCAGAGTGTGTATTATCCTCAGAAGCAAAAAAAGGAAACCCGAGCCCAGGAGCAGGAAGGGAGGTAGAACGCACAGTGTGTGAGGTGTCCAGTTAATGAGAGCTGAGCCGGCTCTGGAAGCAGCTCTTCCGGCCCTGGCCAGGGATCTCTGCCTTGGATGCACCGGAACAACACAGACGTCCAAGCCGCAGCCCCTGCCACCGATCCATCCTGGTTCCTCACCCTTCTCCTGTCAAGATGGCAGGCCAGATGCACCACCTAACACTTGCTGTGTAGTTTTCATATGACATTTTCCTAGTAGTGCAAACACAGCATGCCACTTTAATGCAAGATGGTGGAACAAAGGAGCAACTCTGGGGGAGGCTTTTCAGATCCCTCCTATTCAGGAAGCCATGCCGAATGTCCCACAGAGAAGCTGGTGATACTTCACTTCAATAAGAGTTCCTGAGCCTGGGCTTGCCAGGTGCTTGCTGGGATACACTGCAGGATGCTGTGCTCTTAGCTTGGTGGTGGGGAGAGAGGTGTAAACTAAGGAGCCAGTGGGTCATTCACCAGGGGCTGTGGGAACACAGGAGAAGGAGTCCATAGATCAGTTTTTGGAGTTGAGATTTGCACCCAAGTCTGTTGGAATCCTGAGACCAGGATGAGGAAAAGGGTCTTCAATGTATGCCCTGAACAGGATTCAGTGAAAGTCGGGGGGGGGACAATCAGGCAGGACAATGTGTGAGCAAAGACCTGGGGGCATGAATGCAGAGTAGTCCTGTGCAGGGAGTAGTATAGCGTGGCCTGAGCAACAGGACTGCAGCAGAAACAACTCATGTTTGCTGAGCAATGTGCCAGGCCTGCACTGAGGGCTTAGTGGCACTCACTCGTTTGTTCCTCACAACACTGTGAGGCATTACCACAGCCCCACTGTGTGGCATGAGGAAGCCAGGCTCAGAGAGCTCAGCAGGCTCAGTGACTTGTCCAATCACACAATTAGTAAGAGGCAAAACTTGTATTTTTAAAAAATAAATTGTCTTTAATTGAAATATGTATATAGCAAAGATCCCAAATCCTACGTGTACAGCTTGACAAATTATCACAAAAAGAACACACTCAGTAACCCCCAACCCAGGACAAGAAACAGAATCTCACGATTCTGCAGCTCTTTGTGCTCCTCCCAAACCCTCCCCCTCTCTCCTCCCAAAAGCCAAGTACTGTCCTGACTTCTAACTCCATAGATCGTTTCTGGAGTTGAGATTTGCACCCAGGTCTGCTTGAATCCTGAGATCAGGATTTTGTGGGCACAGAAATGGGTGGATGGACTTCCCTAATGCGGTTGGATCTGCACAGGATCGCCAGTGTGTTGTCCCCAGCTGCATCCTGTTCTGTGCTGTTCTCCTGGCAGTCTCCTTGGTGGCCAGTAGGAGACAGGTGATATCTCTAAAGAGACCTCTGGAAACGAGTGTGGGAGCCATCTGCGTCCAGTGCAGAAGAAGCCCTTCCTGTGCTCAGTGAGAAGGATATGAGCTAGACTGTAGGCCAATGAGGTTTCCCACATTTATTTTTGATTTATGTTAATTTTATTTATTTATTTATTTATTATTATTTTTACATTCTAAGATGTTCTTGTGGATCAGTTGGGGGAGAGGGGAGAGGAGAAAGGGGAGGAGGACATCGTGAAAGGAGGAAGGGGACGTGGTCGAGGCCCGTGGCACTCCCCTCATTCCAGCAGGGGAGCCCAAGGGGCTTCCAGTGGCAGCTCATCCCACATCCCATCTTTATGAAAATATGATTTAATAACAAGTATGTTCTTTTTCTTAAAAAGATGACCGGTAAGGGGATCTTAACCCTTGACTTGGTGTTATCAGTACCAGACTCTCCCAAGTGAGCCACGGGCCGGCCCATGACAAGTATGTTCGTTTGGAGAGAGCAAATCAATAACCCTGAGCAGTAACCTTGAATAGATTTAACCATAATCTCAAAGTTAAAGGTCTCAACCTATGAAATGTGATGAAAACTCTATAGTCATTGTAAAATAAAACAGACTCCAGCGTGTGGACTAGATAATAAGACTCACCCCCCACTCCCCTCCCCCACCCCCTAGTCTGTGTTCTGGTACAAAAACAAAAAATAAGCACAAACTTAGCGGAGAAGGTGACTAGCTTGGGTTCCCCTGAAGCCCTAAGTAACCTAAGCCCCAACCTGTATGCTGCTCCTTCACCCCAATCACAGTTTAGACAAACCGTCGTACAGAATCCCATGGTGCAGGCCTTTGCCGACCTCTCTCCTCTCGTCGACTCTTATTTTTCATGTGTCCCTTCCCTCAGGACGAGATCCACTCCTGACACTCTCAAGCGGCATACATCAAGGGTCCCCTCTCTTCACGTGGCAGTCCTGATTAGAGAATTATTGTTCAGAAACGGCTTCATGGGTTGTCCCCCCTGAAGTAATATCCCGCCCCTAAAAAGCTTAGGGAGCAGCCACCTCAAGAGAGACTTAGGCCAAGCCACAGAGCCAGTTAAAATGAAATGTGCACGTTTCCATAGCACCTAAGTTGAGAAGTGCCTTTAATGCAGATGTGAATGATAACGTCCCAACTGGGGACGTTGGCTGGCAGGTTAGCTCAGTTCGTTAGAGCACAGCCTTGTAACACCAAGGCTGAGGGTTTGGTTCCCCATGCCGGCCAGCCAACAACAAAAAACTAAAGACAGATGGGGAGGTTATAAGAGAACATGAGGCCCAGGCTAGGGGCCAAGGTAATCATCTGAGGGTCAGGTGAACAGTGTCTTCTGGGGACTAGCTTAGAGAGCCAGGCACTGTAAAGATATCCAGGTGGGGGAGGGTGGAAGGACAGAGCTCAGTCGTTGAGACAGCATGACATAGAAGAGACAGCAGGGTGTAGGGGTGTAGGGTTTAAGCTTTGCAATCAGAAAAACAGGGGTTTAGATTCCAGCTTCTCCATGTATTGCTGACGATGTAATTTACTTAACCTCTCCTAAACCTCAACTCACATTATGGAATGAGGGGTAATATAATCTACCTCATAGGATTCAGATGAGGTTTAAAACAAAACAGTGCAATTTCAGTGACAGGCATAAAGTAGAGACTAACTAGATAAATGGTTGATGAATGAAATGAATGGAGGAAGATATCAATTATGCCTCCTGGTGGAGTTTTGAAGCCTAGCACATTGGAGAATAAAAAAAGCATTTAGGAGATGGTGTGATTATAGGGTGTGTCATGACCCCACCACACACACACACATACACACATATGCACACACAAAGTCTACTTCCACCAGATTCTCCTTGCTGCTACTGCAGCAAACAGAGGTAATCATGTGTGAGCCATTTCTTCCTGTGTTCACACATACAAAAATACAACCAAGAGAAAAATCTCCAGATCTGAGTATGTGCCGAAGCCATATCCAAGACATCTACTATAAAATATCTAATAACAAACCGGATGTTGTGGCTCTGACTGCATGATCCTTGCAGGAACAAATAAATCTCCAACATAAAACAGCAGTCAGAGAAAAGATTAGAATGCTGTCAGAGGAAATGCTTCTAAAGTAGCTTTTCCTTCTTGTGCCCATTCCTACCTCAGCTGGAATATCCTTTGGTGCCCAATTAATACACACAAACACATACACACACACAAACATACAAACATATACATACACATACAGAATGTCTGCATGGAGATCTTGCCCTAAGTAAAGATTTTAAAAAGCCAGTTGTGATCAAGTTGATAAGCAGATTGTTTTTAAATAGACTCTGAAGGAAGGGGGACCTAAGACTCTCAGTGGGGTACTCTTTGGTGCTGCAGGAAAATAAGCATGGTGGCCTCTCCAGTCTGTCCTCCTCTACCCTCTGCCTGTGGATCATGGATAAGCACTTTAAGTCTCCCATCAGCTGGAGAAGGGGTCAGTCTCCTTCCTTCAAGAGTGTGTGGGGATGAGAAAGAGGCCCTGCTAGCCTTTCAGTTCCTTTATCATGTTGGTCCTGAAGTAACGGTGGCTTTTCTTTTGGGGAGCTTGTCTCAGGCGTTAGGGCAGCATCACGCTCCATGCGTACAGCCCAATTCCATCCTCTCTCTCCTCTTCCTCAAGGTCCCTGCCTGGGGAAGGAAGGGAATCCCTCCTTCTCCCCAGGCTGAGACAGATACCTCTCACAGGGCCACCTTCTAGGATACCAGGCTGAATGTTCAGCCCGATTCTTTAATGATGCTGCTGCCTTCTCAGCTCTGAGGTTGGTCTGAACCAGCCTGGTACATATCCACCAGCTGTGGGGTCCCTCTTCTGGGAGAGTTTACATTCTAATCAACTCAATAAATGCCCACAGTGGACCCAAACTTCCTAGTCTCTAAAGGCAATTTAGGGAAATTTATATTAATGCTTCATAAATATATGGCACTTATGAATTTTCAAATTATTTTAAACTTCATTACTTCACTTAAATCTGGCACAACCACGTGAGGTGGTAAGAATTTGGTATTATCATCTCTAGTAAAGAAATTAAGGATTAGAGAATGGTTAACCCAGGGCCATGCAACTAGTCAATTGCAAATAGGCCCAGGAGGTCTCTAGCCAGGAATGATAAGACATATACATGAAACATCCATATGAAGAGGTTGGGTAAAACATAGCAGGCCAGTGACAAAGTTCCTGTAGATTTCCTTTGTACAAATTGACCCGTCTAAGTTGTACAGGAAAGACGTCAACAGTTCCTCCTTGCGACCTGCTTGATCTAGGAAGCGGTATCGTACCTTTGTGCGCATTCCATTCTGCCTTGCATGAGAGTTGAGTCTATACATGAGTGGCCAGTGGCCATTTATGAGGCCCTTGAAAGCAGGGAAGGCTTGGCACCATACCTGGCACTGGGTAGGTGTTCCCTAATGTTTTTGAACTGATTGTCCTCCAGCTGTTCTGAAGGTTAAAGTAGGACTTGACTGTGCTGTGGCTCACTGTCTCCATCTAGTGGCCATTTCTAAGAGAAACAGACCACAGATGGATCTGAGTTTCCCAAGCCAATCTAGGAGGCACAGCCACACATAGATCACAGTCCATCCTGCTAGTCAGGAACGACTCAGACACAGATATCCATGAAACACTTTAAAAATACATGTGCATCTCAAACTAACACAGTGTCTGGCTTCAAAGCAAAAGTCAAATAAGGAAATCAGTCAACTGTTTATCAAGCATTAATTATGTGAATAAGCACTCTGCAGGGACACATGAAGATACAGGAAAAGAACATTTCATAGTTCCTGACCTTAGCAGACCCTATAATTTAATTTTAAGTAACAACACTCCATGGTCCAGGCATCCCAGTACACTTCATATACCTAAAGCAAGATGGAATTAAAATACTTAGCATCACTGACATGTAAGATGGACAGATGGTCAGAGTTTGAGCTTTTTATTTTTATTTTTATTTATTTAATTTTTTAAAAGATGACCGGTAAGGGGATCTTAACCCTTGACTTGGTGTTGTCAGCACCACGCTCTCCCAAGTGAGCTAACCGGCCATCCCTATATAGGGATCCAAACCCACGACCTTGGTGTTATCAGCACCACAGTCTCCCCAAGTGAGCCATGGGCTGGCCCTCAGTTTGAGCTTTTAAAGGTCTAATATTGTTTGGAAGGAAGGTAGAGATATGGATTAAATTCATATTTTGTCAAGAATTCATGTTAATTTTAAAAGATAAACATTAAAGTAAGAAAAATACAATGTATAATTTCCAAACCTGTAAAGAGGATAAAAGTGAACACAGAAATCGCAAGAACTTTTGGTAAAACATGGTTGATTGAACCAGTATTTTCTCTCTGATCTCTCCTGAAACCACTTTAAAAATAATATTAACACTAATAAGTGATTTTAGCAAGGTTGCAGGATAAAAGACCAAGACACAAAAATCAATTGTATTTTTATATACTAGCAAAAACAATTGTAAATTTGAATTTTAAAAAATACTACTTATAATAGCATCATAAAATATGAAACATATAGGGATACATCTGATAAAATATGTACAAGACCTATACACTGAAAACACAATATTGCTGAGAAACTCAAAAATACCAAAATAAATGGACACATATACTTTGTTCATAGGTCAAAAGACAGAACACTGTTAGAATGTCAGTCCTTCACAAATTGATCTATGGATTCAACACCATCTCAATTAAAATCCCAGCAGAATTTGAAGAAATTGGCAAGCTAATTCTTTAAAATTCATATAGAAAAGGAAAAGCCTAGAACAGCCAAAGCAATTTTGAAAAAAAAAAAAGTTGGAGGGCTAACACTGTCTGATTTCAAGACTTACTATAAAACTACAGCAATCAAGACAGTGTGGTATTGACATTCAGACAGACAAACAAATCAATGGAATGGAGGATCCAGAAACAGACCCATGTACATGGACACCTGATTTTTTTTTTTAATTTTATTTTGTCAATATACATTGTGGTTGATTTTTGTTGCCCCTTACCAAAACCTCTCTCCCTCCTCTCTCTCCTCCCTCCCCCCCCCCAATGTCCTTTCTGTTTGCCTGTCGTATCAACTTCAAGTAATTGTGGTTGTTATATCTTCTTCCCGCCCTCCCCCCCCGGTTTTGTGTGTGTGTGTGTGTGTGTGTGTGTGTGTGTGTGTGTGTGAATTTATATATTAATTTTTAGCTCCCACCAATAAGTGAGAACATGGGACACCTGATTTTTTTACAAAGGTGCAAAGTC